>NC_133367.1:36567226-36646237 GCF_049309525.1 Garra rufa | reverse complement strand
ATGTATTTATTTAAAATTTAAATTTTTATTTTTATTTAATGCAGTTTTTATGTTTAAATTTTTTGAAACAATATTTTTTTATTTAACAGTATTTAATACTACAATGCTTTTTATACTATAAATTTTTATTATATATATATATATATATATATATATATATATATATATATACATATAATTTATTTATTTATTTAATATTTAAATCATTATTTTTAATGCAGTTTTTAATTCTAAAACTATTTTATTAATTTATGTATTATTATTATTATTATTATTATTATTATTAATTTATTTAAAGAATTTTTCATATTTTTACATTTTTTGAAAAATATTTTTTTTTAGTATTTAACAGAATTTTAGTACGACAATATTTATTATACTAAAATATAAATATATATATATATATTAGTTTTAGTTATTTAATTATTATAATTACCTTATTTAAAATGTAAAGAAGAAGTTTTCTAAAGCAATTTTATTTAACCATTTTATTTATTTAATGTGCTATTATTATTATTATTTATTAATTTATTTAATTAAAGCAGTTTTATTCATTAATGCCATTTTTATTTATTTTAAATATTTTAGGAAATAATTAATGTATTTTTTATTTAACAATTTTATTTAACAGTATTTTAACGGCTATTTAATACTAAAATACTTTTAAAAAAAAATTTTTTTTTTTTTTTTTGGTACATTTATTTATTTTTATATTATTATTATTTGTTGATTTAAAGCCGTTTTTACTCATTTAAAAAAAATATTTTAAAAAGTCATTTATTTGTTTTTTAACACGGTTGACTAATCTGCGCACCTCAAAGTCTCACTGTTGGTTGTGGTCAAAAGTGATATGACTTTATGACTTGTTTTACTCTGTTAAGAATAAGATAAGAATAACACATTTTAACTCTCAACCTCTTCACTGTTATGTAAACTTCTCCCGCATGTCTAAAACCATTACCAGAACTGAACACGGACCTATAGATAGTGGAGCTTATTTCAGGCCACTTTAAAATAAGACTTCCTCTGCTTTACTAACACACAATTTCCATAATCCGACTGGACGGCACCTTTATTCACACCAACAAATCCCATGTTACTCGTACTTGGGGAAATGCAATTAATACCAACTCCTACTGACAAGAAAAAATGACACATATAGATCAAGAGAGAGATAAACGAATGGCGCTGTGACTCACGATTTAGACTAATCCAAGATCTTGCGTATCATAGGTGTGGCCAGTGTGTCAGTGGATGAGTCGATGATTAGTAGCCTTAGGTGTGTTTGTGGGCTATGAATGGACTGTCATGGGTTTTGTAGGTTGTTCACAGCGTCTTTATCAGGTGAATGTGTTTACACAATGATCCAACAGCTATTTCAAGGCTATTTATGGGTGATTTGAAGGAAGCTTGTCAAAAGCAAGGCCATATTTGAACTTAGACTTCCCATACGGCCAAAACTCTGACCGGTGTTCATATTTCATGCTGTCATTCAAGGACCTTGACTCGCATATCCCACATTATATTCGATTATACCCAAGTTTCATTTACATTTGCCTGAATATAGACAGTATTACGTAAGAGGCCGTGAGGCAATTTGGTCTCCCGCAGGAAAAGCGATAGCAGTGAAGTGAAAGAATAATCCATCGAAAGCTTGGGCTAATGAGTGTGTGGTAATATTTAGGCGCATTAGCGAGTGATAGTCATTATGACGCCCACAGCTCGGGCCCGCTCTGCTCCAGATGGGCTTCAGGCGTGATTCACACCAGCAGGTTTTGTTTTAAAAAGACCAGCAGTGAGGGATCTCGCTCCAACACGCGCGCTTCGCTTCTCGGTGTGTGCGTCGTTCGGAGATACGAGGCTGGAATCTGCTTAGCTGTATTGAATTAGACAGGAATACGCAATCGGAGCTTTCCATAATGGTGTGAGTGTGTGAATTTATGGATTTGTGCGTCAGAACTTTCGGGTGGAAATGAAACTGATATGACATTATGATAAAAAAGGGTCAGGGAGGAAATGAATTTAGCTCAGCGATAATGACAGAGGATATCAGGAGAAATGTGAAAGATAACCATGATTACGTTTCACTCGTTCCCTCTCACAACTCTATAACACCATTTATACACATTGTAATGTTATGTAAAAACGTTATCCACCTTATTCTTTGAAACGGCTTACGTCAAACTACAAACCAGCATGTTCATAAATAAGATAATACATTAAAATAATATGATAAGACACACCAGTTTGTAATATCAAGCAGCAAAACTGTTTTATACAGCTGAAAATAGCTGGACACCGATGACACCGGAAGCCTGAACCAAAAAGTTTTCAAATGTCCATAAGTCATTCGTACTCTATAATAAATTATTTTTGTGTTGAGTACAAGAAAATACTATTTCAGTCATTTTTAGTTTGGTATTTCTTTAAATTTATTAGCAATTTCTGAGTCAAATTGTTTTAAAGTAAATCCTACAAGTTTTCTCAGTGATTTCCCGCAAAAGTCTGAATGTTTTGTCTCTGTGGTGTTTTCAAAACATTGCTTTGTTTATTTGAAGATTCGACTAGTCCAGCATAGCAACCAATGGTACGAATTTGGAGGCGTGGCTAGTTGTTTGACTGGCCAATGGCAGATAAGAGTCGTGTTTGGGGAAACTTGTTTGCAAACCTTTGTTATTATTCTGTCTGGTGCCACTACTTTACCTTTTATCATTGGCACTACTTCACCTTTTTCCAAAGTTTGAACATTCAATCAGTTCAGCATAGCAACACTGGCTCAACCAATAGTCTGAATTTGAAGGCGTGGCTATTTGTTTGACTGGCCAGTGGCAGATAAGAGGCGTGTTTGGGGAAACTTGTCTGAAAACAGTTGCTATTATGTTGTCTGGTGCCACTACTTCACCTTTTTTAATTTCTGAGTGAAAATTGTTTTAAAGTAAATCCTACACAGACTTTTTCAGTGATTTCTCTCTAAAGTTTGAACATTCAATCAGCTCTGTTCACCCTGCCCCCTCTTCCGTTTCTGTGTATTCGGTTGCACGTTATCATCAAAAATAAAACAAATCCACTGCGTCCTCAGTGGCTCTGATGTCAGGAGAAAATTAAGTCTCTTATGTTCTCTCTTTTGTTAAAGGAGTAGTTCACTTTCAGAACAAACATTTACAGATAATGTACTCACCCTTTTGTCATCCAAGATGTTCATGTCTTTCTTTCTTCAGTCGTAAGGAAATTCTGTTTTTTGAGTAAAACATTTCAGGATTTTTCTCTCCATATAGTGGACTTCTATGGTGCCCCCGAGTTTGAACTTCCAAAATGCAGCTTCAAAGGGCTCTAAATGATCCCAGGCGAGAAAGAAGGGTCTTATCTAGCAAAACGATCGGTTATTTTCTACAAAAAATTACAATTTATATACTTTTTAAGCTCAAATGCTCGTCTTGTCTAGCTCTGTGTGTACTCTAGGTAAAGATTAAAAAGTATATAAATTGTAAATGTTTTTAGAAAATAACCGATCGTTTCACTAGATAAGACCCTTCTTCCTCGTCTGGGATCATTTAGAGCCCTTTGAAACTGCATTTTGGA
Organism: Garra rufa; assembly: GCF_049309525.1. NCBI lineage: Eukaryota > Metazoa > Chordata > Actinopteri > Cypriniformes > Cyprinidae > Garra > Garra rufa. Next base: position 36,642,658 of record NC_133367.1, on the reverse strand, counting down.
AGTTCAAACTCGAGGGGCACCATAGAAGTCCATTATATGGAGAGAAATCCTGAAATGTTTTCCTCAAAAAACATCATTTCTTTACGACTGAAGAAAGAAAGACATGAACATCTTGGATGACAAGGGGGTGAGTACATTATCTGTAAATTTTTGTTCTGAAAGTGAACTACTCCTTTAAGTTGCAAATTAAACAAAGATTATTGGAGTACAAGAAAACACTATTTCAGACTTTCAGACTTTAATTCTGTATTTATTTTTAATTCGCTTGCAATTTCTGAGTGAAAACTTTTTTAAAGTAAATCCTACACCAAATTCATTCAGTGATTTACCTCAGAAGTATGAATGTTTTGTATATTATTTGTTTGAATAATTGACTTGTCCAGCATAGCAACAGTGGCTCAACCAATCGTGTAACTTTGGGGCGGGGCTATTTTGTTTGCCTGACCAATGGCAGATGAGGGGCATGTTTAGGAAAACTTGTATGAAAACAATCATTATTTTTTGTGTGTTGTGCCATTTCTTTCTTTCTTTCTTTCTTTCTTTCTTTCTTTCTTTCTTTCTTTCTTTCTTTCTTTCAATAATCATTTAAAAATGGGCACGACTCTGTTGTTGTTTTTTCTGGAAATTATTTAATTGGGTATTTTTTTTATTTACTAGCAATGTCTTATTTACTAGTAAAGTGAATCCTACACACACTTTTCAGTGATTTCCCTCAAAAGTCTGAATGTTTTGTCTCTGTGGTGTTTTTAAAACATTGTTTGTTTGAAGATTCGACCAGTCCAGCATAGCAACACTGACTCAACCAATGGTGTGACTTTGGGGCGTGGCTATTTTGTTTGCCTAACCAATGGCAGATGAGGGCCATGTATGGGGAAACTTGTTTGAAAACAGCCATTATTTTGTCAGGTGCTGTCAGAAAATCAAAACGGCTTGATAAGTGAGACTGTTTTGGTGTATTAGGGTTTATAAAAAGGAGTGAATGGATATGTATCATTGTAGGGCGGTTGTATCTACGCACATTTATATGCAAACACTATGTAAAAGACTGTCTGTATTTTTGGTGACTCACACTGTTATTTCGAGAGCTTTGATAATGAATTCATTTTCTTTTCTCTCCACAGAACGTGTGAAAGCAGAGGGAGGTAAAGTGCTGGTCCACTGCGAGGCTGGAATCTCTCGTTCTCCCACCATCTGCATGGCGTACATCATGAAAACCCAGCGGTTGCGCTTGGAGCAGGCCTTTGACGTCATCCGACAGCGGCGTGCCATCATCTCTCCCAATTTTAGCTTCATGGGTCAACTACTGCAGTTCGAGTCGGAGGTGGTTTCTTCCACGCCTCCGTCCGTCACTCCTGCCGCTCAGGAGACACCCACCTTTTTCAGTGGCAACTTCACGCTCGAAGCCAAGAACTTCGAGTCCTCGGTTTTCACCTTCCCTACCTCCTTCCTGACACCAATGCCCATCCAGCCATCGGTTCACCAGTTCAAACTGAGTCCAATAACTGCGCTGCCTTAAAATGGCTGCCTGACTCGTCGCAGTCTCAGTGTACTTGAAAAAATAAAGGATGGGTGGACGGAACAAAGCAATGGACTATCACAGGGAATAAAAATACTTATGTTTTCATATTTTTCAAAAAAAAAAAAAAAAAAAAACTCATGGAAGACAGTGTTTGCGTTTCGATTTTGTTTGCCTTAGAGAAAACCACTGCACAATGATTACACTGCAATACCTGCCTTAGCTCGATGATGTTCTGCCTATAACAGCGCCTAGCTGGGCTAATTAAATTATTATTATTTTTTAAAACAGTTTCTTTTTTATGAATTCTGAATCTGTTAATAAACGTTTTTACAGAAGTGTAACATTTTTCATTGGTGTTGTTTTATTATCAGCAAACACATTCTGCAGATATTACTCAAAAAATATACTTCAGTCAACAACAATTCACGAAAACCCATGCCTTGGTTATTATACTGACAAACACTATAAATGTTTGCCCTCACAATTGAGTTTAGGCCACAGTAAAAAGACACAACAGTGACCTCTGCTGTGATAAATACTCCAGAAGTATTTATGAACTATATATACTTTGAAGTGAAACATACTTAAGCCCTTTTTCACATCACACCCAAATGCAACACAAATTTATTTTGGTGCTCATTTATAACTCACACTTTAGGCACATAGAAAATTAGAGTTGACGCACAAAACACTTTGAAAATGCGTTATGAAAATATAAATCAACAACAAACAAAAAAAGAGCAGTAAAAGCTTTTGATGCAATATTAAAATATCAGAGCAAAATACTATAATTATATTATAAAATAAAATAATAAAAAAATAATCCTAAATGTGCATTGAACTTCATTAGAGTTTTGCACGTAGGCCTACAAACAGCAATTTCTATTCACCAAACCAGACTGAATCCAGATAATTGAGCAGTTTGAATTATAAATTGCCATTTGGATATGAATTTTATTCATATCCAAATGGTAATTGTAATTAAACGAGGATTAGGTTTGTAATACTTTTAAAATAATGATAACCATAACGTACATAATGTAACCCTGGAAATCAAAACCAGTCTTAAGTAGCAAAGGTACATTTGTAGCAATAGCCAAAAATACATTGTATGGGTCAAAATTAGCGATTTTTCTTTTATGCCAAAATCATAGACTTACTTTTTGATTAGTTATATGCATTGCTAAGAACTTCATATGGACAACTTTAAAGGCAATTTTCTCCGATTTTTTTTTTTTTTTTTTTGCACCCTCAGCTTTCAGATTTGACCTATCCTAATGTAATCCCAATTCCAATTACTTTTCCTCCAGAAAGTAAAGTAAGGGATTACTTTGAATTTTTATGTAATTTAATAACAGTGACTTCTAATGTAGTTTCATGCCCATTCTTAAACTAGTAGAGGTTGCTATAGTCTATAGGATTTAAAAAGTAATTAGTAAATACATAATCCAACACTTTTGGAGAGAGTAATAAGTACAGTAACCTAATTACACTGTTGAAGATGTAATTATTTATTAAATACTTACCTGACACTGCTGGTAACCGATAATAATATTCTTTTTTTGTTTCTGTATAGTGGTGCAGTTTGTTTACGTGTGGAAAAAAAATTGCGATATTGACTATATACTGTATTTAGCCTACATACTGCCCAATCCTTACGAAAATTAACCATGGTTTTATAAAGGGTTTGCATTTATGTCACAATTTGGTCAGTTACCTGGATGCGCGGCCATGTTGGCGAGACTCGGATGTAAACAACAGCATGGATTGCACGGTAAATGTACTGCTGAATACGTTGCTCTGCTAATTTATGCTGTCTGAATGACAGAAAAAACATGTGGAAGCTGCTAAATCATATAGAGAAGGACTTAGTAAGTATGAAAGAGTGCAATATTTTGACAAACTAAAGTTAATAGCTGATAAAGATACATACAAGCAGTATTAATTAAGATATTATCCTAATATTTCACCTCCCTGACTGGAAATGAAAAGAACAAACATGAAAGTTGTCAAGATTCTTGCTTTGGAAATCCTGGTTTGGGCCAACCACAAACGCCTTTTGTTCCTCAGACAGTTTTTTTCCCACTCTTCTACTTGATTTATTATAACTTTTGGCAGTCTATAGTACTCCAAATGTTTTTCCCGATTAGTACAGCCCAAAATACGACAATAATTGACCATTTTTAGCAGAAATAATCATCAAAATATGCAAGTTTAGTTTGGTTCAGTGGCATTGTTTACATTCAGTGCCGCCAATATGGCTAGTAAAAGTGTAGTAACCATGTTTTTTGGCGTATTGATTACCATTTGTACAACAATTTGTAGTTTTAATACAAATACCACGTTTAAACTATGACTAGTCTAGCAAAACCATGGTTTAACTAGAGTAACCATGTTTTTTTTGTTTTATTTGTGGTAAATCCATGGTTAATTTTCGTAGAGGAAATAACACTGGAATACTATGGTGCTTTTCTGTTGGTGAAATGGATTAAAAATGGGGAAAAAATACTAAATGAAAGATGTGAAATGAAGTATGATGAATCAATGGTAATAATGAATGAGCATAACATGCTTTACTCAAGTGTTTATTCTACAGAGAGCATCTGTCTTGGCGCCCAATCTCTACCTCGAATGACTAAACTAACTTGACAGAAATAGGGGTAGCGTTAAATCTAAAACTGATATGAAACTAATGAAAAAGCTTGGAGCTCATTAAACATTTAGTTATTAATAAATATAATAAGATTATGTTGATATATGAAGTTCGTGCGCTCCATTTGCTGTTGCTTTAGACGGTTATATTAAACGATAATTATAACTCCCCCTAAAAAGTCAAGTAGTCTCGTCCGCTCGTCCCGCCTCTGCCGCCATTTTGACTGTTATGTCTGTTTCGTGAGGGGAGGGAAAGTAAAATTTGATCGTACAGAAGAGTAAATATCGGACAAATTTATCCAGTGTGCAAGTGTATTTATCTTCACCTAACCCTTCTTCTCTTTGAGGAGGAGGGTGTTTAATTTGACTTGAGTCGGCTGGTTTCTGAGGAGAGTTTTGTGCATAAGCCGCCATGTACATTAAACAGGTAACGTTAAGTGACTGAGATGCGGCTCACACGCTGCGTGTGATATTATGATTTATATGTTGAAAATTGCGATTCAGCTAATTACTAAGATATATTAACTGTCAAATGTGCACAGAAACGCATTTTCCTTTATCTTAAGCATGTTGAGTTGTAAGTTTTGACGAGTGCATGGCCTTCAATGAAGTTAGCATTAGCTTTAGCATTAGCTGTCAAAACCAGCAAAACATTGCATCAAAATTATTTATGCCATCTGTATATTAAACATTTACTACTGAAGTTGACTTTCGTTTGCCGCTGATGTTCAAATGTAAGCACGCTGCTAAGTAGAAATGAACTTATAACGGTAGTTAATACTAACAAAGAGTTAACGTTATGTGTTATGTAAATAGTTAATAACTTGCTGTTGGACGTACACAGATAACTCATATCTCTGCAAAAACAAGTTTAGTTTTGCATTACTTCTTGTTTGAGATCTTATTTGACTTTAAGCATATTTGGCTGAAAAGCATTCTGACAGGTTGTATTGCTATAACACTGTATTGATGTTATATTTAATGTAAAGTTTTGTGAAATGTGTTTTTCAGGTTATTATTCAGGGGTTTCGCAGCTACAGAGATCAGACTGTGGTTGATCCCTTCAGCTCCAAACACAATGTTATAGGTAAGTCTGACATTTCATCATAGTAGAAATATCTGAATGAGTCATATAAAAAAGTACATTTTTATTTGGCTTCGATGTATAGGTTTCTATGTGAATCTGATTGGGCTGAGGTTTGAGATTTTAGGTTTGAAGCAAAAGAATTTGATGGATGAATAATGTGTTTCAAAAGCATTCACTGAGTATCATTATCTCATTTTTGACTGAGATGTTTATGTGAGTCAAAGATGTTAAGTTGTTCATATCAAAAGAAATTTACAAAAGTCCATAGAAAGCACATTAAATGTAAGTTAAGTGTCTACTTTAAGGTTTCAGATAAGTTTTTGGAGAATAAAATGTCAATTTGGTTGAAATAATGTTACATTGTCATTCAGCGTTACACAATATTCATGTAAAAATTCAAACAATATGTTTATTCTGACTTGTACGTATTAAATATATATATATATATAAAGAATAAGAGAGCATAATACATTTTATTGTGTTTTAAATAAGTTTACTGACAAATAGGCAAAACCTAGGATAGTGGCACATTTTAAAAATGTAGAATTACACCTAATTAGTATTTGGGGTGAGAGTAATTTGTCTTAATATGTCATAAATTGATTTTTGTTGTAAATATGCCTGATAAGATTGTTAGATTGAATGACATTTTAGTTGGTGTCTACTCTAAATTAGGGAAAATGTATGATATTTATGTTTTGCTCAGAAAACAAAAAAACAAAAATGCAATTAAATTAAACAAAAAAAAAAGTTTTTTTTTTTTTTGGATAAACAAGAACAATTTAAACAGGGTTTCCGCGGGGCATTAAAAAGCATTAAAAGTCATTAAATTGATTTTGTGAAAATTAAAGCCTTAAATGGCATTAAAAAGCATTAAATTGTTTTATACAGGCATTAAAACTTTAGATAGTGTTGAAGAAACAAATATTACCAATTTATCTTGAATGTAGCCTGTATAATTAATAACTTTGATTCACTGTCGCGAAGTATGATAAACACGGAAGCAGTTTGGTAATTGCTTCTGGCCGGTCCAAAATTGTGTGACACAGACTTTTTAAGAGCGGTCAGTTTTAGCCTCTAAGAGTTCAAAGTTTCTCAAATTTTTCTGTTCAGAATTGATATTTGAAATTTTGAAATCTGCAAATAAACGCTGACATTTTAAGCTGTCTCCTGAGCCATTTCTAATTATGTTCAGCAGAGTCATGTATGTTCATTGTTGCCTCATTGTAAGACCGCATGAAAAAAATGCATTATAATATACACGCATTCATACACAGCCGTGTTAAGTTATTGGTTGCGTATGGCATTAAAAATGTTAGAAATGGCATTAAAAAGGGCATTAAATAAGATTTGAAAATCCTGCAGAAACCCTGTTAAAGTAGTATTACACTTATTGCTTTTATGCTTAAACCCTTTTTTATCTTTGACCCATGTGTGTGTGTGTATATATATAGTCAAAAATAAAATTTGCTGAACTACTATATTTTATCATTTGTGTATAGTTTTTTTGTCACATAGATAACCATACATGACATGTAGTATAATACAAAAATATAATACAAAATTAAAATATAGTTATATAATATAAAAAAAAGAAACTAAATAAGAACTTTACCTAAAAAAACAATATTAAAAAGTAGGAAAAGAGTATGTTTATTTATAAATATTTAATGTGTATATAAAAGGTAATCAATATTTCATTGATTTTTTTTTTTTTTTTTTTACAGTTGGAAGAAATGGATCAGGAAAGAGTAACTTCTTTTATGGTAAGTAAAACTTAATTATTATTATTATTATTATTATTTAAAGTAGTTTAATACATTAAAAGACTGATATGTGGGTAAATAGTTTGTGATGATGATTTTAATTTTTTTCCCATCAGCCATTCAGTTTGTACTCAGTGATGAGTTCAGTCATCTTCGTCCAGAGCAGCGTCTGGCTCTGCTTCACGTGAGTTATTTTATTCTATTCTGTTTATTTCATTTATATTCTATTTAAAAAAAAAAAAAAAAGTATGAAGTTAAAGGCACAATATGTAAGTTTTCGCCGTCAGGGGTCGCATTTTTTAAAAACAATAACAGAGGCGACGTTCTATGACGCAAGTATGGAGCGTGGAGCGATGGGAAATGTCGTTTTCACAAATCATGTTCACGGATGAGATGCTGTCTTTTTTGCCTACCAACCTGATTGAGTGTCACTGGAAGAAGCTATTGTAGATAGTGTTTGAAGAGGCACTCCATGTCTAACAGAGAACTGCTTAACTTTACACTTACTCACACTAGGCACAATTGCCTTGAACCGAGCCTGAGCGCGATTTCCCCCGCTAGCCACGCACTCAAACTTCGGCCGAAACACAGTTACGTCATGTACGAGATAACGGAGAAAATCACCTTTTCTAATATTTGACCTAATAATTAATAATAATTCATTTATGCCGTTCATTGGTTTTCACTTGTATGTATCAGAGAGTTATTACGGAGAGTGAAAGAATACGAACGTTAGTTAAAGAATTTGCAGTTTTACTCGCAAACTACAATTCCTGTTCATCGATAAGGAGAGAACCAGACCCATTATAAACTTAAATATACATTACTGAATTAAATTATTTGAAAAGTGTAGTGTGGTGGTAATAGCAGGATACGTTTGCGGTCATAATGATGACAGTAGTAGACACAAAATAGTATTTGTTTTGTGCTCCGACACGGTTAGCGCTTACATGCGTACCGCCCCGAGCCCAACTGAACTGCTCTCTGGTCCACCCCTTTCAGCCGGGACAGGGCCAGCTTAACGAACCGCGCCTGAGCGCGGCACGAAGCACTCACACAAGTCAAACGAACCGGGCTTTGGGCACGGTTTAAAACGTCTAGTGTGAGTACACCCTTACATTTCGCGACGCGTCAATTAACAAATACCTATAACGATAGTCATAATTTTAATATGGTAACATTCTTTAATTCTTAGAGTAGCTTCATTTATATTTGTTTAAATCACCTGTACATGACTATTACTTGCACAATAAATTATATATATTTGCTTAGCTGTCTATTAAAACACAGGCGAGAGCCTCTGTCCCAAGTTTTTCGCAAAGCTCTCTCCATTTCAAAAATGCCACGCCGATATTTATTCTAGTTTTATTTCTGTGTTTGTACCAATGCCTTCTTGCCTCAGTTGGTGTATGTCTGTGTTTTTATTATCATTATTTAGGGGTGGGCGATATGACCTAAAATTAATATCACGGTATTTTTCATCTTTTGAACGGTGACGGTATAATATCACGGTATTGCTTTTTTTTTTTGGTACATTTTGGGAGGAGTAGCCTGTCCTGTCCCTTTAGTATGTGAATAAAGTTAATGTTTTTATAATTTAATAAGTAAATGGTAGGTATCCTTATCAAAAAGAGACATGGGAGAGTATTATGCATTCTCAACATATTTATTTTGCAAAAAACCTAAAGATCTTACTTAACAGTGTACAACAAAACAAATTATTTTTTATTGAAATTTAATTTCTGCAATATTTAAAACCTTTAAATAACTGACGTGAAATCAACCCATAGCAACAGTTTAAAAGTAGACCAATTCTGTGGGGAAAAACGCGGACTTGGCAACCCTGCATCCAACACCAGCTGCTGGAGTTAATGTCATTGCACACATGAGTACGAAATTTTCGTCCGAGATGTTTGCACGCAAAAAAAAATACAGGTTATGTTAATCGAGTTTACACACTGCCTCTGAAACTTTTGCCCGTCATAAAAAAAATTCGGATCTTGTTTGATTTTCTGCATTTTCGCATCCATAATAAGCATTTTGATAAGGATGGCGAACTAAAAAAAAAAAAAACGCGTACGAAAATCGGACTCAGTGTACAATGACCTTTAGATTTGAATGATCATGGGTCGAAAGTAAAGAGAGATGACAAAATAGACTGGAGGATTTGCTGCAATCTTGTATTTACTGACAAATATCTATTATAAGATGTGCTGCTCCCTTTACAGAGTGTGCGTTATCGCAAAATCGAAAGTAAAAGTAAACAGCGCGAGCACTCAGTTAAAAGTGATTTCTATACCCTGCATATTGAAAGTGCGAAAATGATATACAATATTAGTTCGCCTCGCGCCCGCTCAATTTGTGATCCGCTGTGGAAATCCTTCGGCCGGCCTTCGGGAAAAGTCCGCCTCTGGTATAGGCTACAGGCCCGACCTTTCTTCACGGTGTTTCACCAGTCGTTTAATGGCCACTCCCCTTTTACCTACCACCTGCAAAGCTGATACGAATATGTTTTACTTTTTTATTTACAACAAGATATATAGTATAAGGACAGGTATTCAGACCACAACTGAACGTTTGAAGAAAATTTAATGCCTTATTATTTAGAATTAGCTATTATTGATGTAAATGCAGCCGTTTGAAGCACATGATTTATTACGGTATTGACGGTATTATAAAATCCATGTTGTGGTGCAATATCACACCGGTGCTGACTATAACACCGGTGTACCGCCCAGCCCTAATTTTCCATACTTAATCGTGATCCATGAGAATGCACTACAGCGGCATAATTACTTTCGCATTTGTCCACGTGTTGCCATAGTATTCTAAGCGGAAACGAGGATAGCGCGGATATTGCGTCACTGATAGGCGACAATGACCAGGGACGAGTCATTATTTAAAACTGGAATTTCTCTGGATTTACAAATCCTTGAGAACTTCTGAGATAACCAAAGTACTCAACTGCATGAAATATATAACACTGTGCGAGTGGTTTTTGGATATTTTATTACAAAATTCTTGCATATTGTGCCTTTAAGTTTGACTAAATAAAAAATCAAAGCTTATGAATTTGATTGTTTTTATTTTATATGAGCCATTCTACAGAACTGGTCCAAACTGCTGTACAACAACTAAAAAACACATTTAAAAAGCATTTAGGTACACCATTTTCTATAAAGTAAACACACTTTTTCGAGAGTTATTTCATAACTTTTAGATTTTATATGAGTAAAACTGTTCAGAACTATCCATGTGCTGATTAGCATCTTTAAGCTTGGACCAAAAATATCTAAAATTGTCACTACTGAAACAGTTACAACTATAACATTTAGTAAAGTTAGACCGAAAACGTTTGTTGGAGTTTTCGTCTGTCATAAAAATAAAAAAAATTCGGATCATTTTCACATCAATAGCAAGCATTTTGATAGTAAAGGATGACAAATACGAAAAAATGCATACAAAAATTTCAGACTCAGTGTGCAAGGACATTTACGGTAGTGACATTTTTATGGAATAACACCCAAAAAAACAAATGTCACTACCCTAAAGGTCCTTGCACACTGAGTCTGAAATTTTTGACACAACGTGAAGTTGTATTTACTTTTTAATGTGTGAAAATTTCTTGTTTTGAAATGTGATGTTGTCGCTACTTAGGGCTGTTAAAAAATTATTATCACGATTATTTTGGTCAATATTGTAATCACTATTATTTAACACGATTATGACTGGGTCCGAAACTTTATATTAATGATTAATTTAAAGATAGCAATACAGCAGAAAAACAAAACAAAACAGTGCTTTAAAAAAAAAATTCCTGAATACTTGTATGCAAATCTAAAGTAATCTAACAGCCTACTACAGAAATTGAATGTAATTATTTCAATGTAAAATAAAACCACGTCTTCACTGTAATAGTTAAACATGCTTTGCCTCTTATTAAAACTACAAAAGTCATTCTTTCGAGAGCAGTGAGTGATTTTTCTCTTTGTTTTTTTACGTTTTATTAATACGTATCACAGAGACAGCAGAAGGAATGTTATTTGTTGCCGCTTTAAAAGCCACATAGATCCAATGTACTGTTACACACGTATTTTCATTCTCAACTGTTTATAATCATTTAAGTCACAACTGACAAGGGTTTACATGAATAATCACCAAGCGCATCATTTAGAAATATTGTTGTATTTGACCGTTTAGGCGTGCCCCTTGTGCTAAAAGATAACTTTACATGTCCGTGTTCTGCTCTGTCTCTGAGCGCATACGCGGAACAGAGCAAGTTTTCCTTCGTGCTTTTAAAAAACACAACATCAAAAAAACCATTAATAAATCAAGCACGTCACGTTACGCTGGAAAGGGGGCGGAATGGGGCGCAATAATCCTTTCATCTCGAATACTGTATTTTCATGATTGTTTGAAGCAGAAATCGAATTCGAAACTGAATTTCGATTAATTGCACAGCCCTAGTCGCTACCCAAACATTACTGTCACTACCAAAAATATGCAGTCAAAACCGAAACATGGGATGTTTTGTCAGAAATAAAGTATATTGAATTATCAGCTTAGATGTTATGATAGTGTTTGGTTCAGTGTATATATAAACTAATGAATCCGTAAGTTTGAATCAGTATGATCAACTAGAAACAAAATACAACAAATCTCATAAATCACACTTAAGATATTGTTAAAATTGCAACTGTTATTGATTTACCTTTGTAAAATTTCTGATAAAATATATATTTACAATGAAGATGTAAGTAAAATCACAAATATTCTAAAACATTCTGAAAATACAGTATGAGAATTAACTGCACAATTACTAGAAATGTGTACCTTGGATATTATACAATTTGCATACATACAAAAGTTTTTGTCAAGAAGTTTCCAACTCTGACTTCGAGTCAATTCTGTAGAATAGCCCATTTAAAATATTTTTTTTGCTAACCATGCTAAACTATGTACTTCCATGTAATTTTCAGGAAGGCACTGGTCCTCGGGTCATTTCCGCCTTCGTGGAGATTATATTTGACAACTCCGACAACAGGCTGCCGGTAAGAAATTTGTCTTAAATGTTGAGAAGTGCACTAAAGTAAAGACAGGCGAGTAACAAAACCCCATTGCTCTCAGATTGATAAGGAGGAGGTGTCTCTGCGTCGTGTCATCGGCGCAAAGAAAGACCAGTACTTCTTGGACAAAAAGATGGTCACGTAAGTTTAGTTCCCGTAACATATCAGAAGACATTTGACTGCTTAGAGCTGTAGCTTAATGTATTGTGTTCTCTGTTTCTTAGTAAAAACGATGTGATGAACCTTTTGGAGAGTGCTGGTTTCTCCCGCAGCAACCCTTACTACATTGTCAAACAGGGAAAGGTACGCAAGTAACACTAATGCTCATTTACAAACAAGTACGTGGCTTTTTCGTTCTTCAGTCAAAAAGAAATGAAGATTTTTTTTTTTGTGGAAAACATTCCAGGATTTTTCTCCATATAGTGGACTTTAATGGGGATGGTTGAAGGTCCAAATCGCAGTTTCAATGCAACTTCAAATGGCTCTATGCTTAGAAAATGACTGATCTTTTCGCTAGTTAAGACACTTATTCCTCGCCTGGGATTGTATAGAGCCCTTTGATGCAGCATCGAAACTGCAATTTGGACCTTCAGCTCGTTGGTCCCCATTGAAGTCCACTATATGAAGAAAAATCCTGGAATGTTTAACTCAAAAACCTTCATTTCTTTATGACTGAAGAAAGAAATGCATTCGTCTTGGATGAAATCAGGCTGAGTATATTATCAGAAGATACTTCTAAAAGTGAACTAATCCTTTAACACATTCTCAGAGTTTGTTCACTCATTTCATTGTCTCAAACATGAAAACAGATCAATCAAATGGCAACAGCGCCTGATTCTCAGCGTCTGAAGCTGCTCAGAGAGGTGGCTGGAACCAGAGTCTATGATGAGCGCAAAGAAGAGAGTATTTCGCTCATGAAGGAAACTGGTAGGATATGTTTCTGTTCAGATGTGTTATTAATGTAAAAAGCCATTTATTATTAATAAATGCCAGAAACACTGCGGTAGATGCTTTTGCTGTTGTGTTTTACGGTCAGAGTTTGTGACGTGTAGTTTGTTCTTGTGCGTATGTGTGCAGAGGGAAAGCGAGAGAAGATTAATGAGCTGCTAAAGTACATCGAGGAGCGTCTGCACACTCTGGAGGACGAGAAAGAAGAACTGGCTCAGTACCAGAAGTGGGACAAAATGAGAAGAGCTTTGGAGTACACCATCTACAACCAGGAGCTCAACGAGACCCGGGCCAAACTGGATGAGGTACACGCGTCAATTCTTACTTGTCATCACGTTCCCGATCTAATTCGGTCATAACAGTGAATTACCTTAGCATTCAGCACTGTATGGTGCTTTGTTGCTGATAAGTTAAAGATGATGTGATTGTCTTCTTCTAGTTGTCCAGTAAGAGAGAAACCTGTGGAGACAAATCAAGACAACTGCGAGACGCTCAACAAGATGCTCGAGACAAAGTGGAGGTAAACTGGGCTGTTTAGTTTGTTCTTGTTTTGGAAAGGTGCTAAGAACGTTGTGTTCAGAACTAGGTCCAAGCAAGTGTCAGACAGCCTAACGTCATGGTGAAACATTTTGCATTGGAATGTTCAGAAAACGGAAGAAAAAAAAAAAAAAAAAAATCCTGTATACTGCACTTTATTTTTAACAAGCTTGTGCAGTCACACATCGATACATAACAAAAAGCTTTTAGATTAACATTCACTGATGAATCAAGCATCATAAAACCAGGAACATTCGTTTTAAATTTTCTAGACAGTTTTAATGGTTAAATTAGAAAAAAAAAAAAACTAAAACATGTCTAAATAGTCCAAATCATTAAACTTACAGAATTGAACAGTTTATTAAAAGTTTAACAAACATTACATTTTAAGGCCTTATGAAATACCCCCCCCCCCCACCCAAATTCAGTTTTATTAAAATAAAAAAGGCTTTATCTATTTATTTTCTTGCTTTCTTTCTTTCTCAAATTCAGTTTTATTTATTTATTTTACCAAATTCTGTTTTCCATTCATTTTCTGGCTTCCATTTTAATGGTTTCATTAAATTGTATTAATCAAAACCATCTCTCATTAATTGATTTTATAAAAAAAAAACATTTATTATTTAATTTCTTTTTTTCCCTTCTCAAATTCAGTTTTATTTTTTAACCAAATTCTGTTCTCCATTATTTTTCTGGATTAAATTTTAATGGTTTCAGTAAATTCTAATCTCATAATTAATTGATTTTATTAAACAAAATTGTTTTATTATTTTCAAATTCAGTTTTATTTTTACGAAATTCTGTTTTTCATTAATTTTCCGAGTTCCCTTTTAATGGTTTTATTTTAATTAATTAAAAGCATCTCTAATAAATTAATTTTGTTAAAAAAAATAATTTCAATAAAATAATTTATTATTAGTATTATTAGTATTATTTTTATTTTATTTTTTTCTAAAATTCAGTTGGTAAATAAATTCTGGTAAATACTTTTTCTGGTAAATGTTCCTTTAAAAATAATGTTAATAATAATAGTTTTATTAGTAGTACTATGATTAATTTAAGTAATATATTTCTGTCACAATTTCTTCATGTTAAACCAAAGTTTTATTTTGACATAAGTTTATGTTAGTATGATATGATGGTAGTTTTTTTTTCTCAAAAGAAATGGTAAAATGCTCATGAAGTTCTAGAGATCAGATTATGTTTATGTGTTGATGTACTCATATTGTGAGGCGTCGAGGACCCTGTAATTATCTGATTACTTGATTAATAGTCAGAATAATTGACGATTACTTGATTACCAAAATAATCGCTAGTGACTTCCCTAGTCCATCTTGTGTTTTGATTTAAGTGTACTGACCTATGTTTGATTTATTGATCCAAAATGTGGCAAATTCTGTAACATTCCGTGTTATACAGTAAATTCTGTTTTATGACTGTATTCAGTCCGTGTTTTCTGCATCACGGAAATCATAGACCCCTAGTATTAAAATGTGAAGACGCTCTAAGAATCTGCCTTCACACGTCATACAACAGCTTATATTGTGTAATCTTATCTAACCTCAGTCTCTCTGTGTCTCTGCAGGAGACGGAGCGTGTGGTGAGGGAGCTGAAGGCTCGAATCTCCGCCATGAAGGAGGAGAAGGAACAGCTGAGCTCGGAGCGACAGGAGCAGATCAAACAGAGGACCAAACTGGAGCTCAAAGCCAAAGATCTGCAGGACGAGCTGGCAGGAAACAGCGAACAGAGGGTACGACTAGCAGACGCACACACGCGAACACATGCACGCGCTACAGGCACACATATGCACTCGACACACACATTTAGAAGAAAATGTGTTTCCATCTTGGAAAAGAGAAAGTTAGTGTTTGAAAAAAATTGCTTTAGGTTTAAGGTGATTTTATGTTCACCCTGGCTGCATTTATTTGATCAAAAATGTGGTAATATTGTGAAATAATTTTATAATTTAAAAAAACTGATTTCTATTAGAATATATTTTAAAGCGTAATTTATTCCTGCGATGCAAAGCTAAACTATCAGCATCATTACTCAAGGTTTTAGTGTCACATGGTCCTTCAGAAATCATTCTAATATGCTGATTTGCTGCTCAAAAAACATGTATTTTAATAATATCAAGAAATCTGAAAATGCTTTGAAACACTATAAATGTCTTTAACGTTACCAAAAGGGCATATTTCATAAAACAGCATATCCCATATAAAAAGGCTACATTCAATAACATTTTCTTTTTGCTTTATTCTTTGTCGTACAAGTGTATTTCCTCAAACAAATATGCACCTGCTTGCTTTTTACCTATTGCAAAAGCAAAGCGGTGACCGAATTCACATAAGCAAACACGCGAGTTTGATACACATGCTCGCGAATGCAAACACACTCATAATTGCACACGAAAAGCCGGAGAGCTGCAGGAAATGCTGGCAGCCACTAGTGAACAGAGGGTCCGCAGTGTCTCCGTCTGCGTCACTATCTACACACGCTCACTCCAGCCCGGGCTTGTAGCCAGACGCAAACACACACATAACGCTCGTGTATCCCTGTATGTGTGAAATACACACTTTCGGTCGGCCCTCCTGCATCCCTGCCTGGCTTAGAGAGGGATTAGCCCCACCTGGCCAAGTGTGTGTGTGTGTGTTTTCCTATGGAGGTGAGGCAGAAGTGCGTCATTTGCCCTTTGATTGGTGAATGCGAATGTACGTTTGCTCAGATGGAGATCCCCTTTGTTCTGCTCGTGACGTTGAATCGACCCACCTGCTTGTGTACGGTTTATTCTTCTACATTTCAGTATGAACACCTCCTTGTGCATTTGCGTGAAATGAATTTAGGCTTTCTATAAAAAAAGGTAAGATTGATGTCACTATTTGTGATTTAATACTCTGCTTGCTTCCTGTCTAACAGAAACGACTGCTCAAAGAGCGGCAGAAGCTTCTGGAGAAGATTGAAGAAAAACAGAAAGAGCTGCAGGAAACAGAGCCCAAATTTAACAACGTGAAAGAAAGAGAGGAGCGAGGAATTTCCCGGTAAACGCTTTGACGTGTTGAAAGGGCCCGTGAAGTCCCTGTTGTATTTGTTGTTCATTTACTTGCTAGTGAAGCAGGATATGTAGTTGAAGTCAAAAGTTTACACACACCTTGCAGAATCTGCAAAATGTTAATTATTTTATCAAAATATGAGGGATCATACAAAATGCATGTTGTTTTTATTTAGTACTGACCTGAATAAGATATTTCACATATAAGACCTTTACATATAGTCCACAAGAGAAAATAATAGTTGAATTTTTAAAAATGACCCCATTCAAAAGTTTACAAACTGTTCTTTCTTAATATTGTGTTGTTACCTGAATGATCCACAGCGCTGTTTTTTGTTTAGTGATAGTTGTTCTTGAGTCCCTTGTTTGTCCTGAACAGTTAAACTGCCCGCTGTTCTTCGGAAAAATCTTTCAGGTCCCACAAATTCTTTGGTCTTTCTGCATTTTTGTGTATTTGAACCGACAATGACTGATTTTTAGATCTGTCTTTCCACACTGAGGACAAGTGAGGGACTCATAAGCAACTATTACAGAAGGTTCAAACACTCACTGATGCTTTAGGAGGAAAAACAATGCATTAAGAGCCAGGAGGTGAAAACTTTTTAAATGTGAAGATTAGGGTAAATTTAACACATTTTGTTTTCTGGGAGACATGTAACTAACGTCTGTATTTTCTGAAGGGCAGTACTAAATTAAAAAAAAATATATATTTGGGCAAAATAAGAAAAATGTACACATCTTCATTCTGTTCAAAAGTTTTCACTCCTGGCGCTTAATGCATCATTTTTCTTTCTGAAGCATCAGTGAGCTTTTGAACCTTCTGTAATAGTTGCATATGAGTCCCTCAGTTGTCAATCAAGTGTATGTAAACTTTTGAACGGGGTCATTTTTACAAATGATTTTCTCTTGTGGACTATATGTAAAATATCTTATTCAGGTCAGCACTAAAAAAAAAAAACATGCATTTTTTATGATCCCTCTTATTTTGGTAAAATAATTAACATTTTGCAGATTGTGCAAGGTGCATGTAAACTTTTGACTTCAACTGTATTGAAATGCTTGCTGCTTTTTTTTCTTTCCAATACCTAATTTTCTCTGTCACAGTCTTTCAAAATCATAATTTGCTTATTGCCACCACTACTACGTTATTCATTTATAAACTGTAGATTTTGAAAGAGTTTATCAAAATAGCAATTTTTTTTAAGCAGTTGACTTTTTTTTTTTTTTTTTTTTTTTTCATTTTCGATTGCCCGTTTTTCATGATCCAGTCACATCCGTGTGCATTGAATCAAGTCCCTTCACTTTTTATGTATGCACAAATAGTTTAATTTATTTACAAAATATAATTTTAAGCAGGATAAATGCATTACAAATGCTTTTCTTGTCTTTAACTAATAATTAAGGTATGTTTTGTTCTGGAGTCATTTGTTTTGTTTGTGTTTTTCAGACTGGCTCAAGCCACACAAGAGCGAACAGACCTGTATGCCAAACAAGGCCGAGGCAGTCAGTTCACCTCTAAAGAAGAGAGAGACAAATGGATCAAGAAAGAGCTGAAGTCTCTGGATCAAGCCATCAACGACAAGAAACGGCAGATTGCAGCCATCCACAAAGATCTGGAGGACACTGAAGCCAATAAAGAGAGAAACCTGGAACAGTACAGTGTAAGATTTGGGCTACATTTGGTGCTGAACAGATGAAGTGCAACGTTTGCCAGTTTTATGGGCAGCAATTATACTTTAAAGGAATGGTTCATACAAAAATGAGAAATTGATCAAAAATGTACTCACCCTTAGGTCAACCAAGTTTGCCATTAGATTTAAAGAAATACAGCAGCACTTGCTCCCCAATGGATGCTCTGCAGTGAATGGGTGCCGTCAGAATTAGAGTCCAGACAGCTGATTAAAACCTCACAATAATCCGCAAGTAATCCACACAACTCCAGTCCATCAGTTAACATCTTCTGAAGTGAAAAGATGCATGGTTTTTAAGAAACTTTATCCAGTGAAAAAGTCGTCTCCTCTGAATCAGGAGAGAAATATGCTCAGATCAAGCACAGTTTACAAACAAAAAAAACAGCTCTTAAAAAATATGTAGGTGGTTTTTGATGTGAGAAGACAGCAGGAGATGGACATTTTCACTGGAGGAAGCATTACTATGGATTATAAACTCATATTTTGGCCAGAAGTGATGGTTTGAAGTTAAAACACCTTAATGATGGATTTCTTACAAACACACAGCTTTTCACTTCACAAGATATTAATTGATTCACTGGAGTGACGTTGATTACTTGTGGATTATTGTGATTTTTTTTTTTTTTAAATGTATCAGCTGTTTGGACTCTCGTTCTAACGGCACCCATTCACATCCATTGGTGAGCAAGTGATGTAATGCTGCATTTCTCCAAATCCATTCTGATGAAAGAGCAAACTCATCTACATCTTAGATGGCCTGAGGACAAGTGAACTTCTGGGTGAATTAGATGTTTTTGAACCTTTAACATTTCTTCCCAACCACAGAAACTGGACCAAGACTTGAACGAAGTGAAAACTCGAGTGGAGGAGCTGGACAAGAAGTACTACGAGGTGAAGAACCGCAAGGATGAACTTCAGAGTGAAAGAAAGTAAGATCCATCATGTGAAAATGTCTGGCTTTGGGCCATTTTTCCAACGTCCCACCCTTTCTTATTACCTGTATGAGCTGTTCCCCTCCTCACCTGGCATTTTAGTTATTAATAATCCACGAGCCATAGGTTTCGCAGCACGATGAGGCTTGACGGATGGGCTATAGAATAGGGTCTCCCGCTGAAGCCAGGCTTAGCGTTTTTGAGCCAGGGCTGACTGGTGTGTCCGTGTCCCTCCTCCTGCAGCTACCTGTGGAGAGAGGAGAACGCAGAACAGCAGGCGCTGGCAGCCAAACGAGAAGACCTGGAGAAGAAACAACAGCTACTGCGAGCAGCCACCGGAAAGGTTAGAAACCAAAACAGACCGGCGTGTTTCGAACACGTTTATGAATGTTGATGATTTTATTTAGATTAAATCATAGCCTTTGATATTTGATAATCACTTATTATGATTTCAGTTTTTTTTACGAATAATCGTGCAAACCTACCTCAGAGTTCATTGTATGTAACCAGTGTGTATGTATTTAAAATCACATAAAAATGCCGCCCACATTGGTTCACTGTGTATCATCTGAACTGAACAACATCTACTAAACTTAACTTGGCCGCTGAATCGTTTCTCATGGACTGAGTCAGTCACTAATTATAGCAACTCTCCCACGTTATAAAAATATACACCAGTGTAGATAAAAGTGGGATTTTTCAGAGCTACAGATCATCAGCTTGGCTTGAAATGAAAATACAAACTTTGAAACACAGAGTTTTGCTTTTTCTCCAGGCTATTCTGAATGGCATCGACAGCATTAATAAAGTATTGGAGCATTTCCGTCGGAAGGGCATCAACCAGCACGTCATCAACGGTTATCACGGCATCGTCATGAACAACTTTGAGTGCGAACCTGCTTTCTACACCTGTGTGGAGGTGACTGCTGGCACCAGGTCAGACACATTGATTATTACTAATGTTTTCTGCTTAATATGTGCACTGAGAGTAATGGAGTGTGTGTGCGCTGGTGTTTGTTCAGATTGTTTTACCACATTGTGGAAACGGATGAAGTGAGCACCAAGATTCTGATGGAGTTTAATAAGATGAACTTGCCTGGAGAGGTCACCTTCCTGCCCCTCAGCAAACTGGACGTCAGGGACACAGCTTACCCTGAGACTAACGTAAGCGTACACTACTGAAATGACGTTTCAAATGCACTGAATTTCCTAAATGCATCTTTTCTTGATCTTATTGTGAACCATTCATCTGTATTGTTTTTAAAACATTTTTGAGCTCATAATATTTAATCAAAAACTCAACCTTCAATGAAATACCAGAAAGTAATGTTTCACTTGAATGTGTCACAATACAGAAGAAAGGATCTGTGGTTATGTCTGTTATTTTGAAACTGATTATACGCATTTTTCAGTACAATAGGCGCAGTCACGGTGACTGCTACTTGGCAAACATTTAGTCATTTCAGTCCAGTCATGAGGGTGAAAAAGATCTACACACAGATTTTAGTCACATTCAAGCTGGCCACGCAAATTCAACACACTAAGCAACAGAGAGCTGTTTAGTTTGAAATTGACTTCTTTGTGAGTCTGTTATTCCCCAAAGAGAAATATTGGACCAAAAAAAGTCCATATTCAGCAAGGAATACCCACTTTACACCATCCATTCAACTCCCAATGGACAAACCCAAGTCCTCTCCTTCATATATTTTTATTATTATTTTGTTTATTTTAAGACTGAAAAAAAATTGAGACTTATCATTATTATACATTATTATTGGATTTATTTATGTAAGTTTTCTTTTTCTGCTGTATTGACAACACTTTTTCAATAATGTGATAATACTGTATACACTGATAAAAGCTTTAGCAATTAAACATGAAAATTTAATACTGTCACATGCTTGTACTAGCCACGATGTACTGATTCGTTCCCTCATTTTAGAAAATCGTGGTAACGCTGTACTGATTTGTTCCCTGGTTTTAGTAAATCCTGGCCATGCTCTACTGATTCGCTCTCTCGTTTTAGTAGATTGTGGCCCGCTGTACTGATTCGTTCCCTCGTGAATTTCCAGTAAATATCTGGAAACTTTCCAAAAATCCCAGGAAGATTCCAAAAAATCCTGGAAACTTTCCAAAATTTCTGAACTGTTTCTGAAATTCACTAGAAATTGTCCACATTTTTGCAACCCTTGTACTGTTTTGCTATCTCTTTCATTTGATCGTGGCCACACTGTACTGATTTGTTTTCTTGTTTTAGTATATCGTGGTCACGTTGTACTGATTCGCTCTATCGTTTAGTAGATTGTGGCAAAGTAGTAATACAACAAGGCCACAATTTACCTAAAACTAGGGATTAATTATTAAATCTTTAAAAAAAATGCAGAATATTTTTTGTTATTCTGTTAAGAGGAAGGGGTGGAAAATTTCCAGTAAATATATGGAAACTTTCCAAAAATCCTGGAAAGTTCCCAAAATTTCTGGAATGTTTCTAAAATTTACTAGAAATGTATCCACATTTTTGCAACCCTAATCGTGGTCTCGTTGTACTGTTTCACTCTCTTGTTTACTTGATCGTGGCCACACTGTACTGATTCGTTTCTTTGTTTAATTAAATCGTGGTCACGTTGTACTGATTCGCTCTATCGTTTTAGTAGATCGTGACCAGGCTTTACTGATATGTTCTCCTGTTTTAGTAAATCGTGGTCATGTTGTACTGATTCATTCCCTGGTTTTAGTAAATCATGGCCATGCCGTACTGATTTATTCTTTAGTTTTAGTAAATTGTGTCCGCGTACTTATTTGTTCCCTCGTTTTAGTAAATTGTAGCCACGTTGTACTGATTCGTTCTCTCGCTTTAGTAAATCCTGGCCACGCTGTAGTGATTTATTTACTCATTTTAGTAAATCGTGGCTATGTACTGATTCATTCTATCGTTTTAGTAAATCATGGCCATGTTGTTCTGATTTGTTCCCTGGTTTTAATAAATCGTGGCCATGCTTTACTGATTTATTCCCTTGTTTAGTCAAATTGTGGCCATACTGTACAAATTCATACCCTCGCTTTACTTCAGTTAAATGATTTAATTTACTAAAAACAAAGTAGTAATACAACAAGGTCACAATTTACCTAAAACTAGGGATTAATTATTAAATCTTAATTCTGCATTTTACATTTTTGTGATTCTGTTAAAAAGAAATCTATGAAAATAGCCTCTGATTCCTTCTCTACATTTGCTGTAGGATGCAATCCCCATGATCAGCAAGCTCCGTTACAGTCCGAACTTCGATAAGGCCTTCAAACACGTCTTTGGAAAGACACTGATCTGCCGCAGTATGGAAGTGTCCACTCAGCTGGCTCGAGCTTTCACCATGGACTGCATCACTCTGGAAGGTAAACTGGCACTGTCCTATTTGTGTGCTTCTTTTGTTTAATCCATATGATTTCTAAACCCTTGTTTTGGTGTATCAGGTGATCAGGTGAGTCATCGTGGTGCTCTGACCGGTGGCTACTACGACACACGTAAGTCCCGTCTGGAGCTGCAGAAGGACATGAGGAAGGCAGAGGAGGAGCTTGGAGAACTGGAGGCCAAACTCAACGAGAACCTGCGTAGAAACATTGAACATATCCTCCTCATATAGACCTCAAACACAGGCTTACTTGTGATGCAGTAGCGTGAAATCGAATTGATTGTTGGGTCCTAATTGTGTTTGTCTTGACCAGTAGAGCATTCTGGTATAATCAGCCTAGATGACACAAGGTCACAGAGGATCACAGAATGAGTCAGCTAGTTATTAACGTGTGCGTGGTCATGTGTTAGCTGCACACGTGGTGTTATTTTAGTGAATAGAGGGATGAGACATTGTGTGTCTAGATTGGTGGATGTGATTCTCAAGGTTTCGAGTGATGTTCAGTTAAAGTTTTTGGTCAGTTCACATTGGTTTTGTGTGGTTCATACTCTGTGAGTAATTCAGAGCTAAAATGATGTAATCATTGCTCAGCTTCAGCAAAAACAGGCCAAAAAAAAAAGTGTTCAACAGCTTGTCAAAATATTCGCACAGCTGAGATAAGCAGATTTAGTTCAATCGGATTTTGAATGTATTTTTAGTATTTCAAAAAGCAGTGTTATTGTTCTTTTTTAATAGAAAAGTTAAATAGGAAAAACAAAATCTGAAATTATAAAAATAAGAGTATTACCATTGAATAAATACTATAATATAAAAATAATGCTATAAAAATTACATAAGCAAGAAGAGAGTTCTTGTCTGCTCCTTAACTCGGTTCTTCACGTATCAACAATGAAATTGACCAGCTGATGAATCAGATGCAGCAAATTGAGACTCAGCAGAGGAAATTCAAGGCGTCCAGAGACAGCATACTGTCTGAGATGAAGATGCTAAAGGAGAAGAGACAGCAGTCAGAAAAAACATTTATGCCCAAGGTAAACCATGCTACTCTGCTTCAGGCATTAATACTAGAACTGCAATTATTTTCAGTTATATTATTTGTGTACAATATCTTTAATTTGATTTCTCTCTGTTGTTTTGTCCAGCAACGCAGTCTTCAGAGTCTAGAGGCCAGTCTGCACGCCATGGAGAGCACACGGGAGTCTCTGAAAGCAGAGCTGGGAACAGACCTACTCTCTCAGCTCAGTTTAGAAGACCAGCGCAGAGTGGACGACCTCAACGATGAGATCAGACAGCTGCAACAGGTTCAACAACACAATTAACACAAAAATCATGTTGTCAATAATAGGGCTGTTTCAATTCCTTGAATCAGTTTGAGTACTCTTTTTTTTTTTTTTTTTTTTTAATCCTTGATTGCATTATGCCTGTGTCGAGTAACCGGCAAAACACCGGAAGTGGCGCATGTCTGAAACTGCATATTGTTGTTAGCTTGGGTTTACTATAACGTTTATCTGGAAACGCAATGTCTGCCATTTAATCAGATTTGGAAGGTAAATCGTTTATTAACCTACACAAACAAAGATGAATACATCAATATCTTTCTCAAAATGCTAACTGTTCATTGCGATTTCAAAATAAAAGCTCAAATCGTCACTCTTGAGTTTATGCGTTTTGATGTCCACATATTCAAGGATTGAGAGTGGCTGCAGCATTTTTGTTGTAAAGAAATAGCCAAATATTAAAGATTAAGTGGACATTTCAATTATGTTGTTTAGTCGATATTAAACAAGGATTAGTAAACAAGTGTAAAAAAAAAAAAAGTTGTTGGCGCCATCTGCAGGCATTTGTTATGTGTAATGTACATTAGCTCTTTTGTTTATAATACATTATGTATATCAACAGTTTTATTAAGTAAAACCATGATTACTTACCTTTGATACTTTATTTCTGTATCTATTTATATTACCTTATACAAATTTATTATAATTACCCGATTCATAGTAAGAATAATCGACAGAGTACTATTACAAAAAATTATCAGATTACTCGATTGATCGTGAGAGTAATCAACAAATTATTCAATAATAAAAGTTACCTGATTAATCATCAGAAAAATCACAGATCACTACATTACCAAAAGTATCCGATTACTCAATCAACAGATCACTTGATTATTCGTTAGAATACTCAGTTACCAGAATTATCCAATTACTCGATTGATCATCAGAGTAAACAACAAATTATTCAATCTGATATAGAAGTGTATTTGAAACTCTATATCAATGTTTTTACATTTGCATGCAAATGTTTTCATTGCCCCTAGAAATTTTGCATTTGAAAACTGTTGTGTTCACCCAGGAAACTTTTGCATTTGTTTGCATTGTCACATTCCCCTGAGAGCATCTGCCTTTACTTTTAAAATTGTCTTTTTACCTTGAGAAACTTTGCATTCACTTTTTTTTTCCATTTTTTCCATTTGCTTGCAAAACTTCAGTGTTCCCTGCAAAACTTGCATTCTCTCACAAGTTTTACATTTACGTTGCAAAAATCGTCAGATTAATCATCAGAACAGTCAACAGATTGCTCTATTACCTAAATTATTCAATTACTTGATTAATCGCTAGAATAATCGACAGATTACTTGATTACTTAAATTATCCAATTGCTTGATTAATCGTCAGGATACACTGTTACCAAAATTATCCAATTACTTGATTGATCGTCAGAGTAATCAACAAATTATTCAATTACAAAAATGATCCGATTACTTCATTAATATTTAGAATAATCGACAGGTTACTCGATTACAACCCACTCGATTACAAAATATAAAAATCTCGATTACAAAAAAATCTGATTGATACTCGATTGATCATCATAGTAATCAACAAATTATTATGTTATAATATAAGAGAGAAGTGTATTTGAAACTCAATATCAGTGTTTTTACATTTGCTTGCAAATGTTTTCATTGCCCCTAGACATTTTGCATTTGCTCATTTTTAAAATTTGCTCACAAAACTGTCGTATTCCCCCAAGATTACCTAAATTATTCAATTACTCGATTAATCTTCAGAATAATCAACAGATTACTTGATTACCTAAATTATTCAATTACTCGATTAATCGTCAGATATTCAACAAATTATTCAATTACAAAAATTATTCGATTAATCATCAGAATAATCGATAGATTACTCGATTGCCAAAATAGTTAATGACTTTGCAATTACTTGATTGCAAAAATAACCAACAAATTATTCACTTACAAAAATTATCCGATTAATCATCAGAATAATCGACAGACTACTTGATTACATAAATGATCCAAATACTTGATTAATTGTCAGAATAATCGACAGATTACTCAATTGCCAAATGACAGCCCTGGTTGATCATTAATTGTTACAAATTGATTTTGAAAATATAGCATATTTCCTTGAAATATAAAATAAAAAGCATACAAAATATAAAAATAGAAAAATTATTCAATCACTCGATTAATCGTCAGAATAAACGACAGATTACTTGATTACCTTAATTATTGAATTACTTGATTATTCGTCAGAATAATTAACAGATTACTCGATTGGTCATTAAAGTAATCAATTGCAAGGAATTATCCAATTGCAAAAATTATCCGATTAATCGCCAGAATAATCGAGAAGATTGTTGTCCAAATAGTTGTTAATGACTTTGCAATTACTTGATTGCAAAAAAATAAATAAATAAAAAAATCAACAAATTATTCAGTTACAAAAATTATCAGATTAATCACCAGAATAATCGACAGATTACAAATTATCCGATAACTCGATTAATCATAAGAATAATCGACAGATTACTCAATTGCCAAAATAGTTGTTAATGGCTTGATTGAAAAAAAAAAAAAAAAAAAAAAAAAAAAATCAACAAATTATTCAGTTACAAAAAGTATCCGATTAATCGTCAGAATAATCGATAGATTACTCGATTGCCAAAATAGTTAATGACTTTGCAATTACTTGATTGCAAAAAATAATCAACAAATTATTCAGTTACAAAAATTATCTGATTAATCATCAGAATAATCGGCAGATTACAAAATTATCCTATTACTCGAT
Source organism: Garra rufa (assembly GCF_049309525.1). Taxonomy (NCBI): domain Eukaryota; kingdom Metazoa; phylum Chordata; class Actinopteri; order Cypriniformes; family Cyprinidae; genus Garra; species Garra rufa. The sequence goes on along the minus strand of NC_133367.1, from coordinate 36,615,904 downwards.
TAATCGTCAGAATAATCGACAGATTACTCGATGGCCAAAATAGTTGTTAATGACTTTGCAATTACTTGATTGTAAAAATATTCAGCAAATTATTCAATTACAAAAATTATCCGATTAATCGTCAGAATAATCAACAGATTACTTGTTTACCAAAACAGCTGTTAATGACAGCCCTGGTCAATTATTAACTGTTACAAATTGATTTTTGAAAACAGCATATTTCCTTGAAATATAAAATAAAAAGCATACAAAATATAAAAATAGAAAATATAATAAACCATTGTTTGTCTCCATTATTGCCCTAAACGTATTTGGAAATAAAACCCACTGAGTTGCCTGGCCCTACCAGCAGGTACAGATGGCAACATGGACTGTTCACTGACCATCAGATGTGAACCAAAATTAATCGTCAATTTCGATTTGATTAGTGACGTTACAGTGAATTATCCCTGAAGCCACAGCTGCAACTCTTTACCACCTCCAGCTCGACACACGACACACACAGCAGACAATTGAAAAGCTACTTTAAATGTTGTATAACCGGCCCACATCATTAGCCTTTGTTATTTTCGTATGCCCTTCAATTTGATTTGCTAATTTGTCTGCTTTTGTATTCTCAGACAGGCTTAGCATTGAAGCATATGCATATGAGATGTATTTATTCCTTCAGATGTGCGTTCATGTGGCCAAAAGCCACATGTTCTGTTTTTAGTCTAAATTGTTGTTTTTAATAAACGATTAACTGACCTCAGACTGAAGGGCCAAAAGCCATGTGTTCAGTTTTAAAGATGTTCGTTTTTCATGTGTGGCCTGTTTTTGCTATAGGACAACAGACAATTGCTGAATGAGAGAATTAAGCTGGAGGGAATCATGACCAGGGTGGAGACGTACCTCAACGAGAACTTGCGCAAACGTCTCGACCAAGTTGAGCAGGTAAAGATACCTTTTTAGCAGTATAACCTTTATGAAACAATGTCATGTAGTGCAGTAAAAAAAAATAAGTATGTGTTTGTGTAGGAATTGAATGAGCTGAGAGAAACTGAAGGAGGAACCGTTCTCACTGCGACAACGTCAGAACTGGATGGCATTAATAAACGCGTAAAAGACACTATGGCTCGATCGGAGGGTAAGTGAAGACTCAAATAGGCCTTTATTTTCTTAAAAAGCCCTACTTCTGTCCTGCATTTTGTTTATAATCTCTTTTTTTCAGATTTGGACACTCTCATCGATAAGACGGAGGTGGAAATAAAGGACCACCAGAAAAGTATGGAGCGTTGGAAGAACATCGAGAAGGAGCAGAACGAAGCCATCAACCACGACACCAAGGAGCTGGAGAAGATGACCAACAGACAGGGCATGTTATTGAAAAAGAAAGAGGAATGCATGAAGAAGATCCGTGAGCTGGGTTCCCTTCCGCAGGAGGCTTTTGAAAAGTACCAGACGCTTACGCTCAAACAGGTACGATAACCATAAACCAAGGTTTTTTCCACTTTAGTTAAAAGTTCTGTCTAATTTCCTGTGACTCATTTAGAATGATATTAAACCGTATTTCCCTCCTCGCTCAGAACAAAAAGCCTGTCGCAAATGAGGTCATAAACCAGTGTTACGCAATCGTACATGACCATGACATGACCGGGTGCCCTTGCAGAATCTCTTGCCTCCTCCTCGGCTCATGTCTGGCTTTAGATTTCCCTCTCATCCCCCTCCAGTCTCGCAGCCCTCCCACCTGGCTCTCATTTTCGTTCTCTTAGTTGATCTTCCTCCTTTCTCTTCACCGCTCTAGTCAGGGGCTCTATTGTGTGTCAGCCCTCCTACACAGAGGTGACTCATTCTTCATTACCCCATGCCTGCGCTCTTGTTTTTTTTTTTTTTTTTTTTTTTACCCTTTCTTGGTGAACCTGAGTACGTGGAGTTGAGGAGGGAGGTTGAATTGTGCCATTTCTTTCTGTGTTTCTTTAGCTGTCTTCTGGAATTTTCTTTCTTGCAGTTGCAGTTGGGAGCTGATCCCAATCTGTGTTTAGTTTGTAACTGTTCTATTCTGTAGAACTTCTAAAGGGGATGTGATGTGGTGATGGAAAAAATAAGAGATATTGGAAACTCTTGAGTGTTTTTTGCATTTGCTTGCAAAGGTTTTCATTGCCTCTAGAAATTTTGCATTTGCTCATAAGCTTTTTACATTGCTTGCAAAACTGGTATTCCCCCAAGAAACTTGCCTTTACTCTTTACCTTGATAAACTTTGACATTTGCATGCACAATTTTAATATTTCCTCAAGACACTTTGCATTAACTTGCAAAATCACAAAATGTTCATTCCTCTGAAATTTTTTGCATTCACTATACTCTTTCCCTTAGAAACAGTTTTATTTAATTTGCTTTTTATTAAAATTTTTATATTTTCTCAATTTTTTTTACAATCCCCTGAAAACACAAACTATTCTCTTACCCTCAAGAAAACTTGCAAACACTCACAGAATTTTCATGTTCCCTCAGAACCTTTGCAAACGTATGCATTTTTTTAAAATTCCTTAAACCTTTTTATTTACTTGGTAAATTGTCTCTTTACCTTGAGGAACTTTGCCATTTGCATGCAAAATTTGTTTCCTCAAGACACTTATAAACTTGCACATTTTAAAAAATTTGCTCACAAAATGTTTTCATTCCCCTGAAAAATTTTGCATTCACTATACTCTTTCCCTCAGAAACTTTGCAAACTTGCACATTGTTTTTTTTTTCATTCGCCAAAATATTTGTATTTAACTGAAAACCTTTGTATTTACCTTTGAGAAACTGTGTTCTTTCCCAAAATGTTTACATTTGCTTGCAAAACTTCAGTATTCCCCAAAAATCTTTGCATTTGATTAAGATTTTTTTTTTTATTACCCCAAGTAACTTAGCGTGAACTCGCACATTTTTTTAATTGCTCTGAAAACCAGCTACATTTTTATATTTTATATTTCCTCAAAAATTCCTCAAAGATTATTACTATCCCCTGAAAATACACAAACTATTCTCTTACCCTCAAGAAAACTTGCAAACACTCACAGAATTTTTTTGTTCCCTTAGAACCTTTGGAAATGTATGCAGTTTTTTCAATTCCCTTTTTATTTACTTGGAAAATTGTCTTTTTACCTTGAGAAACTTTGAGTTAGCTCGCAAAATTTTTACATTTGCTTGCAAAACTTTAGTATTCCTTAAACTTTATATTTGGTGAAAGTGAACATTTTTACATTCCTCTGAAAATCTATGCTTTTCCCTTTTAAAATTTTTATATTCCCAAAGTGTTAGTCTCTTATATTTTTTTTTACTTTCCCCCAAAAACCATTGCGTTCACATACAAAATATTCTACCAAAATATAAACCTTGCAAACACTTTTTTTTTTCTTTTTTTCTATTTTCTTTTTCCCTCAAAAAGTTTTCATTACCCCAAGAAACTGCACAAATGCGCAAATTTCTCTGAAAACTTATGTATCTGCATGCAAAATTTTTAATATACCCTTAAACTACTTTGCGTAAGCTTGCAAAATGTTTACATTTGCTTATGAAATTTTTACATTCCCCTGAAAATCTTGCAACACTCAAACTTTGCAAACTTGCACATTTTTTTTCATTTGCATGTTTTCAGTGCAATTTTTTTGCATTTTCCTGAAAACCTTTGTATTTACTCAAAATCTTTTCAATCTGACAAAACGTTTTACATTTGCTTGCAAAACTTTCACATTCCCAGAGAATCTTTGCATTCGCTCACAAAATGTTTTCATTTTCCCAAAAAACTTTGCACAAACTTTTCTCTGAAAATTGTCTTTACCCTGAGAAACTTTGCATTTACTCGCAAAACTTGCAAAACCCTGAGAATTTTTGCATTCGTTTACAAAATACCCCAAGAAACTTGCATGCAAAATTTTTATATTCTCTCAACAAACTGCATAAACATGCAAAATCTTTACAATCGCTCACAAAATCTTTACATTCCACTAAAAATATTTGCGTTCATACTTAAAATATGATCTTTCCCTCAAGAAACCTTACAAACATACATCATGTTCCCTAAAAAAAAAATTAAGCAGTTTTTTCCATTTCTTTTTGCGTTTTACTGAACACCTTTGTATTTACTTGGAAAATTACCTCTTTACCTTGAAAAACTTTTATTCGCAACATTTTTACATTTGTTTGCAAAAATGTAGTATTCTCTAAGAATCTTTGCATTTGCTTACAAAATATTTTCATTACCCCTGGAAACTTTGCATAAACTCTCAATTTTTACATTCCTCTGGAAACCTATGCATTCACATGCAGAATGTTTATATTCCCTCATAAAACTGTATATGCTTCCAAAATTTTTACATTCTCTTATTTTTACATTCCCCTGAAAACCTTTGCGTCCACATGCAAAATCTTCTTTTATGTGAAACTTTGCATAAAATTGCAAAGTTTATATTCGCCCACAAAATTTTATATTCCTCAGAAAACCTGTTCACATGCACAATATTCTCTTTTTCTTGAAACCTTACGAACCTTGCAAATATTCATGTTGCCTCAGAAATGTTGCAGGCTAACACAATGTTTTATAATTTGCTTGCAAAATTTTTGCTTTTACCAGAAAAGCTTTGTATTTTCTTGGAAAATTGTCTCTCTACGTTTTTCCGTGCACACTATTTTTTTTACACTGTTTGCAAAACTTTAGTATTCCACAAGAATCTTTGCATTGGCTCACAAAATGTTGTTTCATTACTTCAAGAAACTTTGCCTAAACTCGCAAAATCTTTACATTCCTTTGATAACCATTGTATTTGCATACAAAGTTTTCTTTTTACCTTCAGAAACTTTAAGATTATTTGCGTTCACTCACATAATTGTCTCATTTCTCCCAAGAAACATTGCTTTCACTTTTTTTAAAACCATTGCATCTGCTCACAAAACTTTTGGATTCCTATGAGAAACTGCTTTCTCTTGCAAAATTTATTTGCTCACAAAATTTTCATGTTTCCTTCAGCAACTGCATTTGCTTGAAAATAATGTGAAAAGATTATCAGGGGAGTGAGAGAACGTAAAAGCATTTGAATAGAAGTCTTCCTTCTATTTTATTTTCTATCACCATGTCCCCTTAGAGGCTTCATGCTATCTCATCAATTACGTGTTTATTTACGTGTCTTTTTTTTGTGTGTGTAGTTGTTCAGGAAGCTGGAGCAGTGTAACACAGAGCTGAAGAAGTACAGCCATGTGAATAAAAAAGCCCTGGACCAGTTTGTCAATTTCTCAGAGCAGAAAGAGAAGTTGATTAAGAGGCAGGAAGAGCTGGACAGAGGATACAAATCCATCATGGAGCTCATGAACGTCCTGGAGCTGCGCAAATACGAGGCCATCCAGCTCACCTTCAAACAGGTATGACTTTAAGAAATACCTACTCAACCTGATATAACTTCCTGTTAGAAGTGTTTAAAATGTTCTGTATCCTGTTTAATATCTTTGTCTCTCTGCAGGTGTCTAAGAATTTCAGCGAGGTATTTCAGAAGCTGGTGCCTGGCGGTAAAGCCACTCTGGTGATGAAGAAGGGCGACACTGAAGGTGGCCAGTCTCAGGACGAGGGCGAGGGAGGAGACAGCGAGAGGGGATCTTCCTCCCAGAGCAACGTGCCCAGTGTAGACCAGTTCACTGGAGTGGGCATCAGGGTAAGGAGATAACGGAGAATCCCATTTTTGCATATGCTGTTATTACATGCTGATATTTGACCAGTCGTGTGTTTGTGTGTCAGGTGTCGTTCACTGGCAAACAGGGAGAGATGAGAGAGATGCAGCAGCTTTCTGGAGGTCAGAAGTCTTTGGTGGCTCTGGCTCTCATCTTTGCCATCCAGAAATGTGACCCTGCTCCTTTCTACCTGTTTGATGAAATCGACCAGGCTCTGGACGCCCAGCACAGAAAAGCAGTGTCAGGTACTATCAGTTAATACATTGTTGACCTTAGAGATGCACTAACATTTCAGCTACTGAAAGTCAGTTTAATAGAGGGAAAAAAGACTTGGCCAAAAATAAACTGTTACATCACCACAACAGTTAACAAAAGAAAAAGCAGCGTACATGTAAAATTATCCAGTTTTAGTAATAAATAAATAAATGAATTTACCATAAATGTTGCAGTTTCTTTAGGTTTCTGATGTTAACAACAGACAAAATGTTGTTTTTTTTTATTTATTTTTTTTTACTAAAAACAAAATGTTTAATTTTTAGCTTTTTTCACAATTTGTATCTGTCACAAATATTTACATTAATTTAACTCTGATTTTGACACTTTTTTAATGTAAAAAGTTTACATTTTGTTTCTCAGTTTTTGTTTTCATGGCATTTTGTTTTCTTTTCACGTTTTTTTCCCACAATGTTTATTTTTGTTTTTTTCACAATGTTTTGTTTTTCGAATGGCTTTTTTGTTTGTTTTTACTGCAAGCAAAATGTTGTCTTTTTCCACTACAAACGAAGGTTTTTCCCACGTTTTCTTTTTAAAACCTTTTTTTTATGTTTGTAATTCTTTCTTTAACATTTTGTTTTCACTGAAAAAATTACGTTTTGTTTGTCATTTGTAGGGCTGGGTATTGTGACCAATTTGGCGATTCGATTCTTATTTTTATGATTTCGATTCGATTCGATTCGATATCGATTAGCTATCAATATTTCATTTAAAATGTTAGTTTTGCAGACATGGGATCTAGGGATGCACCGTTACCGATACCGGTATCTAGTATCGGCCTCGATACCACGTTTTCTAAAGTACTCGTACTCGTTAAAAGTCCCCCGATACCGGGGATCGATACCACAGTATGAGAAATGTCCATGTTTGAGCGGCGTGTAAGGGGTTAATCACAGGCGCAGAGTGCCCGCCCCCAGACCCCGGCTGCAGCTCAGAGCGGGGAGAAGGCGAGGCAGTGAATGAAGACGACAACAAAACAAAGGCGGACTGCAAATTCTGCTCAGCGAAATTGTCCAGAGGAGGCTCAAAATGTAGCGCATTTAACACAAGTCATTTAATCAAGCACCTAAAATCCCAACACAACGAGTAACGTACAAAGAGTTTACACACGCTTCTAAACAAACACAACACATGCTGCTGCAAACTCTTGCAACTCGTGTTAGTTGCAGTGCATTATGCAACAAGCTATGGTAAACAAGCAAACGTTAACTAGATAAGTAATCTTTTAATCGCTAATATTGCAGATTCATTGAAAATTACATCGGTGACGCTAATCAGCATTTTTGCCGCAACCAATTTATGAATGAGTCTACATCAACTACATTAAAGAGAATCGCTTTATTTAGAGTTAATAAAATACCCTACTTGCTGGAGTTCAACATTTATTGAGCCGCAGCCACACACCTGACTCGTGTGTGTAGAGCAGGCAGTGGGCCAAACCACTGTGAGGAAGGGGAGGGGGAAACTCAACTGTTTCTAAATGCATTTTTTGCGTTTTTTTTTCTTCTACTTACATGAGTATTGTAGGTATACATATATATTTTTCACAATAGAGAGTGGGATTTTTTTTTTAAATAATTTTTTAGAGGGAGGGATTTACGCCCATGATTGTCACTGTTTAAATTTGTTTCTATAATTATTCTGTAATATGTTGCATACAACATGCTTTTCATTTTAAATAAATGTTCTTAATTCCAAACTAGTCCCTTGTTTGTTTTTTTGATAAATTATATGACTAAAGCTGTTACCTGTAAATTTAAATCATGTTTTTATTAAGTACTCGCTATCGGTATCGGCAAATACTGAAATGCAAGTACTCGTACTCGTTTTCCAAAAAAGTGGTATCGGTGCATCCCTAGTAATAAGTAAATGTTTTTAACTACAAACAAAATGTCCTTTTCCACTACAAACAAGGTTTAGTTTTTCTCTTTTTCACAATTTTTTATTTTCGTATTGTAATTTTCTATTCATATGTAATTCTATCACAATTATTTACGTTCCTTAAATTGTCTAATTTAGACCGTTTTTTTTTTCACAAAAAAATACATTGTGTTTTCTCACATTTTTTTTCTTTTCACGTTTACTTTTTTTTTCATTTAAAAAAATGTTTTGTTTTCACTATAAATGTCTTTTTTATTTTTACTGAAAGATGTTCTGTTTCCACTACATGTTTGTACAGTTTTTTTCATGTTTGTAATTCTCACATATTTTAATTCCATTAGGTGTTTGATTTACAAACATGAAAAAAAAAAAACAGTTTGTTTCTCACATTTTTTTCACTTTTTTATTTTCGCCAGCTTTATATTTTTGTTTTCACTAAAAACTTTTACATTTTGTTTCTCACATTTATCTTTTCACAAGTTTTTTGTCTATTCACGTTTATATTTGCGTTCAAGTGCCTGATTTCAACATGCTTTTTCACTAAAAGTGTGAGAAACAAAGCGTAGTTTTTTCTTTTCACGTTTACTTTATCCACTACAAAGTAAATGTTTTTCATTACAAAATGTTTTCACTACGAATGTCTTTTTTTTTTTACTACAAACAAAATGTTGTCCTTTTCCACTACAAAAAAGGTTTAGTTTTTCTCTTTTTCACATTCATAATTTTCTATTCATATGTAATTCTATCACAATTATTTACATTCCTTAAATTGTCTGATTTAGACACGTCTGTTGTTTTCACAAAAAAAATAGATTTTCATGTTTTCTCACAATTTCTTTTCTTTTCACGTTTATTTTTTTTTTACTTAAAAAAAAAAGCTTTTCACTGTAAATGTCTTTTTTGTTTTTACTAAAAGATGTTCTGTTTTAACCACGTTTTTTTCCACAAATTTTTCACATTTTTTCACGTTTGTAATTCTCACAAATATTTTAATTCCATTAGGTGTTTGATTTCACCAAAAAATATTTTTTTTCACGTTTCAGTTTTTCTTTTCACATTTAGTTTTTTGTTTGTTTGTTTGTTTTTTTTTCACCTTGTTTCACAAACTAGATGTTTTTCACTACGAGTGTCTTTTTGTTTTTACTACAAACAAATGGTTGTCTCTTTCCACTACAAACAGGGTTTTGTTTTTTTCACCACCATGTTATTTCAACGTTTTGTTGTTTCACTACAAAATTATTTTGTTTCTCATGTTTTCTTTATTTCGACTTGATTAAAATGTTACTGCTTTAAAAAAAAAAACGTACAAGCTTCTGCTTGTAAGTGAATTAGATGCAGTCTTTTATTGTATCAAAATGTTGTTTTGTCTTTCAGACATGATCGTGGAGCTGGCTGGACACGCTCAGTTCATCACCACGACCTTCAGACCGGAGCTGCTGGAGTCAGCCGACAAGTTCTACGGCGTCAAATTCAGAAACAAGGTAACAGCCATCATTAACACTCAGATGTGCCAAGCAATTAGCAAATGCAAATGAGTCTTCAGCGCAGAAATTTGACTATAAATGGAAGTCTTGTCGAGTCGAAGCTGCACAGATGAGATCCCAAGACTTACTAATTTCTGTGTGTGTGTTCGATAGGTGAGTCACATCGATGTGATCTCAGCAGAGCAGGCGAAGGACTTTGTGGAGGACGACACCACTCACGGCTAAGAGAGAAACAATACACAGCCATCAGTCATTTCCTCGTTTCTCACCCCCGTCTCAACTGGTGTGTTTCCTTTTAAAAGCCCAGTTGGAATGAACGCAACGTTTTCTTCTTGTACTCTGAACAGGATATACTGACTAATTGTTGTTTTACAGTTATTTTATATTTTCTTTCCTCTTCGTTGATTCTTGTATTCCAAGGATAAAACACTGAACATGTTTTTTCAGTATTTTAACAAAGTGTGCCATGCTTTACACCTGCTTCAGCCCGAGTTATTTAAAGTCGAGGACGTTCAGTCGCTCTGTTTCAGAGTTAAGCTTCCGTGAGGAAACATAAGTAGACCTGAATACACAGGTAGGTTTATGTTAAAGAGTCATTCGGCACCAGTTCTTTCTTTCTCACTACTTTAAACCAGCATGAGCTGTTCCTTAGTACTACCCTTTTTTTAAGCGATATATGAAAACGGCTCGTTTTGTAGTTTTCCGAATGAGCCTAAATGTTTTTATCATTGTTTTTGTTGGTTTCTTTAGCTCATTGTGATTTAAAGTCTTTAATGTGTTTTCTGTTAGCCAAAAAGAATAAAATAACCTTTGTCTTTATCAACACACACTGGTTTCTTGCCACTAGAGGGCGCTGTGTCATATATTTTACTCTTTTGATGTTATTACATCATGGAGCTGTGCAAGGAAAAATCAACTTGGAGGCTGCTTTTGACTTGGGCATGTAAGTACTTTATTTATTTATTTATTTATTTTTTTTTACAGACTCTATATTTGTGTGTTTTTATGTGCTTTTTAATCATTCGATAAGCTCCTATGGCATAAAACTCAAGGTAAAATATACACTTAAATACCCATTTCTATTTTATAACGCTTCTGTCATTGTTTTCTATCCTAGTGTCTCGGCGTGTGGAGATAAGGCTTTGGAAACGAGCGTGCTTGTCTGTAATAGGCTTGTAGTCGTTCTGTTGAAGGTGAGTCATGTTCACTGAAACGTTGAGGGGAAATTGGATCCTTTTTCCATCTGCCAGCAACACAAATGCAATTTTATCTGCCAGATCGGCTCAGCTGATCGCTAAACCGGTCCAAGAGTCCTTTGGGCCCGTCCGTCTCTCGTCTCTTAACTGCTCACGCGCTCGTCTCTGCCAGAATGGCTCTCTCGCGACCTAGAGCAGCCCCTCGGCATAATCAACCACCCCATAATCACGGCGAGGCCTCGATAAACCTCGCATAAATCTGTCTCTGCTTTACAGTCGTTCGACGCACAAGTTAATTTGTTGTCTGACAGGTGCCGTGTCAAACCTATAAGCACTTGGTCTTTCCGTGTGGCCTTGACTCTGTCTGTGTGTGTGAACAGTGTTAGGGTCCCATTAAACTTGTCAGTTTTGTGAGCTGCGGCCTGCTGGGAGAACAGATGCTGCTGTCTCAGTGGCTTTTTAAGCACTTTACTGTCATGGGATGAGTACAACATAACGTTCAGCTGCCCATGTGGTCAGCATCTTTTTTGGGGCATTTAAAAAAATAATAATAAAAGGGTCATTCTACAGAAACGTCCACTTTTGGTATGGCAAGATGTCTTAAAATGTATTTCTTTTTTTAACTTTTAAACTTAGACCACATTATTAAATTACCTTTTGATTTTTTTTTTTTTAGGTTTTTTACATTTATCCATAAGGAAGGTAACACCAGTGACAATTGTCATGAATAATTGCTATAATGGCTGCTATTAGTTATCAAACCACATGTTGTCAATCATGGTATACTTATTAAATTAAGTAGTTGTATCCATTTGTACTCTAGTTTTTTACAATTCCCTAACAATAAAGTTGGTCACAATAGTGACGTCAACTAAAAGCTTCATATGAAATCAGGAGATGAATTAGAAAATTTCTGAAAATTGGAAGGAGACAGTGGACTTAAAGGAGTAGTTCACTTTCAGAACAAAAATGTACAGATAATGTACTCACCCCCTTGTCATCCAAGATGTTCATGTCTTTCTTTCTTCAGTCGTAAGGAAAACATTTCAGGATTTCTCTCCATATAATGGACTTCTATGGTGTCCCCCTCCCCCCCGAGTTTGAACTTCTAAAATGCAGCTTCAAATGACTCTAAGCGATCACAGCCGAGGAAAGAAGGGTCTTATCTAGCAAAACGATGGGTTATTTTCTAAAAAAAAAAAAAAATTACAATTTATATACTTTTTAACCTCAAATGCTCATCTTTTCTAGCTCGGCAAGAAGAGCGCTTGAGATTATATTGTATATAAATTGTAAATTTAAACTGCATTTTGGAAGTTCAAACCCTGAGAAATCCTGAGCTAATGTACATTACACATCAACAAAGGCCTGCAGAGGACCTTTAAAAGTGTCGTCTTTTATGTAAAAAAAATATATATATATTTTATAAGCTTTTTACAATTAAAACAACAGAATAAGTACAAGTAAAATAAGTTAAAATAAAATAAGTTATCATACAAATCAGTATTAACAAAATGTATTTGTACTACAGAGGTGGCACAGAAGAACACAAAAGTGGCTTGTAGCTGTATTTTCATATGTTTAATGAGGCTTAGAGGTGGCAATCAAATTCAAAAATTCATGTTGAGATTAATGTTTTAAATACAAAATTTTGAATCTGGAAATGTGAAGTCATTTAAATAACTGAAAAGACACTAACAATGAAAATAAATGAAATGTACCTTCCTCTATGGTTGTTGCACACAAAAAGAAAGTGTCTGCAAAGAACTCAAATCTCATACAATGAAGTTAAAGGAAAACCTCTTCCATATTTAATTAGCTGTAAATTTCACAACATGCAGATCCTTCAAACTTGACCCAGCAACTACGAGCTCCACATATAACCACTCGCTGAGGCGTCATTGTGCCATTCCCGTTCCATTTATACTCCCTTAAACCATCACAGAGCCTCAACCCTGTGTGAAAAGGCATTTACAACTTGCCATTTTAAGTAGGAACTGCATTTGTTCCTTTTTTAAAGCGATTTTACGAGGTCATATAGGACCTGCCAATCACCCGCCGATCACACCTTAAACTGGAGTTGAGTTTTCACTCTGAATAACAGTGTTATGTTATATGCACTCTTTAACCATTACTGCTTTGCTGATGAGTGAGCGCTGAGCGTTTACATCCAGCATGGCATAAACATTGGGTCTTATAGTGGGAGTCATAATGAATGGCATTCGCAGCTGTGGCCCAGGCTTTTTTTTTTTTTTTTTTTTTTTCCTCTCTCTGAACAGCGATCTAGTGCAAAGGGGCAACATCATGACTTAGCACAGGTCTAATGAGCGAGGGTGCTAATTTGTGGGTGTTGCTTTCTGCCCTTTTTAGAAAAACTTTTTATACTACTAACACTGGCTAAAAATAGATATACATTCCCTTTTTTTTTCCCTCTGTAAGTCATTATTTGCACCACAGCATCTTTCAAAGACAACTATTAGATGCAATTATGTAATTCACAGTTTAAACTGAACAAAATTTATATTAGAATGTATTTAAATGATTTTCTGACGGATTTTCGTCTGTTGATTATAGTAATTCGGTAAGTCTTAGAAGCGTTATATGAGCTCTTTCATGCACGGCTCCACCTGTCATTGTGGTTACGACTTTTTCTGAGGGTTTTCTCTGTGCAGTTGTCCTGCTAATGTGGAACATTTTGTTCAGAGCTTGTTTTCGTGTCAGTCAATCCCTGAAGCAGATTTGCTTTCCTGCCGGTCAGGAATACTGCGGGATTGTTTGCAGGTGGTTAATGGGGGTGTCAGAAAGAGTCTAATTGATATCTTCTGCATTTGCCGTTGATTCGTTTAACAGGCATGAGAGTGATAAACTAATCAACAATTCTTTATGCTCATATATTATATAGTGACCCTGGAACACAAAACCACTCTTAAGTGGCAATAGCCAAAAATTGGTCAAAATGATTTATTTTTCTTTTATGCCAAAATCATTAGGATATTAAGTAAAGATTGCGTTCCATGCAGATATTTAGCAAATTTCCTACCTTAAATAAATCAGAACTTAGTTTTTAGTTAGTAATATGCATTGATAAGAACTTCAGTTGGACAACTTTAAAGGCGAATTGTCTCAATATTTAGATTCCAGATATCCAAATATTGTCCTATCCTAACAAACCATACAGCAAAATAAGTTTATATCTCGTAGTTTGGACTTTGTAACTCGATTTAATTTAACAATAGTGAGTTTGTCAATTTTGAGGAAATAGGAAAAAAAAAACAAAAGTGTGGGATGTAAACTTGTGATTCTGAGCCGATCAGAAAAGAGAATGACGAGTTATTTTTTTATTTTTATTTTTTTCTTGTAGGAATTGCGAGAATTCAGAGTTTTGAAATATAAACTCAAATGGCTTCTATAGAGTCCTACTTGAAAATGGTCATGATTATCTTCACCCACAAAAAAATGTCAGGACTGTTTGCAAATACTGGTTTGGTCTGTTTTTCTGTCTATATGTCTATCACTCTATCTATCGTTCTATCATTCTATCTATTGTTCTTTCGTTCTATCATTCTATCTATTGTTCTATCTATTCTATTTATCTGTATAATTTGTGATCTATCGTTCTATCTATCGTTCTACCTGTTTAATTTATCTTTCTGTCATTCTATCATTCTATCTATTCTATTTATCTGTTTAATTTGTGATCTATCTATTGTTCTATCATTCTATCTATCGTTCTATCATTCTATCTATTGTTCTATTTATCTGTTTAGTTTGTGTTCTATCGTTCTATCTATCATTCTATTTGTTTAATTTATCGTTCTGTTTAATTTGTGATTTATCTATCGTTCTTTCCTTCTATCATTCTTTATATCGTTCTGTCATTCTATCGTTCTATCATTCTATTCTATTTATCTGTTTGATTTGTGATCTATCGTTCTATTTGCTTAATTTGTGATCTGTCTATTGTTCTAGCATTCTGTTATTCTGTCATTCTATCGTTCTATTATTTTATCATTCTATTTTCTGTTTATTTTGTGATATCTATCGTTCTATTTATCTATGTGTTTTATTTGTGATCTACTTATCTATTTGTCGTTCTATCATTTTATCGATTTCCATCTTTATCTACTTCTATTTATCTGTTTACTTTGTGATCTATCTGTCTATGTGACTGTTGGTTGCTCTATTTATCTTTGTATGTAATTTGTTGTCTGTCTGTTCTATTTATCAATGTTTAATTTGATCTGTCTCTCGGTCAGTCGTTTTATGTGTCTGTTTAATTTGGCTGTCTGTCGTTCTATTTATGTATGTTTAATTTGTTGTCTGCCTATCGATCTAACATTTGTTTTATCATTTTGTCTTTAAAACTCTTAAACATATTATATGTAGTCTGACTATATCAATCTGTCTATCATTAAACATTTAACATTTGTTCATTCTAGCATTTGTTGTGTCATTCTGTCTGTATCTATTACTCTGTAAGATCGATCTGTCTGTCTTTTGATCTAACATTTGTTCAATTTATCATTTTGTTTTTCTGTAAATCTATTTCTTGATTCTATCTATCTAATCATAGTTTTGTTTTATTTATCATGTAGTTGGACATTGATTTTTCACTAATGCATTCAGCAGTGAGCGTTAGTGATTCAAAGTTTCCAAGACTTCTTAAAGCCTGTTATCCAGGTTCAACTTCTTCACACATCTTTGTTACATTTAGAAGAAATCTCACCCAGTGTTTTGAGTCAGATGAGAGCCAAACGCAAAACCCTTCAGCCTTCATCCAGACCTCCAGCAAATCTTTGTGCCTGGGTCTCTCCGTCAGCAGTAATGTTCCACAGCTTTACAGTGCGAGAATCAAAGGCTTTGCACGTAGACGGGCCGCAGGGGCCCCATTGTCCCCCACAAAATGTTAATGGTCGGAAATGTTAATAATCTGCGCACTGGGGTCTGGCCTTTGATGATCTGTTGACGAAACTGATCCGCCACTTTTGAGTGACTGACTAATGGCATTCCTCACACTTGCTCTATCATTGGCTGGAGAGAGAATGAAAGTGTACAGCAGCCCTCGGGGACTCCCAAATGGTCAAGTGCCTTTAACGTCCCCGCTTCATGTCTTATTCCTCCAGCTTTATCACCAGCCCCTTTGAACACCCTTTTTTATCCACACTTTTTTTAGACGTTTGAGGGTCTGGCAGAAGCTCAGTGAGAGGGCGCGAGTGGGCTAACTTTCATTACCGCCGCTGATCCCAGAGGCACCGGAGGCCAGTCCAAAACAACACGGCTGATCGGAAAGACTGGACCTCCATTGGGATTCAGAGCGGAAAAAACTCTCGTGACTCCCAGGAAGCAACTCATTGGATTTTCTAGCGGGTAGAAAGTTGTTTCTACCATGAAGCAAACTTGGGAAAAGGGTGTTTTTGAAAACGGCCAGTTAAAAATTTCCGGAAATGTTGGGAAAGCCTCCGCTGAACACCTCCAGAGGTAAGGAATGCGCTGCTGTGGGAAAAGTAGTTTGTGTTGCACGGAGATCTATGAGAAATCAATTTGTTCGAGTTTTTCCGCCAACGTTTTAGTGGATAAATCACACTTAAGTAGCAAGAAATCTTCTTTAAATGCTTGAAGTCGCACGGTTCTTCTCAAGGCACTCCAGAATGATGGATGGGTTCGATGAGTGTAACTTGGAGTACTTTGCCAAAGTGTAATTCCACTGCGATTCTGAGCAATATTGTAGTAGCCGAAGATCTCCAACATAAACACAGTTATCATTCCTCCAGCTTATCCCATCATGCTTTCTGTCTCATCACTAATCTAACCATATGTTTCATCAATGCAATTGCTTAATGTCCACTTTATTTTAAGGTCCAGTTCTCGCTATTAACAAACTGACTTTTGCCTTAAACTCTTAACTTGCTGCTTATTAATAGTAAGGTAGTTAAGTTTAGGTTTTGGGTATGGTTAGAGATGTAGAATATTGCCATGCAGAATGTGTGCTTTGTAAGTGCTAATAAACAGCCAATATGTTAATAGTAGTCATGATAATAAGCGACTAGTTATTAGTGAGAATTGGTCCCTGTTTTAAAGTGTTACCCTTATTTTGGTTACTTTTTTTGACCAATTTTTGTTCAAACACACACTGGTTCTGATTCTAAGTTTTAAGTTGCACATAAAATATATTTACTTGGTTCAATTGACAATTATTATCAATTATTATCATTAAATACATTTAATAACGAACAATCCTTACTAATAATTGTGGAATAAATAATAGTATTTATTGGTAATGGATTTGGTCGAGCTAATTTAACTTTACTAATAGTTAACAGGACTAAGTATTGAAAAACAAAAATCCATATATATTTAAATACAGTTAAATTAAAAGCAAACATTAACAAGACTTTTAAACATAATTATCATTAACATTCCTTATGACCACTCTAGTGAAAAATAAATATACTAAAATGTATTTGCAATACATTTCTTTTATGCTAAGTATACTACAAATAAATTTACACCTACTTTATTTATCTACTATAAAGATATACTGAAGTATATTTAATTGTGCTAAAGTGGAACTGTTGCAAGTATACTTTAGGTACACTTTAAATATATTGCTTTTAAGGACCAATATTATTCAAAGATCATACAATCCTCATCAATAGTGACTTTAAAACACATTTTAGCACAAGTAGTACTCCAAATAATGTTATATTGGGAAGTTTTACGCGATATGTCAGTAAATATCTTAATAGATTTAAACTATACTTAGTATAAAATAAATATATTACTTTTTTGCTTGGACAATTATGGCATAAGTAATATTTCATTTTTAAACTTATCTTTAGGTCAGACAAAAGTGTTGAAAAGAGCTAATTAGTACATTTACATTTCTCACAAAACACTAAAAAATACTGTATCAAAACAAACTCAATCAAGCCCAGTATAAGTTTGCATGATTGATAACTGATCTAAAAGTAAATCAATTCAATGCATGCACTAAAATGTCGTTTCAACCAAAACTTACATAGCTGATTTAATTTTCTACAATTTGAATCAATTATAAAGAAGTGAAAAATGATTAGCATGGGTCTCCACAAACGGGCAACACATGCGAGTCATGTATGTGGCCCCCGTTGAATGTTTTCAGCAGATGTTACTGGTGACAAACTGCTATTCGCTTGTACCAGATAAATGGCACACGGCGTGATCAGTGCTGATGTGCGCATAAGTGATGGCCACATTCCTGCAACATGCCTCTCTATGAAATCACTTAGCACTGGTCGAAATATAATACTGATCATGCAAAAAACACTTGTGTTCGATAGTATTGCAATATTTAGACGGTGTTGCATAAGCAAGGAAAAGTATCTTTTTGTAAATATGCCATAGTACTTGAAGTACTACGTAACTTGCTTGAGTACAGGCGAACCAAATTAACATTGTATACCGTACAAACATGGCAGTAATATGCAGTCTTGACTGAAAACCCCCCTGTAGGGTCTCCAGCGGCTGACGTATAGAACCACGCGGCTCTTCCGTGTGTGTTACTGACAGAAATGTGGGCGTTAATTTTGTTGCAGCGCTAAAAAGGTGTCCGTTTATGGACGTGCCGTCCACAAAGTCTATTTTAACCCATCAACATTCTCTGTTTTTGCATAACCCTTTCTGTGAGCCATGTGGAAGGTGTATTATGTTGAATCTGACCGTTTTACATTTCATATTCTGTTTTAGTGTATAAAAAATTATGAAAAGCAAATATATGCACTGCAAAAAAAGCTTTTCTTACTTAGATTTTTTTCTTGTTTCCAACCAAAATAGCAAAAAATTCTTAAATCAAGAAGGTTTTTCTAGACGAGTAAAAATTATTTTCTTGTTTTCAGAAAAAGTCAAAATTAAGTGAGTTTTTGATTAGAACTGGCAAAATTACCTGCCAGTGGCAGATAAAATATATATATATAAAAAATATATAAAAAAAAATGTTTCAAGCAAAAACACACTTAATTTGGACTTGTTTTTTTCTGAAAACAAGGCTAATTTTTATTCGTCTAGAAAATCCTTCTTGATTTAAGAATTTTCAGATATTTTGGTTGAAAACAAGAAAACAATCTAAGTAAGAAAAGCATTTTTGACAGTGTAGACCACAAAACCAGTCATAAGTCGCACGGTTATATTATAGCAATAGCCAAAAACACATTGTAAGGGTCAAAATTATACGCCAAAAATCATTAGGATATATAAGGATATACAAGTAAAGATATATTGTAAATTGTCTACCATAAATATATCAAAACTTAATTTCTGATTAGTAATATGCATTGCTAAGAACTTAATTTAGCAACTTTTCAAAGATGATTTTCTCAATGTTTTTTTTTTTTGCACCCTCAGATTCCATATTTTCAAATAATTGTGTCTCGGCCAAATATTGTCTTATTTTAACAAACCATACATCAATAGAAAAGCTTATTTATTTAGTCACATATTTCAAATATTGTTTAGTCAATTGCATATTTGCAATGTGGAATACTTATGCAAAGTATACCTTTTAGACTTTAAAAGTACATTTCCACTTAATCTCATGTTAATAAAATGATCAGAGATATTGTTTAAATTGGAAATGAAATTACTATTTTTTTTTTTATGCACTTTCAGTTAAAAACAATTCAAACATGACTTTTACAATTTCGTGGCATTGCTTGAAAAATCTCCGTCATGCTTAATTGCTAAGTCTGCTTAATTGTTTAACAGTGCCTTCCAGGTTGGCTCTTGCGTTAAACGCCGCAGTGCATTAAACCCTCAGCTGCCTGAGTGAGGCTTTTCACAGCCAGCGAAAGGTCGTGGGCTCTGACAGTGCGGTGAAAGATGGGGTATTTTTGATGGATTGTTTTTAAATAGCGCAGTGGGCCGTAGCATTAGGACTGGTATTGTCAGGATGTATCGGGACTGTTGTGCTGGCCTTTTTCCTCTTGTCCGCCGCGCAGTATCGCTCCCTCTTTTTTCCCATATATCCCTCCTCAGCTGCTCTCTCTATATCACTCTGCCAGCTAGACCCAAAGGGGGAAGTTGCCTCGTACCCCCGGGAACGTGAGGGCTGATGGGAGTCCCAGACGCCATTCTGGGTTACAGCGCTTTTGAGTTTTACGGATACTGGTGTGAACTGCCGCGAGAATATGCCCCTGGAAAGGTACATTTGTGTTTCTGTTAGATTTTATTGTGACTTTTAATTATTTTTTCAAAGCAGTCTTAGTTGTGTGGTGTTTGGTCTTTAAAAGGTTCGATTTAGGTGTTTCAAACACTGTATAAAGTGGTGAAAGGTTTTAAGCTCGTTTCTTAGTCAAGGCCTGAGCGCCGTGTTGACCTTGGCTCTTCATAGCATGCGTGTTTGCTGGTATTACCAGGGATGCTTAAATCACAGCTGGGAAATATGCTGTGAATGCCTTTGTCCCTTCAGCTCTTAAGACTACCGGCTATTCGGTTGCCTTTTGTCATTAGCTTCATATGTATGCGGTCATCAAGCCGTATTGTAACACAATGCTGCATGGAAACACTTGTGTTTTGAGCTGTTTGATGTGTAGATGCGGCAGCAGAGGCCTATGAAGTTCTGAAATGACAGGAAAGAGTTGAACACGTGTGCCGAAGATGGTCAACATGACCTTTTAAAGCAAGAAATGCTCCTTTTGTTGGTCCTGGAACAACAATAAATATGTAAATTTGAAAAGCAGGAAACAAAAATGGTTTGTACAATTGGTGATCACTGAATACAGACCTGTTCTTCAGTCAAAATGGGATGTAGGATCTCCAACTACACTCTTAAAAAAAATAAAGGTGCTTCACAATGCCATAGAAGGTCTAAATGGTTCCATAAAGAGCCTTTAACATCTGAAGAACCTTTCTGTTTCACAAAATGTGCTTGGTGTGAAAGAAGGTTCATCAGATTATAAAAAGGTAAGAAAGAGATGGTTCTTTAAAGAACCTTTGACTGATTTGTTTTTTGTTGAACCAAAAATGGTTCTTCTATGGCATCGCTTGAAGGTGATTAATTTTTAGACATTGGGCAACACTTCATGGACAATGGGAATTACTTCCCATCATAAATTCTTTCCCAATGTCCTTGTAGTATTGTCCAATGTCTGGACGATGGTGTGCTAATAAAAAACTTGCTAAGGTAATTATTGCTTTGCTGTTTTATTTCTTTATACACCATCTTTTAAACACTGGACAGCCTTTCATGAATTTTAGGAATGACTTCCAGTCCTAAATTAGTTCCTGACATCCACAAAGTGTTGTCCAATGTCTGAACGATGGCGTACCAATCAAAAATGTGTTAAGCGAACTGTAGAGTGTCTTTATATGCCATTTTTTAGACATTGGGCAACACTTTATGGATGTTGGAAATGACTTCCAATCTTAAATTTGTTCCTGACGTCCACAAAGTGTTGTCCAGTGTCTGGAAGATGGTGTACTAATCAAAAACTTGCTAAGGTAATTATTGCTTTGCTGTTTTATTTCTTTATACACCATCTTTTAAACATTGGGCAAGCTTTCATGAATGTTGAGAATGACTTCAGATCATAAATCAGTTCCTGACGTCCACAAAGTGTTGTTTAATGTCTGGACAATGGTGTACTGATCAAAAATGTGCTAAGCTAACTAGCTTTGCTCTTAAGACATGCCCAAGATGCCTGGATGATAGCGTACTAACCAAAAACTTGCTAAGCAAACTTTAATGTTGGTGTTTAATTTCCAAAACACCATCTTTTAGACATTGGGCAATACTTTATGGATGTTGGGAATAACTTCCAATCATAAATTTGTTCCTAACGTCCACAAAGTGTTGTCTGATATCTTGACGATGGTGTACTAATCAAAAACTTGTTAAGCTAACTGTAGCATAGCTGTTTTATTTTGTTTTAGACCATCTTTTAAATATTGGCCAACACTTTATGGATGTTGGGAACGATTTTCAATCATAAATTGGTTCCCAATGTCCACAAAGTGTTGTCCGATATCTAGATGATGGCATACCCATCAAAACCTTGCTGAGCTAACTAGCATTGTTCAATGTTTTAGACATTAGGCAACCGTTCATTATTGTTGGGAATGACTTCCAATCATAAATTCATTCCCAACATACACAAATAGTTTCCGATGTCTGAAAGATGGCGTAATAATCAAAAACTTGCTAAGCTAACTGTAGCATTGCTGTTTTATTTCTTTAAACACCATCTTTTAGACATTGGGCAACACTATATAGGCATTGGCAATGACTTCCAATCATAAATCCGTTCCCAGCATCAACAAAGTGTTGTCCACTCTCTGGACAATGGCGTAGTAATCAAAAACTTGCAAAGCTAACTGTAGCACTGCTGTTTTATTTCTTTATACACCGTCTTTTAGATATTGCACAGAAGTTTATAGATGTTGGGAATGACTTCCGGTCATAAATTCGTTCCCGACCTCCACAAAGTGTTGTTCAATATCTGGGCGACAGTATACTAATCAAAAACTTGCTTCGTTAACTTTAATATTGCCGTTTTATTTCGTTATACACCATTTTCTAAATATTGGGCAACACTTTATGGATGTTGGGAACTTCCAGTCAAGCAATTAAACACTGCAATAGAGCATTTGTTCTGAACACTCTTAAAAATAAAGGGTTCTTTATTGGCATTAATGGTTCTATCAAGAACCTTAAACATCCATGGAACCATTCAAATGCAGAAAAGTTTCTTTAGTTCTTCAAAATGGTTCTTTTAGGATCTGTTCATTGAAAGGTTCCTTGAGGACCCAAAAATGGTTCTATGGCATCACTGCAAAAACACCGTTTTGGAACCTTTATTTTTAAGAGTGTAGATGTTGCGATCATCAAAAAAAATGGTCTGTTTACTGTAAAAACTGCAAACAGTTTTACCTTCATGTATTTATAAATTACTATCTAAATCTACATGTTGACACGTTTGTGACAACCCTGCAAAACATCTTGACGCTTCCATTTATTGCGTCGTCTTCTGATGTCTCCTTGATCTCTCTTTGTAATTGCCAAGCCCAAATGGTTCTGACGCCATTTGGCTAAATCTTGGGGTTCAGACAGTCTGTCTGAATGTGCCTTGTTTCCTCCTGTGGCTTGGATCAAATGACGGTTTATTCAGGAAGGTGTGATCTCTCAAATATCAGCACTCGCCCTTTCAGCAACCATAAGACGGGTGCTGTCAGCTGCTTTGATCGATGGACGCTGGTAAAAAAAACGACGGCCATTAATTATCAA
The DNA here is from genome assembly GCF_049309525.1 of Garra rufa. Taxonomy (NCBI): domain Eukaryota; kingdom Metazoa; phylum Chordata; class Actinopteri; order Cypriniformes; family Cyprinidae; genus Garra; species Garra rufa. The sequence goes on along the minus strand of NC_133367.1, from coordinate 36,593,131 downwards.
AACCAGTTTGGTCAGTGAGGTTGGTTAAACAAATTTGGGAAGCGTCAGTGTTTGAAAAGACAGTGGCCACAAGTGCTATTTCCTTCATGTCCGTGGACAAATGCAACAAATACAGTGTGAAAAGATTTGTCGCCAAGGCGCCACGTTAGCTTGGTGAAAAAGTGTTAGGCTTGGCCCTCAGCTAGTGTCAACCGCTATCAGCCTATTTGTGGTGGCACTTATTTGTTTCCATCTTTGCAGAATTGCGGGTTTCCTGCTGTGGCCGTTTGGGGTTCGGGCCTCTGAGCAAGTGTTCATTGCTTTGTTGACACGTAGAAGCAACTGGGCTAATCTTTTAAGTTAAATGTATGACAGTTTTATGGCACTAGCAACTTCTATTTCACTGAAAGGGAATTTCTAAACTTTGAAGTGGTTTGGAAGCAAAAGGCACTTTGGTACTTCTAATGTTGAAAGTACATCACATGATATTGCCATAGTCTGAGTCAAAAGAGAGAAAAAAAAAAAGAAGAAAACCTCCACAAAGCTTAAAACTCCACAAGTCAGTATTTGATGTAATTAGAAATGGGAAGCCCTGATCACTGCTTCACACCAATCCCGATGCGGTTTCCCTTTTCGGAAAGTGCTCGATGTGACGTCACTGACAGCTCTATATGTGTTTGATTGAATTATATGTAATGAGCTCTCGCTGTCGGGACCGTCCTGCTGTGTGCTGAACATATCCTGAAAACACGTCGGCCAAGTGTAAAGGTCCCTGGGTAAACATCGTCTAAATTTAAAGAAGGTGTTTATCTGAGTTTAATTGGACGTCTGTCCCTGAGCAGAATCGAGGCATGAGGCAGATCTGCTTATAAACTAGATTTAGCCTTTATTCGATTGTTAAAACACAAGGTCCTCCAAGGCCAGAATTAAAAATCATTGTCATGCCGCTGTAGGTGCGTTCAGTGTTCAATGTCAAATTCCTTTGTGTGACATTGTGTGTCTGTCTGATAACTCCTGACAATACAGTATCACATATCACATTAAAGTCAATACCGTTTCCCTAAATAACTGTATACCGGTTTTGTCCCTCACATCCCAATCAATTAGTGCTCCTTAATTCTGTATCATAACTTTAGTCCTTTCAACTCAAAAAAGGAGGAATTCTGTCATTATTTATGCTCCTTTAAAAGTGTTAGTTCACCCCAAAAATGAAATTCTGTCATTAATTACTCTCTCTCATGTCGTTCCAAACCCCTAAGACCTTTGTTTATCCTCAGAACACAATTTAAGATATTTTTGATGAAATCTGAGAGCTTTCTGGCCCTGAGACAGCAACGCAACAGAGACGTTCAAGGCCAAGAAAAGGTACTGTGATAGCAACAACATTACTATTAACCAGTTAGATTTTAGAGTTATGACCCAGGTTGTACACTAATAAAACGTTACAAAGACAATTGCGGTTTACTAATGAATCATGCGCCAAAAAAGACGGCAAATTGGCATTGAGTGCACTGTTCCCCCATCTTTTCATGTAACTAACATGTCACAGACCTTGACAACACCCCCGTCATGCCTTAATGCCAGGAATGTGTACGGTTTCTCTCTTTAAAGACTTTGAAATCTCTTGTCTAAAGCTCAGGGTTGCACAGATGCTACAGCTCTGTGAACTGTGAGGAGTTTGTAGCATGTGTGCTCACCATAAAGGCATTTTGCTTTCATCTACGGGCATCGCAGTTCAGGAACATGCGTTTAACCTTCCGGCATGTTCGTTTTTACAACTGGTAGCTTGTTTTGTGCCATCCTTTATGACGTAAAGTAGTCATTCTTATCATGTTACTATAGTTCCACAGAATATATGAATATATATATATATATATATATATATTTTTTTTTCTGTGGAATTATAGTAACATGATAATTCTCTGTGTGAGTTTCTGGGATGTCAAGCCAAAATATTGAAATGAGGATAATACTTTAATGTGAAACACAACTAATTCCTATATATGTAGTATGTTAAAACACATACTAGTTTAATGTACAGAGACGGCTTTAAGTAAGCCATTTGTAAGTTGATTTCCCTAAAAACATTGCGTCTCTGTGGTGTTTATAAAACATTGCTTTGTGTTTTTTGGACCAGCTCAGCATAGCAACAGACTCGGCCGATGGCATGAGTTTGGGACGGGGCTATGTGTTTCCCTTAACCAATGGCAGGCAGAGTCTCTGGGTGAGGGGAAAAGGGAAAAAACCTGTTTGAAAACAGTTAAGTCTGTTCCCTCTTAGAGACACTGATTACTCTTTGAGATAATATGATTGTATTATATGATTATGTTAGATTATATTACATTTTATAATTAACCTATTAAAACTAATAATATTAAAGCACAAATTCTTGAAGCTTATCTGAGATTCAGGGTGATGTTGTGACTCATCTCCGCTAAATATGATTATGACAATTATTTTAATTACAATTATTAATAGGTTCTCTGGTAAATAAGCTGTTATCATTCTCTCATACTTGACACCATCACACGTCGAGAATAACTGTGAGCCATTTTCATCAAATAATAAGTGTTTCTGCTCAAGGTTGATTGAATTTCTAACACCTCGTGTGTAGGCAGTAGGTAGCAGTATGGGTTTCTCTGTGAAGTCTTTACAGGGTTTAGCATAGGCTTGTAAGTGTTCGGGGTGCTAAGCACCGGGCTAAATATTTCTTTTGTTGTTCACCGGTTTATGGTATTTTCACACATTCTTTCTTCTCAGATCTTTAATGTACCATAAAACGGTACTTCATGTCCATCTAAAACAGATGTGGCCTGTTCAAAGAAAGTCCAGAGGTCACAAAAGTGCTTTTCTTCAGAAATCAGTCAAGTTCTAAAAGAATATATGAAGAAGAATGAAGAAAGATGCACTTTATGTCCAAATATCGTTCCATCTACTAGATGGGACTTAGTGATTGACTGACTGAAATGTGTTGGGAATTCCTCTGGACAGCCGTTAAAAACTAGTGAAACCGAAGAGCCCTATGCGGGAACGCTGTCTCCTGTCAGCAGACAGGTCCGCTTGGCCCTCAGAACCAAAGCACATGATTAACATACAGTGCGAATAAAACTAGACATCTACGAGATGCAGCTCTGACATGGTGACAGAGAACGGTGGGCGCTAATAATAGAATGACGCCACATGGTTTGATTTACGAATTTGACTTGCAAGGCCCAGGTGGAATCTTAAGATGTTTTGAGTTGCGTTTTCAGAGCTGTTTTGTGGATTTAAAAAAAAAATGAATTCTGTGGAATGGATTGGTCAAGCAGAGCTGAGAGCACTATAATATTAGCCAAAAATAAATACAAAATTGGTATTTCATTTTTTTTGTCCACCATATTCAAAAGAGAGACCTGTTTCTCGACATCAGTTATATATTGCCTCCACCTGTTTCCCCGTGATCATATATGATGTGCATTGACACTTGGCCCTAAATTCTTGGATTATTAATTATCTATCCTTCAAACCCTGACTAGTCTTGGTTGATTTGTGGTGTATTAAGCTACAGATCAATGTACTACATTGGATGCGTAACCTACTTTTGCCATATTAAGCCAGTATAAGGTTCATCCACATCTGAAACAGAGAAGGGCCTGCTAGCAGGTTGCACTGAGGTCTCATGGTCTGGCCAGGTGTTCGGCGTATAAATTACGAGACAGGGCAGTGCCTAATGCAGTGCCCACATTTGCCAGCAGGTGTGCTGAAGGGAAGAAAACCGCAGGGGTCCATATATTTCACTACTCACCATTTGTAATTTTAGATGCTGACTGCTGCCGATGTTAATGGATAGCAATGCCTGATATTCCTCATGGACTAACAGAGGTGTTCGGCTCTGATCACATGACTGGGGAGCGCCTATAGTGTGTACTGTGTCACCGACGTGTTGTTGACTTGCTGACTTGCTGACAGTTTAAAATAGGTTACCTTTTAATCACTGCCAAGACCGCGGTAGCCGGTAGCCATTGTTCAGCAAGTTAGATAAATGAGGAGGAGCGAAATACATGGAATAATTGCCCTGTAATCCACTGGTGTTGGCACCTGGAAACTTGTTTCTCATTGGTGGTCGCTGTTGGACAGTTTATATGATTTTTAGTGATAGTTATATCACTAAAAATATCTTTGGTGAAACACTTGTACAGTATTTCTTTAAATTAAAAGCTGACGCAAACACAAAGCTATAGAATAGACCACATGCTTGCAATCTCTGAGGGCTTCAAGATTAATTTAGAGGGCACGGTGGCAACAGGCAAGCCATGTTTTACAGCGGCTTTACAGACCCTGTGACAGCTTGTCTTTCTCTGAGACTATATGATCTTCCTCGTAACACAAACCCACGTGGCCATGCCAAAAAAACTCCTCACCATATTAGCAGCAAAATTAATAGATGAAGGGGTGTGGGGATGATCTGAAAAGTAGTGGGCACTACATAAAACTTGTCTGCTTTGCCTATGAATATTAATTAGTAGGTTGCTAATCAATTATCATCACAGAGTGATGCTAACTCATTGCTAAATAGGCACTAGCCATAGTTGCATTAGTATTTAGTTAAGTCCACTGTGGAATTTACTAACAAGGTTCTACTTGAGGACTACAAATACCACAAGGATGCACGTTTGGGCTTTAAATCAGGACTACAAATATTGTTTATGAAAAAATGGCAACCTCTTCTAACAAGGTTGCACCACGAATATATTGCAACAATGCAAGTTGATGTTCTTGACATATTAACTTTAGCATAGTAGCATTAGTGTTTGTGTTTTTGTCAACTGTGCAAGTTAACAAGGTTCTACATGAGGACTACAAATACAATAAAAACAAGTTTGTGCTTGATAAATTAGCATGAGCATAATGGCATTAGAGTTTGTTCACAATGCAATTTAAGGTTCTACATACAACTACAATTACCACAAGGATGCAAGTAGCAATAGTGTTTGTGTTTTAGTTAACTGCAAATTAACAAGGTTCTACTTGAGGGCTACAAATACCGTAAAAACCAAGGTTCAAGGTACAAATACCACAAGGATGCACGTTTGGGCTTTACAAAGTAGCATTAGCACAGTAGCATTAACGTTTGTGTTTGATTAGTCCATGTGCAAGCTGTTAATAGGGCTTTAAATCAGGACTACAAAAAAGGTTGTGTATGAAAAAATTGTAACCGTTAGTCTGTGCTAGTTAAGGTTCTACATGAGGACTACAAATACAGTAAAACAAGTTTGTGCTTGACAAATTAGCATTAGTATAGTAGCATTAGTATTTATTAGTTTAATATGCAAGTTAATGTTTCACATGAGGACTACAAATACCACAGGGGTGCAAGTTTATATTCTTGACAAAGTAGTATTAACATAATAGCATTATTTTTTTGTGTTTTAGTCAACTGTGCTAGTTAACAGGGTTCTACATGAGGACTACAAATACCATAAAAACACAAGTGCTTGACAAATTAACTTTAGCATAGTGGCATTAGAGTTTGTTCACTATGCAATTTAAGGTTGTACATACAGCTACAAATACCACAAGGATACAAGTTGATGTTCTTGACATATTAGCATTAGCATAGTAGCAATAATGTTTGTGTTTTAGTCAACTGTGCAAGTTAACAAGGTTTTACATGAGGACTACAAATACCATAAAAACTCAAGTTTATGTGCTTAAAAACATGGCAACCTCTGCTAACAAGGTTATACCACAAATTACGTAAAAATACTAGTTTATTTGCATAACAAATTAGCTTTAGCTTAGTAGCATTAATGTTTATGTTTTAGTCAACTATGTTACTTAACAAGGTTCTACATAAGGACTACAAATACCACAAGGTTGCAAGTTTGTGTTTGGCGTAGCATTAGCATAGTACCATTAGTTTATTTGTTCACTATGCAATTTAAGGTTCTTCATACACAATCCAAAAGAGCGCAAGTTGGTGTTCTCGTAGCATTAGCATAGTAGCATCAGTGTTTGTGTTTTATGCTGCCTTCATGTGCTATCGTAATTATGGTAAATACCAAAATCCGACATCGAAATTGCACATGAACACCCACTCACGTTGTAATTTCCACTGGAATGCTCGAAAATTTTTATGATACCCGAGTTGCCGAGATGGGATAAACTTTGACCTTTCAACATGGCGGACAGTAACGAAACCATAATGAATGGTAAACATTGCATGATGTTAAAAGTAAAAAACTTATATAGGCTATATAAAATATATATACTATATATAGGCTTATATAAAAACGTATATATAGGCTAGCTAAAATAACCATTAGTAAGTATTGTCTTTAAAACAACTCTACTATTCATGATCAATAAGATACAGCCTATAATTTACCGTTTGCGTTTTGATGCATCCTGTAGCAGATGCATTAGGGAGTTTATAACCGTTTTAAAACTTTTACCTAAGTAGCATGTGAGGACAAATTCCGAGTTCGCCATGTTTCTCTTCACTACGACAACAAAAGCACCTGAATACGACACACTGGTAATTTCCACTTCACAAGTGGAAAGCATCATCTTTCCCATATCACATGAAGGCAGCATAAGTCAACTGTTAAAGTTAAAAGGGTTCTACATGAGGACTACAAATACCGTAAAATCGTTTACATGCTTGACAAATTAGCATTTGCATGGTAGCATCAGTGTTTATTTTTGCTATGCAATTTGTTAATGTTCTACATAAAGACTATAAATACCACAAGGGCGCAAGCTGATGTTTTTGACATTAGCATAGTAGCATTAGTTTGTGTTTTAGTCAACTGTGCTAGTTAACAAGGTTCTACATGAGGACTACAAATACCATAAAAACACAAGTGCTTGACAAATTATCATAGCATAGTAGCATTAGAGTTTGTTCACTATGCAATTTAAGGTTCTACATACAGATACAAGTACCACTAGGATGCAAGTTGATGTTCTTGACATATTAGCATTAGCATGGTAGCATTAGTGTTTGTGTTTTAGTCAACAGGGTCAGTATATGTGGACTACATATACTGTAAAAGTGAAAGTTTGTGCTTGACAAAATGGAAATCTCTGCTAACAAGGTTTTACTTCAAAATCAAATATCACAAAAATGCAAGTTTATGTTCTTGGCATATTAGCATTAGCATAGTAGCATTAGTCTGTGTTTTAATAAACTATGCTAGTTAACATGGTTCTACATGAGGACTAAATGCTATAAAAAGGCAAGTTTATGTAGTTGACACATTAGAATTTGGACTACAAATACCATAAAAATGTAAGTTTAAGTCAAATATCATGATATTTGATTCTTTTTACTTTTTACATTAAGGTATTTTTTTACCTTAATGTTTTGAAAATGATAATTAAGAACATTACTTTTTGTTTTTGTTGGTTACAACACTTTGACTAGAGTCATTCATTGAAAACTTTTGTTTAAAAAAAAAAAAACAACAACTTACAGTAACTTTGTTTGTTGCATCATCACTGTGGTGTTTGAAAGAAACGTCAGGTCTACCTGAGTTCTTGTTGGTGTGTGTGATGTTTTGGGTGTTATGTAAGACGGGCTGTGGGTGGACATGAGTCACCTCGACCCTTAAAATGTCTACATGACTCACTCTTCATACATCTGCCTGATATTTACATTGTGAATGAACACGAATAGCCCGTACCTTCGCGCGGCCCACCCCGCAGACAATCAACGCCAACCTGCAGCTGTGTCATCCGCTCAGACTGCCTCCAGAGGGAAACTTTAGCTTTTTTGTCATCTTATCAAGTTGAGCTAATGACACCAGAAGCACAGGGTTGGCTGGCCCACCACGCTAAACGAAACAAACAATGTTTGGCAGGAGCCCACTGAGTTTGAGTCAGAAGAGATGTGGCGTAGAAAGAAGCTGTTGGAAAACACTGCAGTAGAACCCTGTAGGAAACAGTTTGGGAATGTAAATTTGGGCTTTCATTGTTCAAACATGAATGAGTCTCCTCCCAAAAAAAAAAAAACAATCCAAAAAAAAAAGCCGTTTCATCACGATGTCAATTTGGAAAGCTAATGGAAATCTGTAAAGTTAATTCTCCATGTGTTCCCTAGAGAATTTCCAATAGGTTTTTAGAATAGTTGCTTGTTAGCAACTACAGTTTTCTGATATATCAAGCACATGAAGTTACATCTTTGTGGTATTTGTAGTCCTTATCTACAACCGTGTTAGCTTGCACAGTTGACCAAAACACGAAAACGCTATTGCTACTATATATGTTAATACTAGATGACAAGCCCATAAACTTACGTTCTTATGTTATTTGTAGTCCTCACATAGAATTGTAACTTTTACAGTGATTTCAAACACATAAAAACTGATGCTACTATGCTAATACTTCATTGTGTCCTTGTGGTATTTGTAGTCTGTTTGTAAAACCTTGTTAAAAAGTGTTAGTTTGGACAAACAAACACTAATGCCACTATGCCAATGCTAATTTGTCAATTTTTTGTTTTTATGGTGTTTGTAGTCCACATGTAGAACATTGTTAACTTGCACAGTTGACAAACACAAATGCTACTATGCTAATGCTAATATGTCAAGAACAAATGTATGCCCTTGTGGTATTTGTAGTCCACATGTAGAACCTTGTTAACTTGACTAGTGGACAAACATAAACACTAATGCTACTATGCCAATGCTAATTTGTCACACAACCTTGCATTTTTATGGTATTTGTCCTATTTGTTAAATAGTCAACCTATTTGTTAAGTTGACTTAACCACAAACATTAATGCTACTATGCTAATATGTCAAGAACATAAACTTGCATTTCTGCGGTAGAACCTTGTTAGCAGAAATTGCTATTTTGTCAAGCACATAAACTTTCGTATTTGTAGTCCTCATGTGGAACTTTGTTAACTTGCACAGTTGACTAAAACACAAACCCAAATGCTACTATGCTAATGCTACTTTATCAAACATATATCAACTTGTGTCTTGGTGGTATTTGTTGTCTGCATATAGAACCTTAAAAAAAAGTTTAGTCAACTTGAAATTTTAGGTTGTACTAAGTGACAACAAACCACATTTTTAGTTTAGTCAACTCAAATATCTATAAGTTCCTCAGTACAACGTAACATTTCAAGTTGACTAAACTTATTTGAGTTGACTAAACTCAGGGTAACAAATAATTTTAAGTTTTCTCAACAAATTTTGTTTTTTACAGTGCGCATGTATGATTATGTATATCTGCTATAGCCGTGGCCTAATGGTTAGAGAGTCGGACCCAAAGGTTGCAGGTTCGAGTCTCAGGTCCGGCAGGGATTGTTGGTGGGGGGAGTGAACAACCAGCAATACCACGACTGAGGTGAGTCCCTTGAGCAAGGCACCCCACTGCTGTGTGTGTGTGTGTGTGTGTGTGTGTGTGTGTGTGTGTGTGTGTGTGTGTGTGTGTGTTCGTTCACTACTGTGTGTGTGCACTTGGATGGGTTAAATGCAGAGTACAAATTCTGAGTATGGGTCACCATACTTGGCCTCACTTCACCTCCTTTCCTTTCCTTATAGATTTTAACACAATACAACAAGACAAATGTGTTAGCTAACATGACAAAAGTTACCATAGTTTAAAAACCTGTAATATTAAGTTATAACATATAAAACATAAAAACACAGACCAACACATTCTCACCTGTGAACCCATTTCTTACCTATCCCATTTTTTTGCGCTTTTTTTTTTTTTTTTTTTTTTTTGGACAACCTGTGACTGCGCAATGTTGTGGCATCTTGGAAAACTGATAGATTTTTACAGTAGCTATGTTTCCATAACCCTGTTTTATGCGCATTTTGAAGCATCATATCAGAAATCAGTAATGGAAATGCTACATTTCAACAAGCAAAATTTCTTAATTCGTAAAAAAGTTTTTACATTCGCTAGAGGTGTTTTTGGACCCATGCATAAAAAAAAGATAATGCGTATAATGAGAGATGGAAATGCATTTGCAGAATAAATTCCTCCATGTGCATTAAAAAAGTCATGTGATTTTATGCTATGAGATGGCATAACGCAAGTAATTTATTTTATAGGAAAATTCATATATTCAATGACCTCTCCTACTTTTCTTTGTGATATTTAGTGCCAGTTTTTCAGGAAGTCACAATTTTGCTCTCTTTGACTCATTGGATGGAAACAGCGCTTTTCATTATTTCGATGACATCAAATGGTTGCACTCAGCGGTCTACTGGTGCTACCTGTTGCTATTTTTACTGCAGCACAACTCAGAAAATAAAATACTGATACAATGACCACAGCTACTGAAAGAGGTTAGAAATGGCGATGGATATAAACGTAGACTTAAGCCATCAATTTTCTGCACAAGGAGTCTAAACGCCAATAAATGGATATCGAGTGAAATCCACGCTGAGAAACTCCTTCAGTGTTCGTGGTGTCATGACAAGCATCGACATGTTTACATCCTGCCAGGATGGCATCTAGCGTTTCTCGTCTCTGCCATTTGTAAGCTCTTTCAGTAGCTGTGGTCTGCTAAAAGCCTCAAAGGCTTCAAGGTTAAAGTGGAGAGAACAAAGACGCTGGTCTTTAGGGAGGTTTATTCGTCCACAGGCATCTTCCCATTCTTTTTTCCTCTTCTTATCGCTAGAAAAAGCAGTGAAGACTTATTGCTTCTCTTGTTGTCCTTCGACTGAAAGTTACAAGCAAAAGCTGCACAATGTGGCATCATATCTATTTTATTTATAAGTTGTGTTGCAATAAAAATAGCAACAGGTAGTGGCAGTAGCTCACTGAGTGCAACCATTTGACGTCATCGAAATAATGGCACCCCATAGTCCAAAATATGTATAGAAAAATGTCAATTAATTTTGCACATCATCAATTAGGTTATATTAAGCCATACAAGTCTTAATACCCGGGTTTGCCTTTAAATCACTGGCCCGATGTGGTCTATGGAAACAAACAGACCGTCACTGCTCTATTCTCAGCTGCTGCTATCAGTACAGCTCATGCTTATCTCGTAAGAGCTTTGACAGAGACAGTCTAATGGAGGACGTGTGTCTAAGAGAGGGTGTCCAGTTTCATTAGACTTTTGTTGCCTGCCTTTGTCCGTCACTGATAAATGGAAGAATCTGTATCTTCTCAGTTTTGTGGATGACGGCAGTGATGTCTGTGAATGAGACAGAATGTGCTTGTGTGATCTCCAAAAGCGTATTAATATCATCTTATAACCCCAGGTGGCCAGAGTGAGGTCTGGAAAGTGTACAGCTGTCACCAGCTGTAACCTCTCATCAGATGATCTTTTCTAATCAATGGGCCCAGTGGGGAGGAAGTGATGTCAGGGGCCTCTCGTAATGGCCGGTAGTAATTAAATGGCTGCAAATGGGCCCCAGATGCAAAGTTAGTGTCACCCCCCCCCCCCCCCCCACCCCGATTGTGATGCTAAATTCAATTTATCAGTTGCGGTTTGATTGATTAGCATGGCCCACTTAGGCTGGTAGATATGGTAACATCATACGCCTGCAAAAAGCATCTTTCAACACTGATGACCATTTGAAAGAAGCTACTTGCCAGCCAAATGTAGCTGTGTGTGTGATGCATTGAGCTACACTGTAGCTCAATGCATTAGTGTGTGTGACTGTCAGATATGGCTGTTACTGGACGGAAGCAGGCAGGCTGCCAGACAGTGATATTTTCAGGCTTTACTGCAGAGCTAACTTTATTTTAATAGGGCTTATTTAGGGAAGTGCAAAGTGCAAGCTCATTGTGCGTGTATGTGTGAACTTCATCCGTAATATGCTTTAAGACATGATAAAGGCATTTCATGAGCTACAACTTTATAAACTCTTTTAATGTCATTTATTTGCATGTGCAATTGCTTCAAAAGTTTGGATGACTGACACAGTTATAAAGGGATAGTTCACCCAAAAATGACAATTACCCCATGATTTACTCACCCCCAAGCCATCCTTTATAGGTTTATATGGCTTTCTTCTTTCAGACGAATACAATCAGAGTTATATTTAAAAAATGTCCTGGCTCTTCCAAGCTTTGTAATGGCAGTGATTTACTGTACTTTTTTTTTTTCCAAAGTCAAAAAAAGTGCATGCATCCATCATAAGAAGTGCTCCACATGGCTCTCAGGGGGTTAAAGGAAAAGTTCATTTTCAGTACAAAAATTGACAGATAATGTACTCACCCCCTTGACATCCGAGATGTTTATGGCTTTCTTTCTTTAGTAGTAAAGAAATTGTTTATTGAGGAACACATTTCAGGACTTCTATGGTGCCCCAAGTTTGAGCTTCTAAAAGCAGTTTAAATGTGGCTTCAAAAAATCCCAAATGCGGTTGTAAACCATCCCAGCTGAGGAAGAAGGGTCTTATCTAGCAAAAATAAATAAATAAATAATTACAATTTATAGGGGTGTGACGAGACACTTATCTCACGAGACGAGACGAGACGAGATTTTGGGCTCACGAGAACGAGACGAGACGAGATTTTTTAACTTTTTAAAATAAATCCTCAATGATGAAATATATAGGGGACAATAGTATTTTATTCAACAACAAACACAAAATGCAAAAAAAATAAAATAAATAAATAAATGTAGGTGCATTTTGATATGAACTTGTACTTTATGAAATTAAACTTATATTTTAATGAATTATATGCAGTAATAAAAATGCTGCATGATTCTGGGTAAACTGAAAAACAATTTTCTTTTATAAACTGGAGATCACGATTCTGAAGAAAAAAAGGATTAGAAAATTAAACAAAATGACATAATTTACTATTGTTTCTGAAATAATGTTCATTGCTTAAGTCTGAAAAAAAAAACTAAAAAAAATGAAGGAGCCGTGTCTCAATTAATAAAGACTTTCACTATTGGAATCTCTTGAATGTTTAATTCAATGACAAATATTTTTTTTAAACGTGCAGTTGTCGCCCTCTCCTGGTGAAGAGAATAAACGTTACTCTACATACTTTTTTGATCGCTACTGTAGACAATAAGTGTGTATATCCAAACTATAAGCTTTTATCCCAGTACTTATGTTATTTAAATGTCTGTAACAAAGACATGATGATGATTATGTGGTTAAAAAGACTGTTTGTGTTGCTTTCTGAAACCACAGCAGTAAGAATGCAGATTCGAATGTCTTCAATAACGTTCACATGGTAAGCGTCAGTGGAGCGCGTGAAACAGTTGTAACAGACAATGCTGAATCACAGTCATTCATGAATAAGATCGCATGGGTGTTTGAATAGAGATCGTGATATTTTTATAACTATTAGTCATGCAGCCCTAATGTAAACATTGCAAAATGTTTTGCCATGATATCATCACGTTCTCGCGAGACCAGTCAGATCTCGCGGGACACATCGGAGTCTCGCGAGATCTCGTGCCACGAGATCTCGTCACACCCCTAACAATTTATATACTTAATCTCAAACATCTTGTCTTGCTCTACCTGAATTCTTTTTTTTTTTCCCGGTTTAAGACCATTAGGGTATGTTGAAAAACTCCTATCTTATTGTCTTCCCTTAACTTCAAAAATCATTCCAATATCAGCCTACATCACTGCAGAAGTACCGACCCAGTGTTTGCAAAGTGAACATGCAAAAAAGGTCAGACACCCTTAAGAAAAAAGGTAAAACAGCGATGTAGGGTGATTTTGAATTTGAGGGAGAAAACGAGACGGGAGTTTTTCAACATATCCTAACTGCCCTGAACCGGAAAAAAACAGAGTTCAGGCAGAGCAAGACAAGGTTAAGAAGTATATAAGTTGTCTGGGATTGTTTACAACCGCATTTAGGATCGTTTGAAGCCGCATTTAAACTGTATTTTGGAAGTTTCAAACTCGGGGCACCATAGAAGTCCACTATATGGAAAAAAAAACCCTGAAATGTTTTCCTCAAAAACATAATTTCTTTACGACTGAAGAAAGAAAGACATGAGAATCTTAGATGAAAAGTGAGTACATTATCTGTAGATTTTTGGTCTTGAAGTGAACTTCTCCTTTAATAAAGGCGTTCTGAAGTGAACTGATGTGCTTGTATGAGAAAAATATCCATATTTAAAACTTTGGAAAATTTAGAACCAAGTCTCCAAACCAGTCTTCTCTTGGCTTATATACATCGAAATTCTCAATTTTTCTTTAAAAATCTGGGTAAAATGTTAGTTCTGTATGCATTTTGTCCATATAATAATAGCCAATGGGGCCCAAACCCAACACATTTTTTTAAAATATTATGTTCTCTGTAAGAAATGATCTCTTCGAGTATATCCTTGATAATAAGAAGTCTTTCTACGCTGGCATAAACTCTCTCCAGCTGCTTACAGCTCTGGTGTCTGTCTTTTTGCCAGCGCTGCATTTGTGTAACGGCACAACAGTGGAAAAGTAACAGTAGAGTTTCATCCTCCACTTCCTCATTTGTCTTCTCTGACAGTCTGCGTGTCTTTATTAAATCCAGTAGGGAAATGACACCAGTGCGGCCCTTTTTATATCCAACTTCCTTGAGTATGTGGCAGCTGTTCACAGGTTTTCTGTAATCTTCTGTATTTACATTTAATGGCTATTTGACAAAGTATGGTTCCGCTCATGTGGCCTTATAGGTTTTTCATAATTGCATCTTGCTGAGAGATATCATGGAATAGATGTTCTGTAATATGGGTTTTGGCTGTGACTGTAATGCATCCAGATTTATCTTTGACTCTTAGGGTTTGAAATAAAGCCAGAGTGTATCAATTTGTCTTCAGTGATGTGTTAACAATGTAAAGCTACATTCCACAATCCTAGTAGTAAAAACTGCTACTGTTAGAGATTAATACTTGTACTTAGCGATGACAAATATTATCATACTAATTGTTGTCTGAATTTTTGGTTGATTGTAAACTCAATACTTACCTTCTTTATCAAAGTTATTTGACATTATCAAGTTGATGTTCTTATATTTTATGACCATCTTAACTTTAGCAAACAAACTGATAATGTGTGAGATGTTGAAGGTGTCTGAATAAATTTAGGTTTGACTGTATACCAGGCTCTCGAACTCAGCTTCTGGAAGGCCACAGCGCAAAAGAGTTTAGTTCCAACCCTAAAACAACACACATACCTGTAGTTTTCAAATAACCTTGAAGAACTTGGCTAGCTGGATCAGGTGTGTAAAAGGTTGAAGCTAAATTTGCAGGGCTGTGGCCCTCCAGGAACTGAGTTTGACACCCTTGATATAGACAAATATTTTGATGTCACAACTTAAGCTTGAGGCTGTATTTGTTCAGTTGGATCTGGTGTGCTAATGGATTGGGAGTAGCTTGAGAATGGAAAGTTAATGGACACTGTCTTTCTCCAAGCATTTTAGACTGCCCTGATGGTGCATTCAAGTCCTCCTGGGATGGTCCTGTTTATGAGGTCTTGTCCACACTAATATGTATCTTTTTCTCTTCGTTTTGGCCTTCTGTCCACACTGAAACAATGTTTTTGTCAAGAACAACAGAGCTTTTTGAAAACGTTCTCCAAAGTGGATAAATTTTAAATGGCCATTTCGCTTTGTAGTGTGGACTCTGAAAACGGAGGGTTTTAAAACGATGACACATGTTTGTTTTGTTTGTATGAGCTTTAGTAATTCGCAGTAAGGCGTTTTTTTTTTTAGATTTATTTATGGGGTTTTTAAGTCTTTATTTGGACAGTACAGTACAGAGTAGACAGGAAAGCATTGGATGGACAGAGAGGGACTCGAACTCGGGTCGCCGCAAGTGCAGTTTCGCTGTATGTTGGCGCACTAACCAAGAGGCCATTGGCGAATTTAACGTTTTCCGTCATGTATTTGGAAAACGCTAATGTGGAAAGAAATTGTTTTAAAACAAAATATGAAGTCCATTCAAATTGCTTCGGTTGAAGCAAGATGGCAGATTTTTTAACTCTACATCTACAAAATCAACAATTAATGAAGGTGCTTTTCATAATTGTACAATACTATGGTATTTTGCGCATGCAAAAAACTGGCATGCCCCCAACCAGGAAACTTGGGGCTCAAAGTAAATCCCAAGTTTCCCACTTATAATTACAATGTTGTAGTGCCGTTCATGTGCGTTCAACTCATAAATAAGTTTTCTGACATGACTTGAACACGCCATTTGATTAGAGTTGGTACTTAACGTCCAGAAATGGAGAAATCCTCATTTATTGCACACTGTCAATCTTGTGCATTCGAGTCCTCCTGGGAAGATCCTATTTTTAATTTCTCTCAGTTTTGGCCTTCCGTCCACACTGAGACAGCGCAAAGATATGTTACTTTGTAGACTCTTTATATCACAGTCCTGCAAAGATGACAGAAAATGTACTCACAATTGCTGTGCTGTGTCAAAACTTGAGGGCAGTTGCATTTTAGATCAAACAAAAAGTTTGAGTGAGTGCAACCTGGACGCATTAGTGAAATTGATGCGATTTTTACATAAATAAAACAATCCTGTCTGAAGAATTGCATTAAAACTTAAATGGTCTGTTCTGTCTGTTTGAGCTTTTAAGTACACTACCAGTCACACTATCAGGACACACTTCCCCATCAAAGAAAACAGGGAAGTGTGTCCAAACCTTTGACTGGTAGTGTAGTTTTCGCAGTATGGCAAATTTAACGTTTTCCGACGTTTCAGTGTGGATGAGAAATTTTTGGAAAACACGAATGTGGAGAGCATTTTAAAACAAAAACGCCGTTCTCAAATGTATCCGGATTAATGTAGATGTAGCCAGAGTTGGGAAGTCATAATTACGGTATGAGTAGAGGTGTCCGGATAGATCGATTAGAGGTTAGATTCTGGTACACTTTCCCAATGCATTACGATTCTCTCTGGAATCAATTCTGAGCTTAACGTTTTAAAACAAATGTAGATGTAGCCAGAGTTGGGAAGTCATAATTACGGTATGAGTAGGGGTTTCGCGATAAATCGATTAGAGGATGGATTCTTTGATTTTCCGAATGCATCGCGATTCTCTCTGGAATCGATTGAGCTTAGTTTTTAATGACAGATGGCGCTCTAGGCTAGTTTTTAACTGCAGTATTTTAAGTGTTTAAATGTACTCGCACCTCAGCTTTTATGACGCGAGATAAATGGCAAAATAGCCTACTGTGAACACTCTTGTAATCCGGTGTGGATGAGAAATGCTAATGTGGACGGAAAACGTTTTAAAACAAAAACGCCATTCTCAAATGTATCCGGAATAATGTAGACATAGCCTGAGTTGGGAAGTCATAATTACGGTATGAGTAGGGGTGTCATGATAAATCGATTCGAGGAACGATTCTGCCATTTTCCGAATGGATTGCGATTCACTCTGGAATTGATTCTGAGCTTAGTTTTTAACAGCAGATGGCGCTCTAGGCTAGACCACACACTCAAATGCTCACAAAGAAGAGATTAATGTAAACACTCTTGTAATTCGCTTCAAACTTTTCGAACTTTATGAATGATTATTTTAAGTTCAAGTGGTGTGCGAAAGGAACTGGAAGCAAGTAGAGTACAGCTTTTCTAAAGCACACAGTGCCATCTGTTGTAAAAACAACAATAACACTTAACAAAATCAATTAAAGAGATAATTGCGATGCATGATTTGGAAAATCGCTGAATCCATCTACAAATCAATTTATGACACCCCTAGAATGAGGCTGCTTTGTATGGAACAATGTACCCTTTCTACATAAAATTCAGTGTTTCTTAACTCTACATCTACAAAATGATAAATAAAGAATCTTATGTTGTTATTCAAATTATAAAGGTGCTGTAAGTTTAATTCGGAATTGTACAATACTAGGGAATGTTGTATATGAAAAAAAACTGGCATTCCCTCAACCAGGAAATCTGGGGATTTAAGAAAATCCTAAGTTTCAGTGTGCCATTTGATTAGAGTTGGAGAAAGTTCCAGAAAGTTAGATCTCCAGGAGCAGAAGTCCCCATTTTTTGCACACACTGGGAATCTTGTGCATTCAAGCTCAAAAGAAATGCGAAAAGGAACTTTGGCTATCTTTCTGAGAGCAAGTGTGCGTGTGCGTGTATGTGTAAGTGTGGATGGACAGGCATAGATTTCCATGTGAGGACAGAGACAGGTGGATGAGGCACTGGATCCTGATTGGCAGGGGGGGACATGTTTCTAGGTAGTTCTTCGCGGCGATTGGCTGAGGGAGGCAGTATCGCTGGGGAGTGACAGGGCGTGATTGGCATCCACAGGCTGATGGTGCTGACAGATGGTAAAATGCTATGCAAGCTCTGGACAGATCTTACTCACAGGGTGGTGGTGTTAGTTGGGGCAGTCAGGGGGCATAGTGTGGGGTGGCGGGGGCAAAGAATGCAGGAATGGATGCCTCCAGTATGTTGCCCTGAACTTGGATAAAATCCGCTTACGTTTGGAAACGTCGCCTCTTTATAAATACAGAGATGAAACTGTTCACTTGTCAACTTGATTCACTGTGACATTGCAATGAGCTGCATTTCAAAACCGGTTAGCCTGCAAATCGGCCAATTAATCTATTTTGGTTCTGCCTCGTCAACACGAAAATTTACACCATGCCTTAGGGGACCTCCTTTAAAGGAATAGTTCAACCAACAATTGAGATTATTTATTAATATTAGAAAAAGTCATGTGGTGCAACTAAGATTTTTAGTGCCTTGACTGTGTCAAGGTCAGTAAATCTCTTGGAATATTAGATAGTTTGACCTTTTTATGTCGAGGCAAAGCTGTTCCAGTTTGTAAAATGTGTTGCGGTGCAACTTCCCTAAAAAACGTAATGCTATTTTGGAAGTAATTATTTATGATACTTTTAAAAAATATATGTTCAGCTGTGTTGAAAGTGTGTAGGAAATTATTTAATTATTTCATCATTCATTGAATTTTTAATCCACATTAAAGCGACAAATAATAATATAAGATTATTAAAAGACACGAGTCCCAACCTGAAGGTGGACCTTTTTTTATATTTACAGTACACTAAAAGGTTTTTTTTTTTTTGCTAAAAATGATCAGTCAGACAACAGGTTTTACGTTTCCATTATATTGATCATTTAAAAGTCTGTTCCAGTTGTGGTGGTCATATTGCTTTTGCTCTTTCAAGTGTTTTTTAGGAGGTGGTGGAAGTGCACATCACCGAAGTCCATCCTCAGTTTGAAGGTTTTTTTGTCTTGTGCACGCTGGACTTGAGACGGCGTTGAACAGACTGAAGGCCGTCTGTGTTGGCCTGAGTGTGTGAATGTTGACTGTAGTCCACATTATGATGTGCTGAGCTGGCTGGACTTAGAATATTCATAGGCTGGTGGTCCCAGAGCCAACCGCTCTGCAATCATCTGGCCTTTGCCCTCAACACGTGCTGTGACATGTACTGTCAGCAACCTGCAGGTAGGTGGGCGTCTTTTTCCTGTGGCTGTCAGCGCAGGGGTTGGAGCCAGATCTCCACTGCCCAAACCGACCAATCATACCAGTGTAGTGTGTCCAAGAACACTCAGACAGAAGGAACATTGGACCTGCTGTTAGAAGCGCCGTTCCAAAACCTAGCAAGCGGCCCCGCCGCCTATATAGGCAGCATCCTGAAATGGAACCTTGCGAGTGACCGATTTGGAACGCTCTATATATGCAGCAGCTCTGCACGCCTCACGCCTTCTCGCAGATTTCAGTGGATGTTATGTGATATTCTAATTATGGAAAATAAGAACACAATTACAAAATCCAGTCATAAAAAGGAATTGACTGTATAATGTGGAAAAATTTGGATGAATAAATCAAAAGTAGAGTTGTACACCTAGACCACATTTATATTACATGGTTTAAGTGACCCCAATTCTGATTTTATCCCATGTGGCACAGATCGGATATGTATGGAAGCCCCTTTCCACCACTAAATAAAAAAACAAAAATAGGTAATTTCAACTTTATCTCACAATTCTGACTTTTTTCTCGCAATTGCAAGTTTATATCTTGCTATTCTGACTTTTTTCTTAGAATTGCAAGTTTATATCTCGCAATTTTGACTTTGTTTTTAGAAATGAATGTTTAAATTTCGAATTCTGACTTTTTTGAGTTTATAATTGAGTTATAAAGTCAGAATTGCAAGATATAAACTTGCAATTCGGACTTTTTCTCAGAATCGCAAGTTTATATCTCACATTTCTGACTTTTTTTTTTTTAGTTTTCAATTGCAAGTTAAGTTAAGAAAGATATAAACTTGTGTGATACAAACTTGCAATTGTGAATTATAGTCAGAATTACAAGATATAAACTTTTTCTCAGAATTGCAAGCTTATATTTCAAAATTCTGACTTTTTTCTCAGAATTGCGAACTTATATCTCGAAATTTTTAAAAAAAAATTTTGTTTTTTTTTGTTTGAGTTTTCATTTGCGAGTTATAAAGTCAGAGTTGCAAGATATAAACTCAAAATTTTAACTTTTTTCTCAGAATTGCAAATTGCTTATATCAAGTTTTCAATTACGAGGTAAGTCAGAATTGTGAGATATAAACTTGGAATTCTGACAAAATGTAAGTCTTTTTCCCCCTCAAATTAGGACTTCATAACTCACAATTGCAAGTTTATATCTCACAATTCTGAGAAAAAAATGTAGATATAAACTCACATTTGCAAGAAAAAAGTCAGGCAGTTCTGACTTTATGACTCACAATTGTGAGTTTATATCAGCATTTTATTTCTCACATTTTTTACTTTTTTTCTCAGAATTGCGAGTTTATATCTCGCAATTTTGACTTTTTTCTCCGAATTGCAATAAAAACTTGCAATACTGACTTCTCAGAATTTTTTACTTTTTTCTCAGAATTGCAAGTTTATTTCTCAAAATTCTGACTTTTTTCTCAGAATTGTGATGTAAACTTGCAATTCTGACTTCTCAGCATTGCAATTTTATATCTTGCGATTTTAACGTTTTTTTTCTCAGAATTGCAAGTTTAGAGTTTTTTTTTCCAGTTTTCAATTGCGAGTTGCAATAAAGTCAGAGTTGCAAGATGTAAACTCGCACTTCTGACTTTTTTCTCAGAAATGCAAGATGTAAACTTGCAATTCTGACTTTTTTTTCAGAATTGCGAACTTATATCTCAATTTTTTTTTTTTTGAGTTTTCATTTGCGAGTTATAAAGTCAGTCAGAGTTGCAAGATATAAACTCACAATTTTAACTTTTTTCTCAGAATTGCAAATTGCTTATTTCAAGTTTTCAATTACGAGGTAAGTCAGAATTGTGAGATATAAACTTGGAATTCTGACAACATGTAAGTCTTTTTTCCCCTCAAATTAGGACTTCATAACTCACAATTGCAAGTTTATATCTCACAATTCTGAGAAAAAAATGTAGATATAAACTCACATTTGCAAGAAAAAAGTCAGGCAGTTCTGACTTTATGACTCACAATTGTGAGTTTATATCAGCATTTTATTTCTCACATTTTTTACTTTTTTTCTCAGAATTGCGAGTTTATATCTCGCAATTTTGACTTTTTTCTCAGAATTGCAATAAAAACTTGCAATACTGACTTCTCAGAATTTTTTACTTTTTTCTCAGAATTGCAAGTTTATTTCTCAAAATTCTGACTTTTTTCTCAGAATTGTGATGTAAACTTGCAATTCTGACTTCTCAGCATTGCAATTTTATATCTTGCGATTTTAACGTTTTTTTTCTCAGAATTGCAAGTTTAGAGTTTTTTTTTCCAGTTTTCAATTGCGAGTTGCAATAAAGTCAGAGTTGCAAGATGTAAACTCGCACTTCTGACTTTTTTCTCAGAAATGCAAGATGTAAACTTGCAATTCTGACTTTTTTTTCAGAATTGCGAACTTATATCTCAATTTTTTTTTTTTTGAGTTTTCATTTGCGAGTTATAAAGTCAGTCAGAGTTGCAAGATATAAACTCACAATTTTAACTTTTTTCTCAGAATTGCAAATTGCTTATTTCAAGTTTTCAATTACGAGGTAAGTCAGAATTGTGAGATATAAACTTGGAATTCTGACAACATGTAAGTCTTTTTTCCCCTCAAATTAGGACTTCATAACTCACAATTGCAAGTTTATATCTCACAATTCTGAGAAAAAAATGTAGATATAAACTCACATTTGCAAGAAAAAAGTCAGGCAGTTCTGACTTTATGACTCACAATTGTGAGTTTATATCAGCATTTTATTTCTCACATTTTTTACTTTTTTTCTCAGAATTGCGAGTTTATATCTCGCAATTTTGACTTTTTTCTCAGAATTGCAATAAAAACTTGCAATACTGACTTCTCAGAATTTTTTACTTTTTTCTCAGAATTGCAAGTTTATTTCTCAAAATTCTGACTTTTTTCTCAGAATTGTGATGTAAACTTGCAATTCTGACTTCTCAGCATTGCAATTTTATATCTTGCAATTTTAACGTTTTTTTTTCTCAGAATTGCAAGTTTAGAGTTTTTTTTCCAGTTTTCAATTGCGAGTTGCAATAAAGTCAGAGTTGCAAGATGTAAACTCGCACTTCTGACTTTTTTCTCAGAAATGCAAGATATAAACTTGCAATTCTTAATTTTTTAATTTTTCAAAATTGCGAACTTATATCTCGAAATTTTAATTTTTTTTTTTTTTGAGTTTTCATTTGCGAGTTATAAAGTCAGAGTTGCAAGATATAAACTCACAATTTTAACTTTTTTCTCAGAATTGCAATAAAAACTTGCAATACTGACTTCTCAGAATTTTTTACTTTTTTCTCAGAATTGCAAGTTTATTTCTCAAAATTCTGACTTTTTTCTCAGAATTGTGATGTAAACTTGCAATACTGACTTCTCAGAATTTTTTACTTTTTTCTCAGAATTGCAAGTTTATATCTCGCAATTCTGGGAACAAACTGAATCTGAACAGAATTTATTAAATAAAATATTTTAAAGTTCACACTTTTCCCTCAACTCCTTCACCATCTAGGATTTTTACGTTTTATAGAGCTTGTCAAAGTGCATTCTGGGTTTGCTTTCTCTGTGAAAACGTCTTAAATGATGCCTCAAAATGCTCCCTTCAATAAGCAGCTCACTAGATTTTAACCAAAAGAATCTCATGTCAATTCATAACTTTTTTTTACATTGTGCCTTATGGTGGCAGAATACAGATCACATTGCACAAATTCATATGAAATCACTATCTTGAAGAAATACGTATTTCCTCATGAGATCAGGCTGGTTTTGGATCACAACCAGAGTTTCTTATTCTAAGGTCGAAAGCAAGTAACTCTGAGTATTTAGTAGGCACTAATTCAGTCTTAAAGTTTTATTCCTATGCAGAGGCGGTGACAATTTTTAGGCTGCTTGCTTTGTGCGAACAGCAGTCATCACCTTTGACGCACAATTATATCACAGCTACATTAGTAGTTTACATTTATAGCTCGGTATCATTACACAATCAGGAGTCGTATGTAGGAATTAGGTAACACAATGTGTGACACAATGGCCTATTTGTTCACGCATGTTTAGAAGTGCTTGTAAAAGTCACCATATGGCATGACTAAATGTGGAGCTCGGTGATATGATGGTTGTGACGTTGCTACAACACATGAATCACATTCCTGCGAAGGTACGCTGTTGCCTCTTGGACTAGACTGTGGTTTGGGTCACACCAGAATATCGTAAATCACTCTCTCCTCAACGGTTTGGCTCAGACACTCCCCACAACCCGACTAGCCAATCCGCACCGGCTCTAATGACTTGGCCAAGTGGCATAGGCTGCGTTTGCTGAAAGGTTGTTAATGTCGGAGTGACTTATTAAAAGCTGGTTCAAAATTATTTACATGCTTCGGTTTCTGCTTTCTAAATTTTGATTTTGTGCTATAGTTGTATGTGCTTTTATAGTGTAACCACAATGTTTATGAAACGGACAGTTGCGACATTAAAATCTGATTGGTTGAGCCATGCATCAATTGAATTTTAGTAGACTTGGACTTTAAAGAAGAACCATTTTTGGTTCCACAAAGAACCATTCAGTCAAAGGTTCTTTAAAGAACCATCTCTTTCTTACCTTCTAAGCCACAAAGAACCTTTTGTGAAACTGAGAGGTTCTTCAGATGTTAAAGGTTCTTTATGGAACCGTTTAGACAAAAAAGATTCTTCCATGACATCGTGAAGCACCTTTATTTTTAAGAGTGTACACAAAAGGTTGAGAAGGCTCAAAAAATGTCTTTTTTTTTTTTTTTAAAGAGTATGGACTCTAAAAGTTGTTAATAAAGTAGTAAAGAATATAGAAGTACAGCAAATAAGATGTAACAATTATTGAAGTATGTCAGATTTAATTCAATATGTAACCCTGGAATACAAAACCAGTCTTAAGTAGGAATAGCCAAAAATAAGCTGTATTAGTCAAAATGATCATTAATCGTTAGGATATTAAGTAAAGATCATGTTCCATGAAGATATTTGGTCAATTTCAGAATCAGAATCAGAAAGAGCTTTATTTCCAAGTGTGTTCACACACACAAGGAATTTGTTTTGGTGTTAGGAGCTTCCAGAAAGTACAAACATAGCAGACATAAAGTTAAGGTAGTAAAACAATAATATTAAAAAAGAATATACAATAAATTATAAATAAATTTCTTATCTTAAATATATCAAAACTTAATTTTTAAATAGTAAATGGACAACTTTAAAGGCAATTTTCTCAGAATTTAGATTTTTTTTTTTTGCACCCTCAGATTCTAAATTTTCAAATAGTTGTATGTCTGCCAAATATTATTACATCCTAACAAACCATGTGTCAATTGAAAGCTTATTTATTCAGCTTTATAATTTCAAAACCTTTGACCCTTATGACTAGTTTTGTGGTCCAGGGTCGCATATGTTACTTGGCACTTTTTTTTTTAAGAGTACAAATAGTGTAAATCCTACACCTTTTTTTATTATTGTCCTCAAGTTATAAAAGAAAAAAGCTAAATATTATATATATGTGACCCTGGACCACAAAACCAGTCTTAAGTCGCTGGGGTGTATTTGTAGCAATAGCCAAAAATACATTGTATGGGTCAAAATTATTGATTTTTCTTTTATGCCAAAAATCATTAGGAAATTAAGTAAAGATCATGTTCCATGAAGATTTTTTGTAAAATTCCTACTGTAAATATATCAAAATGTAATTTTTGATTAGTAATATGCATAGTTAAGAACCTAATTTGGAGAATTTTAAAGGTGATTTTCTCAGTATTTTGATTTTTTGCACCCTCAGATTCCAGATTTTCAAACAGTTGTATCTCGGCCAAATATTGTCCTGTCCTAACAAACCATATATCAATAGAAAGCTTATTTATTTAGCTTTCATATGATGTATACATCTCAGTTTTGTCAAATTTAACCTTATGACTGGTTTTGTGGTCCAGGGTCACATATATATATTTGGAAACTTTAAAGGTGATTTTCTCAGTATTTAGATTTTTTTTGTACCCTCAGATTCTAGATTTTCAAATAGTTGTCAAATAGTTGTATCTCTGCTAAATATTATCATATCCTAACAAACTATATATGAATTGAAAGCTTATTTATTCCGCTTTAATATTACAAAACATTTGACCCTTATGACTGGGTTTGTGGTTCAGGGTCGCATGTGTTACTTGCCTTTTCTTTCCTCTTTCATTTCAGAGTAGACATTGTGTAAATCCTACACCTGTTTTAAAAATGACTAAAACTTAAAAATGTCAAATGAAAATCTAAAAATAAAAGCTTAAATAGTTTATAAGCAATACTAAACTTACATGAAATTAGTTTTTTTTTTTTCTTTTACAATGAGGTTTCATATGTTAACATTAATGTATTAACTAACATAAACGAACAATGAACAAAACATTTATTACACTATTTATTAATCTTTGTTAATGTTATTAAAAATACAGTCGTTCGTTGTTAGTTCATGTTAGTTCACAGTGCATTAACTAATCTTAACAAACACAACTTGTGATTTTAATAATGCATT
>NC_133367.1:36468566-36566726 GCF_049309525.1 Garra rufa | reverse complement strand
ATTAGTTTATTAGTTTTTAACTGTATTTAGATTTAATTTATTTAATCAAATTTATTTGAATTTATTTCAGTTTTTGTTTTAATAATTTTAGTCAACTTTTCAACTTGCAGACAAAATTGATATTTTTTAAGTATTTTAAGTTTACATTTTAAATCTAATATTTACATGTTGTTTTTATTTTTAGCTGTATTTAATTTAATGTATTCGTAATAAATGAATACATTAACATTATCTAAAGACACCTTGGTGGAGGCTTTAGATAAGCCATACTGGCTTTTTGCCTTCTCCGGCACTGAATATGCATCAGTATGTCCTTGGTGTTGTATTTCTTTTAATTTTTGTGCAAAAAAAAAAAAAAAAAAAAAAAAAAACATTTGAACAATAACAACACAAATATATTCAAATATTTAAAGTAATTTGAAATGTAATATATTATTTATTTGTTTGTTTTATATATTATATAAAATTGTAATTTATTTTAATTAAATAAAGTATTAATAAAAATATATTGACATAAAATGTGTTTTTAGTCATTTTTGTATGTATAAATATAACGTATACATACTAAACAATACAGCAAATGGTACAATTATTCATTCTGTGGTATTTTTGAAATACCTCGGAGCAATTGTTATAAAAATATGATGATATTGCAATATACTTCAAAATACCATGGTAATCTATTGTGCCATGTAAGGGTTTGTCTCATTTTAGAAACCCCTGATTTGCTTCTCCCTTTGTGAGTCATTCTCTTTCTTCTCTATTCTATCCACAGTGTGTGTGTGTGTGTGTGTGTGTGTGTGTGTGTGTGTGTGTGTGTGTGTGTGTGTGTGTGTGTGTGTGCATAAAATGCCTTCCTGATGTATGTACATTATAGGATAAAAAGAGGAATCACAATGGAACCCACATGAGCTTTTTTGCTCTAGTCACAGATGCAGGTGTTTCCTGGATTCCTGACAGAAATTCCTCGCTGACCTACGCATTTCTTAATATACACCGCAAACGATTTGCCAGAACACACACTCATACACAAGCTCTTACGACAGGCTCTTTCACATAAAGAGGCCTGACACTAATCTAATATATGTGCTCTGTGGGCACCCACTAAGCCCCGCCCCTCGCAGATGATGATGAAGATGACGACGATGACGGTGGTAAATGTCAGAATTCCTAGACTCACAGCTGCGTGCCGGTAATATAGTGGGTCACGTTATGACACACACAGTAAACCATCTCAGCTGATCAATAACAGACACTCAAGAATAGTAGGAGATGAAAAAGCGGAGGCTTTAAAACCTTTCAGAACATGGACGCATTCCAGGAGCGAACAAGTGTTCCAGGAACACGACGTTACGCGCTTCGAATAAAACGGCTGCATGCTTTAATGCCTCATATGTTTAAAATCTTGCTCATTGCGTCAGGTTCAAACCAAATCAGGGCCTTTAAAGGAATAGTTCATCCTTAAATAAAAATGTGCTGATTATTTACTCACCCTCAGGTCATCCGAGATGTAGATGAGTTTGTTTCTTTGTCAGATTTGGAGAAATGCAGTATTACATCACTCGCTCACCAATGGATGTGAATGGGTGCCGTCAGAATGAGAGTCCAAACAGCTGATAAAAACATCACAATAATCCACAGAAGACTCAGTTAACATCTTGTGAAGAGAAAACCTGCATTTTCGTAAGAAACAGATCCTTTTGGGCCAAAAAAAACATGATGCAAGTGATGCTAAATTTCTTCAAATCTGTTCCCATAAATTTTCAATTTAGGGGTGAACTGTTTCTTTACATTTACAGATATTTGTTTTTTTAGCTGTTTCAGCTTATAAACTGTGCTTGATCTGTGCATATTTCTTTCCTGATTCAGAAAGAAAAGAGAGTTTTAAGTTAAAAACGTCTTAATGATGCATTTGTTTCTTACAAACACATGGCTTTTCACTTTGTAAGATGTTAATTGATGGACTGGAGTCACTTGTGGATTATTGTGATGTTTTTATTGAGCTGTTTGGCCTCTCATTCTGACGGCACCCATTCACATCCATTGGTAAGCAAGTGATGCTAAATTTCTTCAAATCTGTTTCCATAAATTTTCAATTTAGGGGTGAACGGTTTCTTTACATTTACAGATATTTTTTTTAAACTGTTTTAGCTTGTAAACGGTGCTTGATCTGTGCATATTTCTTCCCTGATTCAGAAAGAAACAACAGTTTTAAGTTAAAAACCTCTTAATGATGGATTTGTTTCTTACAAACACGTAGCTTTTCACTTTGTAAGATGTTAATTGATGGACTGGAGTCACTTGTGGATTATTGTGATGTTTTTATTGAGCTGTTTGGACTCTCATTCTGACGGCACCCATTCACATCCATTGGTAAGCAAGTGATGCTAAATTTCTTCAAATCTGTTCCCATAAATTTTCAATTTAGGGGTGAACTGTTTCTTTACATTTACAGATATTTGTTTTTTTTAACTGTTTTAGCTTGTAAACGATGCTTGATCTTTCCTGATTCAGAGAGAAACAACAGTTTTAAGTTAAAAACGTCTTAATGATGCATTTTTTTTTTTTTTTTTTTTTTTACAAACACATAGCTTTTCACTTCATAAGATGTTAATTGATGGACTGGAGTCACTTGTGGATTATTGTGATGTTTTTATCAGCTGTTTCAACTCTCATTCTGACGGCACCCATTCACATCCATTGGTGAGCAAGTGATGCTAAATTTCTTCAAATCTGTTCCTATGATCAAACAAGCTCATCTACATCTAGGATGACCTGAGTTCATTTTCAACAAATGTTCAATTTAGAGTGAACTGCTTCTTTAGATGTACACATATTTGTTTTTTTAAGCTGTTTTGGACCGTTTTGGCTTGTAAACAGTACTTGATCTGTACATATTTTTCTCCCGATTCAGCCAGAAGCAAAAATTTGAAGTTAAAAACATCTTAATGATTTGGCTGTTTGGACTCTCATTCTGACGGCACTCATTCACATCCACTGGTGAGCAAGTGATGCTAAATTTCTCCAAATCTGTTCCCATGAACAAACAAGCTCATCTACATCTTGGATTACCTGAGTACATCTTCACCAAATGTTGAATTAAGTGGTAAACGGTTTCTTTACAATTAAAGATATTTGCTGTTTATCTGTTTTGGACCATTTTAGATTGTAAATGGTGCTTGATCTGTGCATATTTCTCTGCAGATTCACCCAGAGGTGAAAATTTGAAGTTAAAAACATCTTAATGATGGATTTGTTTCTTACAAACACATAGCTTTTCACTTCATAAGATGTTAATTGATGAACTGCAGTCGCTTGTGGATTATTGTGATGTTTTTATTAGTTGTTTGAACTCTCATTCTGACGGCACCCATTCACATACATTGGCGAGTAAGTGATGCTAAAATTCTCCAAATCTGTTCCTATGAACAAACAAACGTATCTACATCTTGGATAACCTCAGTCGTTTTCAACAAATTTTTAATTTAGGGGTGAACTGTTTCTTTAAATTTACAGATATTTGTTATTTTGTTATTTTGGACAATTTTGGCTTGGAAACAGTGCTTGATCTGTGCATATTTCTCTCCTGATTCAGCAAGAAGTGACAATTTGAAGCAGTTTGGACTCTCATTCTGACGGCACCCATTCACATCCATTTGTAAACAAGTGACACTAAATTTCTTCAAATCTGTTCCCATGAACAAACAAGCTTATCTTGGATGACCTGAGTACTTTTTCAACAAATTTTCAGTTTATGGGTAAGCAGTTTCTTTACATTTACAGATATTTGTTTATTAGCTGTTTTGTACCATTTTGGCTTGTAAACAGTGCTTGATCTGTGCATATTTTTCTCTCGATTCAGCCAAAAGTGAAAATTTGAAGTTAAAAATGTCTTTAGGATGGATTTGTTTCTTACAAACACGTAGATTTTCACTTCATAAGATGTTAACTGATGGACTGGAGTCACTTGTGGATTATTGTGATGTTTTTATCAGCTGTTTGGACTCTCATTCTGACGGCACCCATTCACATCCATTGGAGAGCAAGACATGCTAAATTTCTTCAAATCTGTTCCCATGAATCTGTTCATTTTCAACAAATGTTCAATGTAGAGTGAACTGCTTCTTTAAATGTACAGATATTAGTTTTTCAGCTGTTTGGACCGTTTGTTTTAGCTTGTAAACAGTGCTTGATCTGTGCATATTTTTTTCCTGATTTAGCCAGAAGTGACGATTTGAAGTTAAAAAACGTCTTAATGATGGATTTATTTCTTACAAACAGTCACTTTTTTTACTTCATAAGATGTTAACTGATGGACTGGAGTCACTTGTGGATTATTGTGATGTTTTTATCAGCTGTTTGGACTCTCATTCTGACGGCACCCATTCACATCCATTGGTGAGCAAGTGATGCTAAATTTCTCCAAATTTGTTCCCATGAACAAACAAGCTCATCTACATCTTGGATGACCTATTTTTTCACAAATGTTCAGTTTAGAGTGAACTGTTTCTTTTAACGTACATGACAATATTCAATGCCAAACAATCATGTTTGCTTGCATTTTTTTTTTGAAGTAGAATTCATTCCTAAAACCACACACGCACACACACACACACACACACACACACACAGGCCTGAGTCACTCTACACACCCCTCTGACTGTATTGCTGATCATTCTCATGTCACAATGCTACAGGGCATGGAAAGAGAGAGAGAGAGAGAGATATAAATGTACCTCGCCTTCTCTATTCAGAAGAACAAAGCAACTCTAGTCAGGAGCAGTAAAAATAGCTCAGACTCCAGGTGCTTGCAGACGCTGTCTGATTGAGCGAGAAACCACATCGGGGTCTGCGCCTCGATGTACGTCTGTTTTCCTTCACATGTGTGGAAAATATTCCGTTTACAGCCAAATTTTGAACAATATGTCTTCTTATTTGGATTCAGGTGGACAGTTACTATTTAATTTGATTGATTGATTGTTAGGGCATTCACAGTAGCTCCTGATGCAGGGATTTTGCAAAACTTGGCAACAACATTATTCTCTCTTCCAGAGAGGGTGGAAATTGACTGTGTGATGTATGAGTAAGTGCCACAAACTCGATCACCACCTCAGCAGAGAAGACGCAGCCTCCTTCGCAAGATTCCTCACAGATATTTCTTTATCCTAGAGCTGCATCGAGTAAGCCAGGATAAGAGCGCCAGTTGTTTATTTTTACATGCACAAGCAGATAATCATATGATTTA
Source organism: Garra rufa (assembly GCF_049309525.1). Taxonomy (NCBI): domain Eukaryota; kingdom Metazoa; phylum Chordata; class Actinopteri; order Cypriniformes; family Cyprinidae; genus Garra; species Garra rufa. The sequence goes on along the minus strand of NC_133367.1, from coordinate 36,561,481 downwards.
AGAATGAAACATGAGTCAGCCAGCAGAGAGCTTAATGCTCAGAGAATTACAAGTAATCAGATCACGTTGAGTGTACTAGACAATGGGTCAAATGGGTGTGAAGCGATGTTTCTTGTTTTGGAGTGAAAGGAGATATTCATTCTGTCATCATTTACTCACCCTCACATCATTCCAAACCTGTATGACTTTATTTTCATTTGCTGATACATGTAGGAGACCAACAGAATGAATTTCAAGAACATTTTGAGGTAAAAAGTCAATTTATGCACAAAATTCAAAAGGTTTAAAGGGATAGTTCACCCAAAAATGAAAGTTGCTCCACGATTTACTCTTTACACTCACACCATCCTATCTGTATATGACTTTCTTCTTTCATCTTTTTTTAATTAAAAAATCTCCTGGCTTTTCCAAGTTTTATAATGGCAGTGAATGGGTGTTGAGATTTTGAAGTCCAATAAAGTGCATCCATCCATCATAAAAAGTGCTCCACATGGCTCCAGGGCGTTAATAAAGGCCTTCTGAAGCAAATGGATGCATTTGTGTAAGAAAAATATCTATATTTACAACTTTGTAAACCGTAATCTCTAGCTTCCGCTAAGTAAGCTCTGGTGAGAATATACTAGTCTCGTGAGAACCAAGTTTAGTTTACAGCAAAGGAAAACGAGCCTCCTCTTGGCTTTTACAAATCCTCATTTAGCACTTCTGATTTGTGACTGGTGTTTTGTTTTGCTCTCTCCTCTGCGCTTCGGCACTCGTCATCGCGTTCCTCTACGCTCTACAAGTAGTGAAAGCTAGAGATTACGGTTTATAAAGTTTTAAATATGACAGGGCTTTCAAGGACTTCAATCAGAGATCTCACTTATATTTCAAATTCTAAAAAAAACCTGAAATAGATAAATAAAAATATACTAATGAAAAATGGTAAAAAATAAAGAGAAGCACATGCAAAGTATTACTACTAAAGTATACTACACTTTTACAACAGTAAAACCATGGTTAATTTTTTTAAGGGATTTGTATTTGTGTATACTTTCTTTTTTTCTTTGTTTTACTGCCTTAATGCTTTGATGTTTTCTACTGTTTAAGAATAAAAAAAACCTGTAAACCCGAATAACCTTTTTGTAATCTGAAGAACCTTCTTTCGCCACAAAGAACCTTTTGTGAAACAGAGAGGTCCTTCAGATGTTTAAGGTTCTTTATGGAACCATTTAAACAAGATAGGTTCTTCTATGGCATCATGCAGCACCTTTATTTTTAAGAGTGTACGTGCTTTTTAAAATTGTTACAAGTAATGCTGAAATTGGAAATGAATGGCTCTTTTAATTTGATCTGGTTTTTGCTAGTGACTCACTTGAAATGAATGATTGAAGTCACGAGTTTGAATCAATCAGAGCGTATCAAGCGTAAATGACTCAATTGATTCGGTTCATCTATTTCTCTTTCCGCCTCTTCAGTCATGTTTACACAACACTGTCAGTACAATAAACTGGCTTCCCACATCATTTTACACTCCATACACCATAACAATGACAAAGCAAAAACCAGATTTGCAAATTTTACAAATTTATTAAAAATAAAACACTGAAATAAGTACATTGCATAAGTATTCATACCCTTAACTCAGTACATAGTTGAAGCACCTTTACAGCCTCAGGTATTTCTGGGTATGATGTGACAAGCTTTGCACATCTGCATTTGGCAATTATCTGTCATTCTTTGCCTCACCTTTTCACCTCTCAAGCTCTGTCAGCTTGTATGGGGGCTGGCAGACATTTTCTAGAGTCCTAGTTGTTCCAGTCGTCTTCCGTTATGGATAATGCTTCTGTGAACCTTCAGTGCAGCAGATTTTTTCCTGAACTCTTCCCTAGATCATTGCCTTAACGCAAGTCTGTCACTGAGCTCTACAGGCAGTTATTTTGGTTTTTGCACTGATATGCATTTTCAGCTGTTAGACCTTTTCTGAGAGGTGTGTGCCTTTCTAAATCAGACTCATTCAAATGAATTTGCCACAGTTTAACTCCACTCAAAGTGTAGTAACATCTAGAAGCAATATGAATGCTCCTGAGCTAAATTTCGATTGTCCCAGAAAAGGGTATGAATACTTATGCATACTTATCTTTTCAGTTTTTTATTTCTAATAAATTTGCACAAATGTTAAAAACCTATTTTTTTGCTTTGCCATTATGGAGTAGGGAGTGTAGATTGATGTGGGGAAAAAGTAATTTAGAGTAGTTTAACATAAGGCATCATAAATGAAGGGGTATTAATAATTTTGCAAGGCACTGTACATTGTTTTTTAATAATTCAAGCATTTTTCAAGTACCTCTTCGGGAATATTACTATTTTCAAAGGTTTTCCAGGCCTTAAATTTCAAAAAGTCAAAAAGCATTATAAGCACCTTGTACGAACCCTGATATGATTTTTTTTTAACGCAAAAACATCGATTTGCATCAGAATGCCTTTATTAACTCCTGAACCCAAGTGAAGTACGTTTTTATGATGGGTGAATGCACTTTATTGGACTTCAAAATCTCAACACCCATTCACTGCCATTATAAAATTTAAAAGAGCCAGGACATTTTTTAATATAACTTTCGTCTGAAAGAAGAAAGTCGTATCCACTTATGATGGCTTGAGGGTGAGTAAACCATGGGGTAATTTTCATTTTTGGGTGAACTATACTTTTCATTTAGATTTGTTAATACAAATCATTTAAGCTAGAGCAGAAAGGAAGATTCCGGAAAGAGTGCAGATTTGCTGACTTTGAGTTCAAGGAAATAATATTATATTTCACTCAATGTCAAAAGGTATTTTCAAATGTTCCTCATTGCTGTTTCTGCTATGTTCCCTCAATCTAATAAGCCATTCAAGTGCATTGTTTTGTTTACGGAAGTACATTCTCATACCTTCTTGTAAATGTATGTGCATGTGAGCTAATCTTCTATTTCAGAAGTGTTGACATTCAGCTGGGAAGTTTCGAGGCTTCCAGGGGTTTCCCAAAGCAAATCTCTAGAAGTAAACAAACACGCTATTGTTCTACATGCTATGAACTTATTGACCAGCTTCAATTTAATGACAATCATTCCTATTGCAGACAAAATGACCTCAGACTCTTGGACTGTAAAGTTGACATTCAAACATTCACAGTAACCCATCACTTCATAACATGAGGGTTGAATATGATGTACAGAGCTAGACGATTTCAGTCAATTCTGGCACCGATGAAGCTGGTGATCCAGGCTTTGATTTCCTCCTTGTCCTTCTCTGCAGGTCACTGACTTTAATTCCAGTTGAGTGGATTTGGCTTTCTGACTCCCACACAGACTCACTTGGATAAGGGAGGGGTGAAGAGAGAGAAGAAAGAGAAAATGACAGACAGGGAATTGGGATCTCGCCCCGTGTCGTGGGATATAGCTTTAGGCTAGGGCTGAACGGCCCTCCTCCTTTCTCCACCCTGGAAGACCCTTATTATGACAACCATTCGCTATCCTACATAGATTGCAACATGAAATGTTTTCAGAGGCAATGATGCTTCCTAAAAGAATGTTTCAGGTTCAGGGCAGGTTAAGCTTTATTGACAGGTGTCATATTACCATAGAAAACCATTTAGTCCTGTAGCTCTCACTTGTTCAAGCTCAATCTTGTTTAGTGTGCGTACAGTCGTGACCAAAAGTTTTGAGAATGACACAAATATTAGTTTTCACAAAGTTTGCTGCTCAACTGCTTTTAGATCTTTGTTTCAGTTGTTTCTGTGATGTACTGAAATAGAATTACAAGCACTTCATACGTTTCAAAGGCTTTTATCGACAATTACATGACATTTATGCAAAGAGTCAGTATTTGCAGTGTTGGCCCTTCTTTTTCAGGACCTCTGCAATTCGACTGGGCATGCTCTCAATCAACTTCAGGGCCAAATCCTGACTGATAGCAACCCATTCTTTCATAATCACTTCTTGGAGTTTGTCAGAATTAGTGGGTTTTTGTTTGTCCACCCGCCTCTTGACCACAAGTTCTCAATGGAATTAAGATCTGTGGAGTTTCCAGGCCATGGACCCGAAATGTCAACGTTTTGGTCCCCGAGCCACTTATTTGTCACTTTTGCCTTATGGCACGGTGCTCCATCGTGCTGGAAAATGCATTGTTCTTCACCAAACTGTTGTTGGATTGTTGGAAGAAGTTGCTGTTGGAGGGTGTTTTGGTACCATTCTTTATTCATGGTTGTGTTTTTGGGCAAAATTGTGAGTGAGCCCACTCCCTTGGATGAGAAGCAACCCCACACATGAATGGTCTCAGGATGCTTTACTGTTGGCATGACACAGGACTGATGGTAGCGCTCACCTTTTCTTCTCCGGACAAGCCTTTTTCCAGATGCCCCAAACAATCGGAAAGAGGCTTCAATATGACTTTGCCCCAGTCCTCAGAAGTCCATTCGCCATACTTATTGCAGAAGATCAATCTGTCCCTGATGTTTTTTTTGGAGAGAAGTGGCTTCTTTGCTGCCCTTCTTGACACCAGGCCATCTTCCAAAAGTGTTGGCCTCATTGTGTGTGCAGATGCGCTCACACCTGCCTGCTGCCATTCCTGAGCAAGCTCTGCACTGGTGGCACTCCGATCCCGCAGCTGAATCCTCTTTAGGAGACGATCCTGGCGCTTGCTGGACTTTCTTGAATGCCCTGAAGCCATCTTAACAAGAATTGAACCTCTTTCCTTGAAGTTCTTGATGATCCTATAAATTGTTGATTTAGGTGCAATCTTAGTAGCCAGAATATCCTTGCCTTTGAAGCCATTTTTATGCAACGCAATGATGGCTGCACCCGTTTCTTTGCAGGTCACCATGGTTAACAATGGAAGAACAATGATTTCAAGCATCACCCTCCTTTTAACATGTCAAGTCTGCCATTCTAACCCAATCAGCCTGACATAATGATCTCCAGCCTTGTGCTCGTCAACATTCTCACCTGAGTTAACAAGACGATTACTGAAATGATCTCAGCAGGTCCTTTAATGGCAGAAATGAAATGCAGTGGAAAGTTTTTTCGGGAATAAGTTAATTTTCATGGCAAAGGACTATGCAATTCATCTGATCACTCTTCCTAACATTCTGGATTATATGCAAATTGCTATTATAAAAACTTAAGCAGCAACTTTTCCAATTTCCAATATTTATGTAATTCTCAAAACTTTTGGCCACGACTGTACAATGGAAATCTATTATTGGGCGTAACACTGCACTCAAAACAACTGGGTACAATGCACAAAATGATGTCTGAAAAATTTGTGACAAAACTATGTGAAAAGTAGTGTTTGCGGGGTAGAGACGGATAGTAGCATTGCTAAAAATAGTGCAGATACATTTTGCAGTAGCGGGTGGTAGCATTTTAGCATTAATGTTGTTGAAGACGTTTTACCTTATGTTGCCAACAAATAATGTTTTTATACTACGTCCGGAGATGTTTTTCTATCAAACAGGCATTTGAACAACCTGCACTGTAAAAAGTTTTCACCAGTTTTTAACTTAAAAACTTAAGTTTAGCAGCTGCCTTAAAATGTTAAGTTAAATCAACTCATTTCGATTGTAATAGCTATTTTTTTATTGTAGTTCGTAGCATAGCTTACAAAATTTTCTGAATAGCTTAATTGCCCTACTGTTGCTATGTAATGCACGTACAAAGTTTCATCCGCGCAAGAAAGTAGTCCCACCACTAAAAGGACGTTGTAGCTTGTAGTTTTAACAGCTAATTTAGCTAAAGTATAGCTTTTAGCTTAGCTAATTTCTTATTGTAGTTTGTAACATAGCTTACTAAATTTTCTGAACAGCTTAATTGCCCTACTGTTGCTATGTAATGCACGTACAAAGTTTCATCCGCGCAAGAAAGTAGTCCCACCACTAATGTACAATGTAGCTTGTAGTTTAACCAGCTACCTTTTTAAAGAGTAAACTTCAATTTAGCTTTGGACACCTTAATAGCAAAGTTTGTAGCTTAAGTAGCTACGTTTACAAATTGCTCACTCGATACTGCTGTTATGTAATGAACAACTAAACATTTACCCACCCAAAAATGCAGTTCCCACCTTTAAAAGGGTGAGGTATTTTCCAATGTAACCAGCTCAGTTTTGCTTCAGGCAAACTCTGAGCTAATTTAGATCAGTTTCATGGTGTCGTTTGTAGCTTAGCTAACTAAATTGTCTAAATAACTGGCCCGATACTGTTGTTACGTAACATTTAACTAGCTAATTTGACTAATCTCAGCCACTTTTCATAGTATAACTAGCCCGATACTGTTATGTAATGAAGAACTGAAGTAGTATTTTCCAGTAAACTCAGTTCAAAAAATCATCAGTTTTAAAGTCATGAATCAAGCTTAATTCGTTAGAAATGTGGTTATGTTTCACAGACAACAACACTGTTTTTAAACAAAAATTAAGAATTGAATCAATTCTACAGTCAAAAGCACAAAAGCTGGTTTTCTTGTTGAGGAAAATAAATCTTTATGTAATATAATGCTACTACTTCTAAAATAAAAAATAATAATGTAAACTAGATCTACCACTACAGTTATTCAATATTCTTCCTGGCTGGTTTGGAAATACCACACACTGTGTAATTAATGTTTTTCTTCGTGACACACTTTCGTGAGTTTACAGTTTGTCAGAGCCACCAAACTCGTCTTGAAGAATGTCATCTTCACCCAGAAACACATTCAGACACACTTGCGCATAAACACACATGTGCGCGCCCACGCACTTATCACCCGGTGAGTCATAGCAAGGACATGTAGTGTCTGCAGACGGAGACACACAACGGTTTTCTCTTCATCTCCCGTCTTTTAATTGGCTCGTGTGGAGTAGGTAATGGTCGCTATGAGTTGTGTTTTGGTAAAGCTGTATTGCGTGTTGTGGACAAAGAGTGTGTGTGTGTGTGTGTGTGTGTGTGTGTGTGTGTTTATGTGGAGAGCTCTGTCTGGTCTAATGAAGGCACTAGGTTATGATATTTTTAGCTACTGCCTCAGAGGAGGGGAGAAAACCTCCAGTTAAGAGATGTGTCACCCGTCTGTTGCCATTGCCTTTCTCCACAACACCCCCTCCAGCCCTCCTTCCTTCGATTCTTCATCCCTCCTGCCCTCCCAAGGGATCTGAGATCAAGAATATAGAAAAATGAGTCATTCGCTTCATATCGCTCTCCAGCGAATATAGGGATGTGGGACGCCAACTGCAAACATGAAGCACACAATCCATATCAGGCTTGCTAAAAATACACAGAAAGCTGCATACAGGAATGTTCCTGTTCAGACAAGTGCTATCATTGGCATCTGTGGCATCCTGTTCGTCGAAATAAATAAAAATTACGGTTACGGTAATGCACTTACAATGGACGCCAATGGTGCAAGACGTTCTGAAAGGTTTGAAAGTGAATGTGATTTCACTGGTAATAATTCTTTCATACAAAAAGCCGTAAAGATGTCTAAATCTTTTTAGTGGAAGGACTAGTTTTCTAGGCAGATGAACCTTTGGTTTTTCTACTTTAAATTTTCACGTTTAACTGAATGTGTTACATGCTGCTTCTTAGTGATTATTTGGACATTTACTAGCAATTTCTTTATTTAAAAATAAATAAATACAAAGATATAAATAAAATATGAATGAAATGGTCCTTTTTAGATTTTATTCCTCACAATTGACAGTTTAAATCTCAGAATTCAGTCTGAGATTTTGTCTCAGATTTTTTTTTAAGATTGCGAGTTTATCTATTATCTTTTTCATACAAAAGTAGAATTGTGAAATGTAAACTCACACTTCTGAGAAGAAAAATCCAAATTATGAGATATTAACTTGCAGCTACAACAACATGGAAGTCATTTGGAAATTTGGAAGCCAGTTTCCGTCACTAAATAAAAATAAAACAAGTTAATTGCGACACAATTTCACAATTCACAATTTATCTCACGGTTCACTGACTTTTTTTTTTTTTTTATCAGAATTGCATCTGACAATTGTGATCTTTTTTGCAATTTGATCTTTTCTTCTCGGAAGTGTAAATTTACATCTTGTGATTGTGACTTTTTTCTCGGAATTGCGCGTTTACTTGTTGCGATTGTGACATTTTTCTCTGAATTGCGCGTTTACATCCTGCGATTGTGGCTTTTCTTCTCGGAATTGCGAGTTTACATCCCACAATTGTGAGTTTTTTCTCAGAATTGCAAGTTTACATCCCATGATTGTGACTTTTTTCTTGGAATTGCGAGTTTTTATCTCACAATTGTGATCTTTTTTGTGAATGTGATCTTTTTTTCTTAGAATTGCGACTTTTTTTTGGATTTACAAGTTTGCATCCTGCTATTGTGACTTTTTTCTCTGAATTGCGAGTTTATATCTCACAATTGTGATCTTTTTTGTGAATGTGATCTTTTTTCTTAGAATTGCGAGTTTACATCTCGCGATTGTGACCTTTTTTTGGATTTACAAGTTTGCATCCCTGGATTGAGACTTTTTTTTCTGAATTTTGAGTTTATATCCTGCTATTGTGACTTTTTTATCAGAATTGCTAGTTTACATCTCACAACTGTGACCTTTTTGCGAATTTTATCTTTTCTTCTCGGAATTGTGAGTTTACTTCTCGCAATTGAGATTTGTTTTTTGTTTTTTGTTTTTTTACGAGTTTACATCTCACAATTGTGATGTTTTTTGCGATTTTTATCTTTTCTTCTGGGCACTGTGAAATTACATCTTGTAATTGTGACATTTTTCCTCAAAATTGTGAGCTTCAATCTCACGTTTCAGACTTTTTTCCTTGGAATTGCGCGTTTACATCTTGCGTTTCTGACTTATTTTCTCAGAATTGTGGATTTACATCTCGTGATTGTGGCTGTTTTTTCTCAGAATTGCTAGTTTACCTCCTGCGATTGTGGCTGTTTTTTCTCAGAATTGCTAGTTTACCTCCTGCGATTGTGGCTTTTTTTTCTCAGAATTGCGAGTTTACATCTCAATACTGTGACCTTTTTGCGAATTTTATCTTTTCTTCTCGGAATTGTGAGTTTACTTCTCGCAATTGAGATTTATTTTATTTTATTTTATTTTTTTACGAGTTTACATCTCACAATTGTGATGTTTTTTGCGATTTTTATCTTTTCTTCTGGGCATTGTGAAATTACATCTTGTAATTGTGACTTTTTACCTCAAAACTGTGAGCTTCAATCTCACGTTTCAGACTTTTTTCCTTGGAATTGCGCGTTTACATCTTGTGTTTCTGACTTTTTTTCTCAGAATTGCAAGTTTACATCTCGTGATTGTGACTTTTTTTCTCAGAATTGCTAGTTTACATCCTGCGATTGTGGCTTTTTTTTTCTCAGAATTGCGAGTTTACATCTCACAACCAGAGGCGTAGCATAGGCGAGACAGGCAATTGCCTGGGGCCCCACATTTTGAGGGGGCCCCGACAGCTGACCATTTGAACAATCTGAAATGCCATTATTAAAAACATACACGTAACATGAAGCAATATATCCGCATCCCCCCAGAGGGCTCCCTCTCGCGTTACGCTGGATGTGCTTGCTTTTTCTTCATGATGCGTCAGCCGCGGTTTTCAAACTGGCACAGCAGCACTTATTACTAGGCTTTTTTAAAAATGAAAAGGACTTATTTATCTGGCAGCCAAAAGCGAAAAAATAAACAAGAAGAGGAGGAAAAGAGGAAACATGACAGCGGTACGTTAAGTGATGGAGATAATGATCATTAATGACTTAATGATAATTATATGACAAACCAATGTTTTTGTTGTTCCAGCTTATTTTCGTTTTTCTAGATTGTCTAATTTCTAATTTTTACTATTTCTAATAGTTACTAGCTAGAGTTACACTTACTGTAGCAGCAGCATGTATTTCATGCAGGTATTAATAGGCTGCAATAGAATAGGTGATAATGTTAATGAGGTGAACACTGCCCTCCAAAGGCAAAGTGCAGTAACTATGCGAACACTGAAACTGAGAAAAATACCTTTAAAGTTTTTTGACAGCTAGTCAAACATCTCTTTTTTTTTTTACAAAAAGCTAGTCAAACACACTCTCCCGTTTCTCTGAAACGGGACAAAATTGAACCAGGAGACTTTGCCAGGAGACAAAACAGTTGTCACAAAGTCCATTTTAAGCCTCAATTCAATTTTGACCAAATGTGTAGTTACTGTACTTTGCTTTTGGAGGGCAGAACATCAAACTTGGCAAGTTTTGATACTGTGTTTTGCTGCCAGTGGAGAGCTCACAAAACAATTTAAATAAATATCATTACATTTACTTAGTTGACATTTTTATTTAGCTTTTCTACATTAAAATAGTTGAGTTAACATAATTAGTTGTCAACTAACAATGAACTAATAGTCAATATTCTACACAGTGACCAAATATTTTGTATAGGGTTTAAAACTGAAGTCTAACCAGGCCAAACATGAGCCTGATGAACTTGTTCTCAAGCCATGTATTTGCAGTGTGGGCAGTTGCATTGCTTTGTTGGGAGGAAAAAAAATCTTTAGATAAAAAAACAATTGAACGGAACATACGAAGGTCTTTGAATATGGAGGATATTGTGACAGCATTTGCTGTAGCTAAGGCTCGTAAGCACCATTTTTAAGGTGACAATCCATTACTGTAAATAAGAAGATTGTTCTGTATCTTTAAGGTTTTAGATTAATATTTTGTTAAAGAATATGCACTTTGTTTAAAAAATAAGCTATTTATGTTATATTATGTGTTTTGACTACTTTTTGTACGTTGTGTAAATGTATATTTAGGTAACAAGGATATATTAACGAAATAATCTTTTAGAAGGGCCTCATCTATTCATTTTGCCTGGGGCCCCCACTTCACCTTGGTTCGCCTCTGCTCACAACTGTGACCTTTTTTGCGATTTTTATCATTTCTTCTCAGAATTGTGAGTTTACATTTCACATTTCTGACTTTTTTCCTTGGAATTGCGAGTTTACATCTTGCGTTTCTGACTTTCTCAGAATAGTTTATATCTCGTGATTGTGACTTTTTTTCCCCGATGTTGCGAGTTTACATTGTGAGTTATTAAGTCAGAATTGTGCAATATAAACCTCACAATTGCGAGTTTACGTCTCACAGTTGCAATTTCCTTTTTATTTTTTTTATTCAGTGCGGAAACAGTTGTAAGAGAAAAAAAACCCATTTATTTCGAAAAATAAAACCTTTATGGCATGTGACCTCAGGATTCTAAGTTTATATCACAATTCTGAAGAAAAAAAATCACTCTATACTTATTAAAAGTCTGAATTATGAGATAAAAAGTAGCAATTTCCTTTTTTATTTTGTCATTGCATGGTGGAAATAAGTTTTCATAGAAAATGCAGGTTCAATGCAGGTTTGGAACAACAGGAAGTCAGTAAATTATTATAATTACTATTATAGCATAAAATATTCTATAAAACACAAAAATATATTTTGCTTTTATAGGAACTCAACAGCCCAGTCCTCATTCACATAGCAAGGAAGAAAGCAACCAGGACAATGAGCTAAATGGACATTGTTTAGAACAACATGAGTTTGAGTAAACAATGACACAATGTTAATTTTTGATGAAATTCTTCCTTTAATGAACAAACTATAGCTTAACCTACTTAAAAGAGTTGCACCACTTGAAATGCCACTTTAGTACAATTTGTTTATCATTATATAACTGTATCATTGTTTTGGTGCTAATTACTCCATTGCTTTATTAATATCGCAGTCCAGCACCATGCCAGGTTTCACTGTCTGAAAATGCCAGCTGAACAAGTCTCGCCGCAGACGGCCCTGTTGAGTGGGAGGACTGCTGGTGAAGTGCTAAAATCCACCATCTTATTAAAAGTATGCAAAATGATTAGAATGAGTCAACCACTGAAAAGTAAATACCAAACCTGAGTCACACAATCTATATGAGTAGCGCCACCTCTGGAACAATGAAGCCGGATGTTGGAGATCTAATAGTCATATACATAAATACACACACAGTTTTACATATTCAGCTGGTATGTTTCTATAACGCTCCAGCACCCTGGTGCATTTGACCACGTTGTTGTGCAGCATTTAAATTATTTTTCTGGAAGTACCATGCTAGTGACTCATGTGACTGTCCAAACACACGCCTAAAAACACATCCACAGTCTATTTGAAGATTAATTTCTCTGAAACAAAACAGTGCTGACAATAACGCATTTTTTGTATTTTGAAACCTGAAAACATTTAGAAACTTCTGCTTTAGCATTGTTTAGTATTACTGTATTTTCGTAAGTAGCATCTATAAATTCCTGTCATAAAAACACTTCTCTATTTTTAATGTCAGTGTTTTTCGGTCAATGGTCCATTTTTGGCAATTTGTGTGAAAAAGTTTCGAGGACAGTGTCCTCTTACACAATGAGGCAGAAACTACCTGCGTTTCCCCTCAGTATCACTTTCAGGATCAAAATAGGAATGTGCATATCAAAGCTAACCGCTAACACCCTCTTTCACAGTCCAAAAATGGCTGGCGGCAGCTGAGGGCTGTGAACGCTGTGTGGGCAGATGGGAGCCGGTGGTGAGTGCGTCAGTCACAGATGTGTGCCCATGTAAATTTCTGGTTTCTTTCTGGTTAGATTGTGGTGACACTGCACCTGTATTACTTCCCTTTAAAAGATAGTATGACCAAATGAAAATTACAGAAACATTACAACATGTTCAGTAGTCTGTGGGAGTCCTGAAATCTCATTGTGTAAGTTAAAAAAAAGATAATTGAAATAGAACAATTTCTGTTTAAATCATTCATATGTATCTCATGTCTACTGATATTGTGTTTAAGCAACAGTTTGATGGCACAAGTGTGTAAATACATAAGAAACAACGACACGGTGTGTTTAAAAACCCTCTTTTGTGCAGAACTACTTCCTTCTGCCACGGATTTAAATCTTAGTTTGACATTTTAACAGCTGAGCCCAAGCCTCTGTAACTAATTTGAATTTAAATGTCACTTTAGAACTAGTAATGAACAAACGTTCATTGAAAACTTATTGATTTAGTGTAATTGCCTGCATTTGATACAGCGTTCATTCTTCAGATCAATCTCATATTCACAATAAAACATTCGTTTTAATATCCGCTAAGGAAAGTGATATCTTTGTCATAACATTAATATCCTTTCATCTGTTAAGGGTGATTTGTGCCAAGCTGTTGTTGAAACTAAAAATAACTTTTGTTTATCATTTTTGTTAATATTTTTCAATGTAAAGGTCTTTACTGCTGATTCATAAAACAGTCTCATTGCCATCTAATGTAATCTAATGTAATTAAAATATTACGAACACACAGTTTTTTTTATACTAAACGCTTTTATTAAATACTACTATTCATATAAAATATTATTTATTGAATAATAATATTTAATATACAACAACAATAGGCATCAAAGGCAATTCAGTCAAATGTACAAAGACAGCGCTCTAATATACAGCACTGAATTTACATAAAACTATTAGCTCTGGAACAAATAATAGTTTAGAGAGACCAAAGACCACTCATTAGATTTGCCGAGAACTAATTATATCTAATGTTTAACTACTATTGAGGTTAAACTGAGAATCTGATTGTGATATTGGCACTCCAACCATTTTACTGTTTGTATCACTCCACTTGTGGTATTTCTCACAACGAGTGTCATGGCAGACACACAAATTCACTATGATTTCATAAATAATACTGTTTTTGTGTCACTTAATATACGTAATATACTTGTTTAGATAAAATATGCAATTTGTTAATAAAGATAATGTCTATTTGAAAATTTGTGTCAATGTTTTTAGAGCTCCAGGGCATCAGTGGCCGTTCAGCACTCATTAACCCGTCAAGAGCAGCTTCACCTTGGCCAGATTTTCTGGAATTTTCCACTGGCTTTGATGTTTCTGTAGTGGTTAAACTTGAGATATAATTCATTTAGGGTAAATCCAACGGGGAGTCTTGGGTATCGTTAATCTGTTATTTGTTTCTGAGCAAACAGTTTTCTCAACACGTTATATTTTATGTAACTTCAATGCTGTATATCAGAGCGCTGCTGTTGTACTTTTGACTAAATTGCATTTGAGTGAACTACACAGAGTTACTTTTCTTGATGTTACAAACATTTTGGTAGATCTTTGTTTTAAATGTGGCCCTGGACCAGTCATAAGGGTTTTTTTTTTGAAATTGAGATTTATACATCATCTGAAATCTGAATAAATAGGCTTTCCATTGATGTATGGTTTATTAGGATACACAAAATTTGGCTGAGATACAATTATTTGAAAATCTGGGATCTGAGGGTGCTTTGATAAAATCACCTTTAAAATTGTGCACATGAAGTTCTTAGCTATGCATATTACTAATCAAAAGTTAAGTTTTGATATATTTACAGTAGAAAATTTACAAAATATTTTCATGGAACATGATCTTTACTAATATCCTAATGATTTTTGGCATAAAAGACAAATCGATAATTTTGACCCATACAATGTATTGTCTATTGCTACAAATATACCCGTGCTACTTATGACTTGTTTTGTGGTCTATGTGATATGTTCACAAAAAAAATACATCTAAATACAGATACAACTACTTTTATTCTATTTAAACTAGTTCTTTAATACAACTAAACCATCCTGACTACAATGTGTAACACCACCGTTTTGGTTAGGTAACTCCAAACATGTTTACTTTTACACTGCATTTTACCGTAAGGCAGCTGCCTGAGGACAGTTTGTGCATGTAAGTTCATGTAGTGTACAGTGGGATGATTCGGAGCAAGTGGGGGAGCTATTTCCTGTGGGCCATTTCCTCTTCCTGTCTCTCTGAGTGACAAAGACCAGTGGGGGCTGGCTCTTCCTGTTCAGCAGGAAATGGGAACAGCTCTCAGCAGATCTAGACTGGCAGTGAAGGGCTGCTATGCTCGACCAGGCATCAGAAACAATGCACATCCTCAGGGCATGTAAACACGGCTAGCCCGTCCCATACCTCGAGGGCTCAACAAAAACAAAAGATTTGTTCAATCTCTCACTCCATTCTACTGGTCATGTCACACTTTCTGTGGACATCGTACCAAAACTAGGTTTCGTGATCACAAGGAAGGAATCCACCCACACTTTCCATTAAGAATGAGACTGAAACCGTAGCGCTGAGTAAAAACCCCCATTCCACTCCAGTGGGTGCGCAGGGTGGGGCTGAGGTGTGTCTGTGAGTGGGTCATTACTAATGAACCACAGACAAATCTCATCATCTGCTGCTCGAGTGTGTGAGTGATGTGGGAAGCTTTTACTCAGCTGTCTGTTCCTGTGGCAAAGCTCTGACATGCTAGCACATGTTCCCCATACTGCAGTTGGAAGCTAATTGGTATTAAACGTTATCCTAGCATTCAGCATTCAAATATTTTATGTTCAAAATAAACACATCTTTGGAAAACAAATGGGTTTTAGAAAACAGCGTCAGTTGGGTTGTTGCTCAGGGTGATTTTAGGGTGATTCCAATGCCATTGCTAGGGGGTTTCTACTATAGTTGTCAGGGTTTACTGGGAATTTTTTTGGATGTATTGGTTGTCTACCAACTGGCCAAAAAAATCCTTGTGTTGTTCCAAACCCGTAAGACCTTTGTTTATCTTCGCAACACAAATCAAGATATTTTTGAATAAATCCAAGAGCTTTCTGACGTGTTCAAGGCCCAGAAAGGTAGTAAGGACATTGTTGAAGTAGTCCATGTGACAATAGTGGTTCAACCGTAATGTTAAGAAGCTACTAAGATATTTTGTGTGTGCAAAAATAAAATAAAATAAAAAAATAACTACTTTATTCAACAATTTCTTCTGCTCTATATGCTACATTAGAACACCAGCCCGTGTCCCACAAAAACGGCTGTGTGTGAACGTCTACAGACACTTCTCATGAGACAAATTGTGTCACAAGGACAAGTGCCTCTTAATTTTATATATTGATATATAAGAAACAAAGCCTAATCTCTCAAATTCTGTCCACTTCTGGGGGGAAATTCAAACAATAAATTCTGTTTTGATGTTTTTTGAACATGGAGCATAGCCTGGCTAACGCCAGACCACGTTATGACTTCGTCATGATTCGTGGTCTGGGAACCACATGTTCATTTTCTCGTATTTGAGGCGTGGTTTACGAATGCCCAGAGCCGTTTATTAAGCGCTACGAATGTCTATCAAATGCGCCTGTGCGTAGCTCATAGCCAATCGTTTCAATCATACCGGATGACGTATACAGAGCGATGGTTTAACGCCAAAAGTTGCTCTTTTTTTCAAAATAAACTTGCATTCTAAACTACTTCGAACACTATCTAAGGGGCCGTTCACATGTCGCATCTTTTGCGCGCTAAAGTTCGTTATTTCAAATGTAGACGCGCGGTATGCGTGCGCATAATGGAAGCGACGTGGTTGCGACGCGCTCGCGTTTTCCTTGCGCAAGCTACAGAGCGGTTTGGAAAGGAGAAAGCGACGCGCCAAGCGTTTTCCACGCGTTTTTAGGTGCGACATGTGAACGGCTGCATCGAATGATAACTTGCTGCCATGCTGGATCCATAGTTATAAACAAACTGCTTCGGTGAGTCGCATAGAAGGCATCATCGTCTTGCTGCTCCCTCCCCGTTCTGTGATTAGTTCCCTATCTGAGGTGAAAATTTGGTCCATGGTTTCCATGCTACCTTCCAGCGTGAATAAAATCGCGCTGCGCGGAAGGCAGCATGGGGACACCCAGGCTACATGGAGCACAAGTAAATGTGATAATTCCTTTCTCTTTACTACTAGTTACAACACAAAATAAACATCTTATGACTTACGTAATCGCTCAGCCATAGAAAGATGTCAATAAAACAGCTTGTAAACAAGAGCATTTCACTAAATATATGCACATATGATTATTTAAACATACAGTACATATGTTTTGGCACTCTAGCGGACAATAAAATAAATAAAAGGTGTGAAATACTTGAGTTATTTTACTTGATTACTGTAACTAAAGGGGTAGTTCACCCAAAAATGAAAAGTTTATGTTTATATCTGCTTACCCCCAGTGCATTCAAGATGTAGGTGACTTTGTTTCTTCAGTAGAACACAAACAAAGATTTTTAACTTAAACTTGCAGTCTGCCAGTCATATAATGGCAGTCAATGGTTACCAAATCTTTAAGAGTAAAAAAACATACACAGACAAAACCAAATTAAACCCTGTGGATCGTGATGAAACATTGAGGTCTTGAGACACAAAACAATTTAAACGTACTATTTTTACTTGATTACATTTTTGAAGAAAAAACTACTTTTACTGCCTAAAATTTTATTTCATCATGAAAAGTACATTATATTTTTATTTTATCTTATGCACATTAAATATGATAAATGGAGGCTCAAATATGCATGCTTGATGTGAGAACCAGTGATCATTGTTTTCATGCATCAAGCATACACAGTTCTGACTTTCATCTGGCTTCAAAAGTTCATCTTAAAATCTGAGGAAGTATTTTAAACTAGCAAATTTGTGTTTTCCCCCCAAAAGTTTATTCATTATTCACTTGAGAAACCACACAAAGTGAACAAGATGGTAAGATGGTTTGTGTTTTTTTTTTTTTTTTTTTACATAAGCCTGTGTTTTCTCTTAAGAAGACACTGATTCATGATCAGGGGTTTTATATGTTACTGTTATACTCACTTTGTGTAGTTTTTGAAGTGTGATTTTTGGACGTCCCATTCACTTGTGAATATTATACGAAATCTAAACCTCTTAGTTTGTGTTCATCTGAAGAAAGTTGATCTAATGAAAGTTATTAATCAAAGTTTTTGGCCAGATACTTGTACTTTTACTTGAGTACATTTTTTTAGTACTTTTTACACCTCTGATTACTCACAAATTTTAGTTTGTAACTGATTCCTAATTACATGACACAAATTTCAGTTAGTAATGTAATCCATTACATTACACTTTTGAGGTTATATAATCAAACAATATTACTTTTAGATTACTTTTAGATTACTTTTAACCTAAATCACATTGATTTAATAGGAAATAGGATAATCTTGTACCATATTTATATAAAAACACAAAAAGAAAGAAAATATATTCCAGTTGTTGTTGTTATTAACAACATGAAGTGCATTAAACATTATTTTACATCAAAGTTTCCCAAACTGGGGTTTGAGAAAGAATTCAAGTTTTTTATAAAAAGCTAATAATCAATTAAATCATGTTTACCATGCAAATAGTATGTAATCATGTAATCAGTAAAGAAGTAACTGTAGTCAAATTATAAGTATTTTAAAATGTAATATAACCTAATTACAAGTACTTAAGTTTTGGAACCTGATTACGTGATCCAGATTACATTTAATCAGTTTCTAACAAACACTAATGAATCATCCAGATACTGGGGTGAAAGTTAATGCAATTTTATTAGTTTTTTCCCTCTGCTGTAGCAAAAATGTACTGTAACTTCAAAAACAAAGGTGCTGAAATGTCATTATTGTGTACCGTTACATAGTGATTCTTATCGTTTAACTTTTTAAAGTAGGCTACATATCACTGCAGTTTCCAACAGAAATGAACGCTAAAGACCATAAAACAGCGAGCACTTGTAATCATTTTTGTACACAGTTATGATTACAGCTCTATATGTTTTGCTAGGTAGCTCATCAAGCACAAAATTGGACTTAGGATGCGTAATCACTTGAAAAACATGACTTACGACGAAAGAGCCGAAAGATGAGAGGTCAAAAACCAAGCTAAAACGGCATGCTTGCAATTGCGTTTTTACGTCACATTTGCTTTTGTTCATACTATCGAGCAGGTTTAGGTATAGTAAGGATGGTACGTTATTTTAAAACGTCACGATGCATTAGATTTAAAGCGCCACCCAATGGACATTTCAAGTCAGAACTGTGGTAGTCTCAGCCTCAGACGTCACGCACACAGAACGTTGGCTAAACGTCTGATGCATATGGTACACTTAACTGGAAACACTTCAGGAATGTCGAAGTCGTCTTCTGATTAGTTGAATTTGATCGGATTTCCGGAACACGCGAGTGTCGCGTTTATTTTCGGTCCGCCGGGAAACAAAGAGCAGACTGATTTACTCTGCGTTTTGCTAAAAGGTGCTTATGCAGACGCCGTTGTTGTTATACACATTTGCGACGCTCGCGAACAAATTACTGACTTACTGCTTGTTCTCCCTCTTCTTTGTTAACTTTCAATGCTGGTTATTTCAATGACTGACTTGTTGCATGCCAGTCTGTTGTTGTGGGGGCATTTCTACACCCCGAAACGTGACGCTGAACGAAACAAACTGTGATTGGTTGTTTGACATGACGGTCAAACGGTCTTATGGGCGGGACTTGGCCAATTAAAGCTGCCATGAATTCCAGACCTTCAGCCGTCAGTCTGAAGGTCTGGCTACGCGAGACTAGAACTGTGGTGAACGTCACATAAAACGTACGTTAAGTACGTTCATCTGTTTCAGGGAAAAAACGAACACTCCTTTAGTGCCACCCAGTGGAGATTTCATATCAAGTAAGTCACGAAATGTACATGGCAGTGTGTATTTCGCATCTTGCGAGAGGTATGTTTTCGCCATGAGATTAGGTTGTTCAGTAGATAAAAAACAATTTTTAAAGTTGTTAAAGAAGCATGCCTATATGTGTTACAGGACCTTCATACAGTGTAGAGAGTGTTTATCCCACATTTTAATCCATATAAATTTCAATATGGCGTCTAACCTGACTAAGGCCCAATCCCAATTCTATTTTCTACCCCTTCGCCTACCCCTCGCCCCTTCCCCTTGTCCCTTGAAACAAAGTGTAAAGGGGAAGGGCTAAAATATTTCCCCTAAGAAATGGGACACCACTACAACACTGTGATACGTCATCATACGTTGTCGCTAGTTCCTAATGTTACGTCAGAGGACATGCGCAGATGTTTATCACTCATTCCAAGATGTCAAAATGTTGTCATGGTGCAAAAAGTACAAATGTACGGTGTACGCACCGTTCATTCACATGTGGCCGTAAGCAAAACAAACAACGCATTATCACATGCGCGGCAAATTGCTAATCAGTGTAGTGGTGCCTGGAGAAGTATATATGCTTCATTTGTGAATTTCGTTTTGAACTTTCTATTTGAACGCATTCGTTTTCTGGATCCTTGGACTAAAATGTTTACAGGGGTTCACTGGTTTAAGAAATTTCTGATCGTAAAAATCAGCTTCTTTTTATTTGTAAGGTATCGTTTTTATTATTATGTACTGATTTAAATTACTGGTGCGGTGAGCGGGCGCAGGTGCATTAGGCGCAATCATCAAATACATTTCAAAGCAAGCCGGCTCCACGGTCCTGACTGCATCATCACTGCCTTTATTGGGTGTTTTGAGCGAATATTTACATTTATTCACATGACTGGATGAGGTGGACTGCCATGATTTTGGCAAATGCAGGACACTACTGAATAATGCGCATCAGAGGGGATTTAAAAAGTGGAAGTGTGTATACACCGTATACGTTACCTGCGTACACCATCCACTACACCACCGTTGCAAATTGCCGTGCCACTGGTCTTTCATGTTTCTAACATGCAGTTAAGTGTATATGACATAAAAATATATTTTGTAATATCGTGCAATCAGTGCTATCTGCTAGCAAACTTTAGCGATTTTTTTGCAAACGTTTATTTACAAAACAACATCATAAACACAAACACAAGATTGAAGGTAATATACATATAATGAAACATTGTCATGAAAATCCTTATTAAAGGCAAAAATTACTTATATTTACGAGTCTGCTTGCTCGAGTGAGCAGCCATGTTGGAAATTTCTCTTAGCCCTTCGTTTGAAGTGAGGTCCTGAAAAATCTTCGTTTGGAGGGCTATCTGGCCCTTCCCCTTACCCCTACCCCTCCAACCAAAAGAGAAATGAGACACCCCTACCCCTTCACGTGAACGCGCCAAACGGAGGGGTAGGGCTAAGTGTAGGGGTAAGGGGTAGAATTGGGATTGAGCCAAAGTCTATAGTAATAGTAATGATTGTCCTATCAGTCACCACTAATAATGAACGTGTAATCACAATCTGCAGCTGATCATGGTGACTCTAACAGCCAGGGCCCGTTTCACGCCCCGTATCCCCCGTCAACGCCCCCCAGCCAGGGAAGGAAACGCAAGAGAGACGGCTCGACTCTGGAGCCCACTGTTTATGCAGCAGCATCCTGCCCATCGCCCCGCTACCCACCGAAAACACACACACACACACACACACACACACACAAATAATCACACACAAAACCCTCTCACTACCTCCACACACTGGCGTCGCAGTGAATAATCACTGACGCAACTGCACTCCACACGCATTACACAACGAACGGAGCACTTAGATATGTTCAGAATAACAGAAAAAAGCAAAATGAAGATAGAAGTGAGAGAAAGTATACAAATCAAGAAGATAAACAACAATAGCTTCAGAAAAGTGCAGTGAATTAATGTGCATTCAATGCCAGGCTTGCTGTCAGTGTTTATAAAAGTGGCATAAAGGTTAGTATGCGTCTCCCAAATGTTGGGAAGTGCATTTTTGTTGCTGACACACGGCAGACTGACATGTTTAGAAGGAGGCCATGGTGATTCATTTTGACGTCTGTCCATTGTTATTACACTGAGCTACAAAGGGACTCTGACCCATTGTGTGTGGGTCCGTTCGCTCTGTGACGACATCTGAGTTTCTCCTCCCATCCACTATTTATGTATCCGAACACGCTGTACTGTATTACTGTAAGTGTTTTGAACCCTAGTGAGCTGCCCTTTGCTGTTTATTACCTATCTAGGCAGTCGACTTCTAAATGGAACAATGTACTGGAACAACATACGGAACATTGCATAAAATATTGAGTTTTTATTATTTTTGAAACTTTTTTGTAAATATCTGCTCTTCAAGAGACCTTTGTAGTCATTGCTGTATTTTTAAGAATAGTTTTATAGTACATTCAAGTACATTAATTTTTACTTATATCATTATATAATTTATCTATAATTTTGCATATTTATTGCTTATATTTATATTTTTTAATATTTCCTTTTTTGCATGTTTATATCAATTTAATATCAATTAATATTTTTGTATATATTTCTATTTTATTTCGGTATATTTTAGATGTTATATTTTTATGAACAGACCATATTTTAAATGATGTTTTTAGTACATTCATTTTCATTTTATTTTTATTAATTTATAATTTTGTACATAGTTAATGCTTGTATTTATGTTTTAATTTCAATATATTTCAGCTGTTGTATTTATATGGCATTTTTTATTCACATAGTTGTAGTTAATTATAATTTTGCATAACTACAGCTTATAATATAATTTTATAATAATGATTTTTTATTTTTTTTAGCATATTTCAGGTGTTTTTTATGAATATACCCTATTTAAATTATGCTTTATAGTCCATTATTTTTTATATCTGCATATCAATTTATTATTAATTTATAATTTTACATTTTATATGAATATACACTATTTAAATTATGTTTTATAGTAGGCTTACATTGATTTTTATTTATATATAATCATGTTATACCTTTTTAAATAGTTATTTATACATTTTTATTTCAATATATTTCCTTTTTTATTATTACTTTATAATTTTGCATATAATTATTGCTGATATATTTCAAATTGTTTATTACATACAACATGTTGTATTTTTATGAACAAACCATATTTAAATTGATTTATAGTACATTTATTTTTATTTATATATCATTTTAGAATTAATTCATGATATTGTGCATAGTTCATGCTAGTATTTATGTTTTAATTTCAATATATTTCAGTTGTTGTATTTATTTGACATTTTTATTTATATCATTATATAATTAATTTATAATTTTGCTAAATTACTGCTTATATTTCTTTTTTTATTATTTGAGTATATTTCAATGTTTTATTTTTCTGAACAGACCCTATTTGTTTTATGCTTTATAGTCCATCAATTTCTTATTAATTTATAATTTTGTATACAGTTATTGTTAATATATTTGATTTATTTCAGATGTTGTATTATTATGAGCAGACCATATTTAAATCGTTTTATAGTACATTCATTTTTATTTATATAAAATTTTAGAATTAATTTATGATTCTGTACATAGTTAATTTGTATTTATGCATTTTAATTTCAATATATTTCAGGTGTTGTATTTATATGACATTTTTGTTTAAATTATTATGTAATTAATCTAAATTATATTTTTGTTATATTTTTTGCCAGTATATTTCAGATGTTGTATTGTATTTTTATGAACAGAGCATATTTAAATTATGTTTTATAGTACATACATTTTTTATATATAATTTTACAATTAATTTATGATTTTGTACATAGTTAATACTTATATTTATACATTTTAATTTTAATATATTTTCAGGTGTTTTTATATGACATTTTTATTTATAAAATTATACATGTTTTTTTTATTATTCATAATAAATTGGTCACATGGCAGTGCTTTAAAAAAGTATTTTTGTTTTTTATTAAAAAAAAAAAACTAAAAGCTGATAGAAAATTAAAAATGTAGTTTTTTTAAGTTAATTTTTTTTCATCCGATACTTATATTTTATTTAATTCCATTTTTATTTCAATTAATGAAAGTGATTGTTAATAGTTTTTAGTTAATTAGTTTTAGTCAACAATAACAACCCTGTCTAAAATAAACACTTTCCCTTATTATTTGCACACACACACACACACACACACACACACACACACACACACACACACACACACACACACACACACACACACACACACACACAAAATAATAATGAATGTTATTTGTCAAATGACATGCCCAAGTACTTATTAAATGAACTAGGTGTATTTTTAATCAACATTTCTCTTGCGTCATCCGCCACCTTTAATTTTTTTTAATCACCAAGCATGTCGTAATCCCGGGATGGCTGTCTCCATAACAATGCGTTCGTAATCTGGTCAAAATGCTGTATCTTACATAATTACGCTGTCTGCTTTTTGAAAATATTTGTGTCGAGAGCACCATGCCTAGGTAGGCAGCTTCTGGAACAAAGCCAGTGTGTTTGTGAGTCACACCGCCTGTATTCACCTGGTAAAATGCTTCAAAAGCACCAGTACCTGGATGTGTGGTGAATAGCGGCCAATCATAACACACATACTCACACAGCATGGCTAAACATCAATAAAAGCTGCTTTATTTTCACCGTCCCGCTTGCCGATCAAACAGTTACGTGTATTGTGGACGTGCAAATTTTCAAAAATGATGACGCACACCTGATAACAGCATTGTGTCATCTCATAAAGTGTGTCTCTGTGTGTGAGAGAGAGAGCTGCAATGTGGGATGGCTAGCACACTAAACGCTGACGTACTTCAAATTTTGGACCAATGGCCTAGTTTAAACCATAGAAAACATCAATTTCTAGTCAGATTGTTGTTAGGGCTTTTCTTCAGATGTAACAAACATATGCATATTCGCAAGACGAATGATTCAACACACACACATATACACACAAAATCCTGCTTTCTAGAAGATTACAGCGAGATGGAAGTGGAAATTGAAGTGTGTGTGATGACAACAAGAGAATTGATTTGAGGACAGCAATCACGGAGGCCTTAAACGACAACGCATGAACACACACACATAAGCGCTCATCCAAAACCTGCTGTCAAAGCTACACTCTTAAAAATAAAGGTGCTTCACGAAGCCATAGAAGAACCTTTTTGGTTTAAATGGTTCCATAAAGAACCTTTGACTTCTGTTTCACAAAAGGTTCTTAGTGGTGAAAGAAGGTTCTTCAGATTTTTAGTCTACTTTTTATGTACAGTGCCTTGCGAAATTATTCATACCCCTTCATTTTTTTCACATTTTGTTATGTTGCTGCCTTATGTTAAACTACTTTAAATTACTTTTTTCCCCACATCAATCTACACTCCCTACTCCATAATGGCAAAGCAAAAAAAAAAAAAACATTTGTTTTTTAACATTTGTGTAAATTTATTAGAAATAAAAAACTGAAAAGATCCCGTTGCATAAGTATTCATACCTTTTTTCTGGGACACTCGAAATTTAGCTCAGGAGCATTCATATTGCTTCTAGATGTTACTACACTTCGAGTGGAGTTAAACTGTGGCAAATTCATTTGAATGAGTCTGATTTAGAAAGGCACACACCTCTTAGAAAAGGTCTAACAGCTGAAAATGCATATCAGAGCAAAAACCAAAATAACTGCCTGTAGAGCTCAGTGACAGACTTGCGTTAAAGGTCCCATATCGTACACATTTCTGGAGGTTTATTTTATTTGTTGATGTCCTTAAGAATATATATTTGCGGTATAAGTGCCAAAATCCATCTCAATATATTTTTACAGCTCCTTTTTCAGGAGCTCTGTCAAAAACAGGTCGATTTTGGCCCATCTAATTAATATTCATGAGCCTCTCTTCTGATTGGCCTGTTGTTTTCTGAGTGACGCACAACCAGGCCAATCACAGGTAACTACGGTCGTGTATGCTGTAAGCGTAAGCGAGCTCAGAGCAATAGAGAGAGCTGATACTCAACAGTAGCCTGGCGAGCCAGACTTACATCAAGATGTTTAGTCTGGAAACTCTCCATAGACGCGGCTTACTCCGAGGGGCGGGATAAACGGTTGTCTCTCAAAATCCCTATGCACGCAATAGGATAGCGCTTCAACCAATCAGAGCAACGAAGAAGGTGACGTAGTTGGTATAATTGGTATATTAAGCTTTTTCCGTATCCAGTCGGCAAAACTCCAAACACATCTTCCTTTTTTAAAAATGACTTAAGTGCCGTTCTTTGCTCGTTTCTTAAAGAAAAACTTAACTCCAAGTCCTCCAGAGTCGCGGCCAAAGCCGATTCGAAAGACCGCTGTTCGACAGCTGCAGCCGCCATTCTTTGTTTTTCAAGTGGCAGCCGTCGCAACTCTGTCGTCATATGTTAAGCCCGCCCCGCCTACTCTATACGCGTTGTGATTGGCCTGACCCAATTTGGGTTTTTGCAGCTAGAAGGTCTATTGAGAGTGTCTAGACCCACCTGGCTGCAAAATAATTTTTGCTGCCGCTAGGGTGCGTCTAGATTTCTAGGCTAACTCAACAGGATATTTCAGAATGATCATTAATGTTTTTTCTTTTACAAACACCGAATGCAGTAGCTACATAAATGTTGCTTTAGTAAAGCCCCTTTCACAATGCGCGCTGATTCTGGAAAATTACGGGAACTGTGTGAACCAAAGCCAGAACCTAAAGGCAGTGTTGTAGTAATGATGCACGTTAACAAGCGACTCTTCACAACGAAAAATAACGTTACGTGCAAAGTGGAATGAAGCAGCGATCATCAGGCAGAGCCAGCTCCTCACTATCAGCGCTGAAGCACAGTTTGTTCAGGTTAGTTTCAGTTTAGTGAAACGTACGCGTCGCATTACATCTCACATCCAAACGTCACATGTCTTTATGGTTTGTGTGTAAAGCACGCACAGATCCCGGAAAACAACTGTGAATGAACCAAATTAAACAATTCCGGAACAAATCGTGGGACACATTATCCGTGTATTTACCGGAATCGCTGTGTGAAAGAGGCTGAAGTTGACGTGCCGCTGGTCTCTTATATTCACGTTGTTCTGAAGCCTGTGTAATGATCGTAGCTTGACATCTATCGACTGAACAGGGTTTTCTCCACTTGTTTTCCTGTTGTTGTTGCTCAATGGAATGGATGCGTTGTTGTCTGGGGGTTTGACAAAAGGAGGGTGGGACGTTGATTTGTGACTGAAGGCGGTGACTTGAGTCGATCGGACGTCACATCGTTACGGAAGTCACAGCTGCTCGTGAAAATGAACAGCTACTTTAAGCAGGCTGTGTGCAGTTTACTGTGGATTGACTGTTTTGAAACTCATATGGTAGTTAGATAGCCCCTAGACCTTAGTTATCATGAAAAAAGCCAGGAAATTTTGATTTTGACGATATGGGACCTTTAAGGCAATGATCTAGTGAAGAGTTCAGGAAAAAATCTGCTGCGTTGAAGGTTCACAGAAGCATGTAGCCTCCATTGTCCATAATAGAAGACGATTGGAACAACTAGGACTCTAGAAAATGTCTGCCAGCCCCCATCCAAGCTGACAGAGCTTGAGAGGTGAAAAGGTGAGGCAAAGAATGGCAGTTAATTGCCAAATGCAGATGTGCAAAGCTTGTCACATCATACCCAAAAAGACCTGAGGTTGTAAAGGTGCTTCAACTATGTACTGAGTTAAGGGTATGAATACTTATGCAATGTACTTATTTCAGTGTTTTATTTTTAATAAATTTGTAAAATTTGCAAATCTGGTTTTTGCTTTGTCATTGTTATGGTGTATGGAGTGTAAATTGATGTGGGGAAAAACTTATTTAAAGCAGTTTAACATAATGCTGCAACAAAACAAAATGTAAAAAAAAAAAAAAAATTCTCATAAATGTGCTTTAAATACTTCTCAGAAATTTACTTAAAAAGACATTTTAGTATACTTATACTTAGAAAAAGTCTCAATATATATTTGAGCTATACTTGTTCTCTGAGAATCTGTGTTTTCATTGTTAGCCGCTCGGGTTAGCGCTGTTACACGTCTCTGTACAGAATTTCCAAAACACAAGTAGAGAAGAAACCGAAACAACAGATGCTTCCACATGTAATCTAACACAATCGTCAGACATAAAACAGCATCAAAACCATAGATATGTAAAACTGTGTAACGCTATGGAATAAAATCTCCACCCACGAAGAGGTAATAATGACTGTCAAGCTTTGGGGTGTTGATTGACGTTTTGATTTTCATGAATCGTCTTTTTTTTAGCTTTTTGTTCAAAATGTCGTTTAAGGCTGCAGGTGAATAGGGTAAAAAAAAAAAACTACCGGTAATAGTTATCACCGTACTTACCCAGTTGATTATGTGGATAATTGCAAAAAAAAAAAATTTGATTACAAGTTTTCTAAAATGTTAGGTTTAAATATGCAAATGAAGTATTATTTAATGAAATATGCGCTAATTTGCATACATTTCTAGTACAAAAATCTGAACAATGGATGAAGTCAGTTTCAAAATTCTTGTTTAACTTTTTTGGCACATTAGTGTCAAAAGTTTTTATAGAGGGAATTTTGTGTATCTCATTTCGTCACGCCATAATTCTGGAAAAAAAAATTAAAACAGCCAGGAAACAATTTTTTTTTTTTTACCATTTTTTGGGGAATAAAATGTATAAAATCAAGCAAATTACATATATACACAAATCCCTCTGTAAAAACCTTCAGGATATAGACAGGAATAAAAATGTGAAGTCTGGTGTGTGTAAGTGCTACTGAAGTGGAGATTTATGGCTCACTTTGAGAAAACGGCCTTTAAAAATATGCATTGTAATTGAAATCTGTTGACACAAATAGATAAAGTTCTATAAAAGAAACACTTAACAGTGTTTTTTTTAGATGTTTTCTTTCCACTAGTCTGAAAAACACTTTATAAAATACCAAAAAGCCCAAAAACGTGATAGGTGCATGAAAAATCTGCGTTTTTGCCTGCAGTGTCTCCCCTTAATTATTTAGCTATTATTTCTGAAACCCACATTTAAGTGTTTTTAAAAATGAATGCATGAAGCTGGAATAAAATGTTTTTGTTTACAAGCAGATACCCTGTTCTTTCTTTTGGTGTTTTGTAAGTTCAGATATTCAACAAAATATAACAAAATATATATACAATATATATAACAAAATATATACAAATTAATACCTAAATAGGGACATACTTAAAGTATGACGTAAAGTTCACTTAAAGAAAACTTAAGAGTATACTTGCAGTATAAAACTACTAAACTAGTAGTTTATTGAGACTATACTTCAAAGTGTACTAAAAATGCATAAAAAATATATTTAATTAGTAAACTATCAGTATACCTTGAAGTTTACATTTAGTATACTTGCAGTACAAACTGAAAACATAGATGTAAACTAGTTGTGTACTCAAAGTTTACTGTCATACTTAAAGTATACTTAATAGTATACTTTATATACTAGAAAGTAGGCCAGTTTAGTCCCAAGGAGTATTGAAATCGTACCTTAAAAGTATACTACTAGTACACTCATATTTGTATACTTACTA
Source organism: Garra rufa (assembly GCF_049309525.1). Taxonomy (NCBI): domain Eukaryota; kingdom Metazoa; phylum Chordata; class Actinopteri; order Cypriniformes; family Cyprinidae; genus Garra; species Garra rufa. The sequence goes on along the minus strand of NC_133367.1, from coordinate 36,532,292 downwards.
CATAAAGTATACTTAAAAACATACTTAAACTTTACTTAAGTATACTTAATAAAATAAACTTGAAGTATACTTCTTTTTGGTAAGGGTAGTTTATATTTACAAGTGGCATTAGCATGTTGCTAAGCTAGCAGCATGACACTCCAATAAGCTTAAAAACACAAATCCATCCGTTTCTGATTATATCAGTTTTGCCTCAGAACTGAATGAAATGTGAGTAAATTCATAATAAAAATTTCGACGCATAAGCCGTATTACGTCAGTTCATTAAATCATTCGTTGTGCAAATTTCTAGAGATGCGATAGAAGATTGCTGGAGAAGACGCATGCTGACTCACTCTGCACTTCCTGTTGGCCGAACTGAGGGGAAAATGAGTAAAACGGGATGAAAAAAAAGAAGGAAAACACAATTATTTCACAGAGAATTTGCATGATTTATGCAAAACACCCCGCTTACTTTGAGTTTTACCTAGCTGTCACACAGCTGTCAGGTCGTTACGCCGGTTATTTTGCATATTCTGCATAAAGTTGGTAAATGAGTCAGCAAGGGATGGCGAAGTCATAAAAATCAGACTTTTTTAAAAGGGCATTATTACTTTTGATGATGATCAACATGTTTTTTTTTTTTTTTTTTAACTCATATTATATTTGACATTAGTGAATCATTTATTCCAATTGTTTTTGAGTAAACTACTCCTTTAAATGCCACCTGGGTACCTGTATATCTATTGAAGATTGACAGCTCACGCTGATTTCCCGAAGCATTTCAGATGTGTTTGTGTGTGAGTGTGTGTTGGTGGTATCATAACACAGCCTGTTGTGAGAGATGAGCTCGATGAGTCTGTATCCTGTTGGACTGCAATGACGTGAATCACATTTACTCAACGCACTGATGTGAGGTCCACATCAAACATTATCTCTTCCTTTATGTATCATCTGTCATTCATAACAGCCAATAATAAAGGCATTTTTGTATTCCTATTTATAAAATAGTTATATCCAGCCACTACAGCTTTCTGTACAGTGCGTTCGAAACATACAGATAAAGTCAAAAGTTTACATACACCTTGCAGAATCTGCAAAATGTTAATTATTTTACTAAAATATGAGGAATCATACAAAATGTATGTTATTTTTTTAATTAATACTGGCCTAAATTAGACATATCACTTAAAAGATGTTTCACATATAGTCTACAAGAGAAAACAATAGCTGAATTTATAAACAATTACCCTGTTTAAGTTTACATACACTTGAATCTTAATACTGTGCTGTTGCCTGAATGATCCACACAGTTTTTTTGTTTAGTGATAGTTATTTATGAGTCCCTTGTTTGTCCTGAACAGTTAAACTGTCCGCTGTTCTTCAGAAAAATCCTTCAGGTTCCACAAATTCTTTGGGTTTTCAGCATTTTTGCGTATTTGAACCATTTTCAACAATGACTGATGGTTTTGAGATCCATCTTTTCACACTGAGGACAACTGAGGGACTCATATGCAACTATTACAGAAGGTTCAAACACTCACTGATGCTTCAGAAGGAAACACTATGCATTAAGAGACGGGGGGTGAAACTTTTAAAATTTAAAGATCAGGGTAAATTTACCTTATTTTGTTTTCTGGGAAACATGTAAGTATCTTCTGTAGCTTCTGAAGAGCAGTACTAAATGAACAAAAAAACAAAACAAAAGGGAAATAAAATAAGAAAAAAATAAGAAACACATCGTCACTCTGTTCAAAAGTTTACACCCCTGGCTCTTAATGCATCGTTTTATCTTCTGAAGCATCAGTGAGCGTTTGAACCTTCTGTAATAGTTGCATTTGAGTCCCTCAGTTGTCCTCAGTGTGAAAAGTTGGATCTTAAAATCACAGTCATTGTTGGAAGGGGTTCAGGACAACTGTTCAGGACAATCAAGGGACTCACGAACAACTATTACTAAAAAAAAAAAAAAAAGCAGCTGTGGATCATTCAGGTAACAACAAAGTAATGAGAATCAAGTGTGTGTGTGTGTACCTGGTATTCATCACGTTGTGGGGACCAAGGATAGGAATACCAGTAGATTTTGACCTTGTGGGGACATTTCTCATAGGGTTTCTCAGGCTTATAAATCATGCACAATGAGTTTTTTTGAGGAAGTAAAAGTGTGCACAATCTCCTGTGAGGGCTAGGTTTAGGTGTAGGGTAGGTGTAGGGCGATAGAAAGTACGGTTTGTACAGTATAAAAACCATTACGCTTATGGAATGTCCCCATAAAACATGTAAACCCAACATGTGTGTGTGTGTGTGTGTGTGTGTGTGTGTGTGTGTGTGTGTGTGTGTGTGTGTGTGTGTGTAAACTTTTGAACAGGGTAATTTTTATAAATTCAACTTTTATTTTCTCTTGTGGACTAATATGTAAATGTCTTTTATTTGAAATATTGTATTCAGGTCAGTACTAAATAAACAATAACGTGCATTTTGTATGATCCCACTTATTTTAACATTTCGCAGATTCTGCAAGGTGCATATTAATTTTTGACTTCAACTGTAGCTATATTATGGCTTTGTATGTTCCCAAACCCATGATCTTGCTATTGCTACACCATCTCTTACCAGCTGAGCTACAGAAAAGGTTGCAATCATGCTAAATTCATAATGCTGTGCTTCATTGTTTGCTTGCTTACATACAAAAATTTATAGTTTTGTTTAAATTGTATGTGTTTTAGTTATTGAATTCATGAAATAATGGGTCACTTCAGTTATTAATTGCAGTACTAAACGTAGTAGCTACGAATAGGAGTAAGTAACTAGGCTGATTGTAAACAAAGCTGCAAAACTTATCTTCTCTGTGAAGTGTGTGAATCCTACGACTCTTAGGCATGAACAATGGACTTACCGCATTAATATGCTACTCACAAGCTGCCTGATATCCTATTGCATAGAAATTGTCTTTTGAAGCGTTTCTCCGCCTTTTTTCCGTCGCGTTCGTGAGCGTCAGTTCGAGTGCGCGCGTGGCCGCTGTTTTGGCGATTTCTGTTCAAATAAGTAACCGTCATGGACTGTTCAACAACGAGTATGTAAGTGTTATTAAAATATGTAAATATTAGGTCTAACTGTGTCCCTTTTGAGGACAAAAATGTTCTGAAGTGATTCCTCTATTCCCTGCTGGAAAACAAACAAACAAACAATAGAAACAATGGTTCCCACTACAATACCATTTTACAACTTTTAAACATTAAAAATAGTTTTCTGTAGTGTGTTTTGGATTTAGGATTTAGAGGTTTTAACAAGCCACCATAGAAGGCGACCAACTACCAGTAGAAACCCAGTCAAACCCATTACAGTTTAAGGTTGTATCAGCGATTTCTAGCCTAAAACATAAAGTGTCAATTTCAGCTGACCTTTCTTCACGATCCGCTCGCTGCTTGCCCCATAAATTGTCTGTGAAAAAACCGAGATATGCCAAAAAAACAATCGGCACCCCAGGTAAAAAAAAAGTGCACTAAAATGCACTTTATTTAAGTATACTTAGTACACTTTTCAGTAATGTACTAAAAGTGCTCTATTTTCGCACACTAATTTTGTACTTAATGTACTAAAAGATAGTATTAAGTATATGTTAAGATAAACTTAATACCATCTAAGTGTACTCAACTGTGCTATTTTGAGACACCCTGAAATTGAACTAAAATGTGCTTTTAACATACTATATCTGTATTTTAAAAAATATATTTAGTTAAAACTAGAAATACACTTGAACCCTATTTTTAAACATTTATAAATATATTTAAGACTAATTTAAAGTATAATAGTAATATATTAAAAGAATATACAAAGTGTGAAAAAAGTGTGCTAAAATACAATTTAAGTACACTTAGTGCACTTCCCTAATGTACTTAAAGTGCTCTATTTTCAGGCACTGATTTTGTACTTAATATACTAAAAGTTATTCTTAAGTACTCCTTAAGATAAACTTAAGATCATCTAAGTGTACTCAACTGTGCTATTTTGAGACACCATGAAGATGAACTAAAACGTGCTTTTAACATACTATCTCAGCATTTCCAAAAATGTATTTTGTTACCACTTATAATACATTTGAAACATATTTCATAAACCTTTAAATATACTAATTATACATAAAAAATAAACTTACTGATTATTTAAAATACAATAATAATATATAACAAATGTATACAAGGCGTATTTATAATGTATTGCCCACATATTTTTTATTAATAAAAAATACACTTATTAATTATTTAAAATACATGAATAATATATAAAAAATGTATACAAAGCGTATTTATAATGTATTGCCCAAATATTTTTATTAATAAAAAATACACTTGATGATTATTTAAAATACATGAATAATATATGACAAATGTATACAAAGCGTATTTATAATGTATTGCCCAAATATTTTTATTAATAAAAAATACACTTGATGATTATTTAAAATACATGAATAATATATAATAAATGTATACATAGCGTATTTATAATGTATTTTTTATTAATAAAAATATGTGGGCAAGACATTATAATTACGCTTTGAATAAATTTATTATATATAATTGATATATTTTAATTAATTAATAAGTGTATTATAATGAATAAAAATGTATGGGCAATACATTATAAATACGTTGTCACGAAACGTGTAGGAAAGCAAAAAAATAACATCTTCAATAAAAAGTCTTCAATAAATCCTCAGGCAGAGTAACAATAGACAGGAATGGCGGGAGAAGACGCGCACACAACGAAGGAACATAGGTGTAACGCTTGTAGCCGGACAAAGAAACAAGGAAATCAAACAAACTTATAAAGGGGAGATAATTACAACAACAGGTGGAGGGGATCACACTAATGAGCAGGAAGACCAAAAAAGGGCATGGGAGAAACCAAACAGACAGTCCAATGGGGGAAACACTGGGAAAAACCAAGACAAACAGTCCAAGGGCGTGACATACACTTTGTATACATTTATCATATATTATTCATGTATTTTAAATAATTAAGAAGTGTATTTTTTATTATTAAACATATGTGGGCAATACATTATAAATATGCTTTGTATACATTTATTATATATTATTCATGTATTTTAAATAATCAACAAGTGTATTTTTTTGTAATAAAAATATGTGGGAAATACATTATAAATACGCCTTGCATACATTTGTTATATATTTATGTATTTTAAATAATCAACAAGTGTATTTTTTATTGATAAAAATATCTGGGCAATACATTATAAATACGCTTTGTATACATTTGTTATATATTATTCATGTATTTTAAATAATCAGTAAGTTTATTTTTTATGTATAATTAGTATATTTAAAGGTTTATGAAATATGTTTCAATCCTATTAGAAGTGGTAACAAAATACATTTTTTGGAAATGCTGAGATAGTATGTAAAAAGCACATTTTAGTTCATCTTCATGGTGTCTCAAAATAGCACAGTTGAGTACACTTAGATGATCTTAAGTTTATCTTAACATATACTTAAGAATAACTTTTAGTATATAGAGTACAAAATTAGTGTGCGAAAATAGAGCACTTGAAGTACATTAGGGAAGTGCACTAAGTGTACTTAAATTGTATTTTAGCACACTTTTTTCACACTTTGTATATTCTTTTAATATATTATTGCTATACTTTAAATTAGTCATAAATATATTTATAAATGTTCAAAAGTAGGGTTCAAGTGTATTTCTAGTTGTAACTAAATATATTTTTTTAAATACAGATATAGTATGTTAAAAGCACATTTTAGTTCAATTTCATGGTGTCTCAAAATAGCACAGTTGAGTACACTTAGATGGTATTAAGTTTATCTTAACATATACTTAATACTATTTTTTAGTACAATAAGTACAAAATTAGTGTGCGAAAATAGAGTACTTTTAGTACATTACTGAAAAGTGTACTAAGTATACTTAAATAAAGTGTATTTTAGTGCACTTTTTTTTAACCTGGGAGAATTACCACACTCAAAATCAGTTTAAGTGTTAGTGCTAATAATGCATTCATATTAAGTGTACTTAAGTACAACTTTTGGGAAAATGTACTTCTACTACAATACATTACTAATAGATTTTTAATAAAATCAATTTAATGTAAACTTAAAATTACCACACTCAAAATCAATTTAAGTGTTAGTGATAATAATGCATTCATATTAAGTGTACTTAAGTACAACTTTTGAGAAAATGTACTTCTACTACAGTACATTACTAATAGATTTTTAATAAAATCAATTTAATGTAAACTTAAAATTACCACACTCAAAATCATTTTAAGTGTTAGTGCTAATAGTGCATTCATATTAAGTGTACTTAAGTACAACTTTTGGGAAAATGTACTTCTACTACAATACATTACTAATAGATTTTTTATATATTAACTTATTTTAAACTCAAGATTAGTATGTAAACAGTGTACTAAAAATCAACTAATGTTTAAAGCATTTAAAGCACACTTTTGAAAAACACACTAATAAAACTCTTTTGGATGTTTTTTCTGTAGTGTACTTTATTGTAGTACACTAAAAAATTATTTAAGTATTACTGGTATTTAGTATACTTTTGTCAAGTGTACTAAAGTCCTACTGAAGTATAAACATACTTTTAATTAGTAAATTTATAGTGTATAACCATCAAACTTTTATTTAACAAAAAAAAAACAATGTACTAAAAATGTATTTGCGGGTATTTAAGTGTATTTTAATTGCATTTAAGTATATTTTTTTTTCACCTGGGACTACCAACCATTCCACAGATAAACAAACAGTGTTCCAACCAATCAGCGTCAGGGGTTTGGTGTTGTGGACTTTCCTACTGGTGCAGGGATGTGAGGGAGGCGGAGCGAAAGTCCACAACACCAAACCCCTGACGCTTTTTTTTTGCATATCTCGGACCCTAGGCTGACCAGAGAGACGCGGTTTTTTCACAGACAATTTATGGGGCAAGCAGCGAGCGGATCGTGAAGAAAGGTCAGCTGAAATTGACACTTTATGTTTCAGGCTAGAAATCGCTGATACAACCTTACATTAAAACCAATAAAAGTCCCATTATAACCAGTAAAACCATTACAAATTTTGTGATGGTGTCTAAAATAGGCTACACACTTTTTATAGGCTACTTAAATATGAAAAAGCCTTTTGAGAATGCTAACATTCTTTGTAAATGAAATAGTTTGTGTAATTGTTTTAAAATATTGGTAATATTTGAAAACATTGAAAACTGTAACACAGTTTGGTGTAATTGACAGGAAGCCATTTTGTTTTCATGCGAATCTCATGACAGAGTAAGGTAATTTCATAACTTTTTACTTAATGGTCACTAAATTCATATTTTTTTGACTAAAATACAGCATTAGCATCAATGTTTTTTAAATATAAACACAAACAACTTAAGTCTGCATTGCAAAAGATTTCTCATTTTGATGACCTCCAACCCTTACAAAAATGAACCATGGTTTTACTATACACTCTTAAAAATAAAGGTACTTTAAAAGGTTCTTCAAGCGATGCCATGGAGGAACCATTTTTGGTTCCACAAAGAACCATTCAGTCAAAGGTTCTTTAAAGAACCATCTCTTTCTTACATTTTTATAATGTAAAGAACCTTCTTTCACCACAAAAAACCTTTTGTGAAACAGAAAGGTTCTTCAGATGTTGAAGGTTCTTTATGGAACCATTCAGACAAAAAAGGTTCTTCAATGGCATTGTGAAGCACCTTTATTTTTAAGAGTGTAGTGTGTAGTAACTATGTTTTTTTGGCATTGATAACCATTTGTACAACCGCAGTTTACTATAAATACCATGGTTAGTGTAGGAAAACAATGGTTAATTTGTGGTTACCATGGTTTAACTATAGTAACCATGTTTTATTTGTAGAAAAACCATGGTTAATTTTCGTAAGGGAACATCCATGTTTGTTCTTTCAACGGATGGCGTCTGTACTGATATTGGATCCCAGAAAGGCTTATTTTTCACAAACACGACACGTCATGTTCACCAAACGCACTCGGGCTCATGGACAGATAAATACAGTGGACAGGAAATGTATCTGTGAGCTTTTTTGCATTCAACGCACAAACCATCTTCACACATGAACGGAGGTGTCATTTGACGTCACGAACCGAGACAGCAGTCAGCACATTTGTGGTCTAAAAAAACAGAAAAAAACACCTTGTTCACTTCTCTTGCTGTTTTTCCAGTTCATCAGGGACATCTTGCTAATGTGTGAAGAAACAGTGTGACTGAAAACTACGCCCAGTCCTGGCACACTGTTGTTAGACCGAAAGTAAAGAGTGGAACACATTTAGCTTTGTGTGAATGTGTTTGTTTGGATGCTTAGAATGGGATTTGTCATTGTCACCCATCTGTCCTATTACGTTGCAAACAGGAAGTGACCCGCGTGCTTCATCATTACTCATAAACACATACACACAAACTGCCATTACTCACCTCTGAGGCCTCCATACCTAGTGATACAGCAGCACATACTGTACCGGGTATTTGTACACATTCTGTCACCAAAAACCATTTGTGCTTAAGCAAAATGTTGTTTTTGTGACTTATTAACGTTTTGGGGCTTTTAGTCCATGTCTGTTAGTTTTGAGGTTAACATATAGGCTATATGACTGAAATACGAAGTACTAAGTGTAAAGTTTATTGGTGAATCTTAAAAAAAGCTGCATTTTGAATAAAGAAATTCAATGCATAATGAAAAAAAGTTATTTGGGTTCTTACTGGTTGTATGTTTTTAATGGGAAAGTATTAACAGGATTTGGGGGGAAAAATAAATAAATAAATAACCGACTTTGGAAAATTTTGTCGGTTAAAGGCTCTGAATTTCCGTTTCGATTAATTTCCGATTAATCATTCAGCCCTACTCACCAAGGCTGCATTTTTAAATAAAAAATACAGTAAAAATCAGAAATATTGTGAAATATTATTACAATTTACAATAGCTTATTTTCATTTGAATAGATTTTAAAATGTAATTTATTCTTTAGATGCAAAGCTGAATTTTCAGCATCATTACTCCAGTGTTTAGTGTCACAAGATCCTTCAGAAATTATTATAATATGCTGATTTGGTAAAAAGAAACATATACAATTATTATTATTATTATTATTATCAGTTGTGGTGCTTAACATTTTTTTGTGGAATCAATGTATTTTGTAGACTTGTATGATGGATAGAGAGTATTTATTTGAAAGAGAAATAATTTGTAACAATATAATAGTCTATTGATTAATTTAAGGTATTCTTGCTGAATAAAATTAATAATTTCTTTAAAAAAGGTCTTACTGACACTAAAGTTTATATCTTAAACTCTAAAATATTTATATATCATAATATTTGTTGTGTTGTCTTTACATAAATTTAAATAAAAATACAGTATTACAATATTACAATGACAATCAATACTGAAAATAATGACAATTATTTTTTAAAAATAGCAATGGGAATATGGGTTAATTATTAAGTAGAATTTGCTTAATTAATATGAAAACAATGTCATAATGCAAGACCTCCGAATGGTCCTTAAAATATAATTCACTTTTCTTATTCAAAAATTATTTCTTGTATTGTTTACTTATTTATGGTGAAACCTGTAAGGGTTTGTAATGAGCTTACTGTGACAAAACAAACCAGATATATACATTAAAAATGTACAAAAAAAGAAAGAAATATTCATGACTCATCTTGTTTAGAGGATCATACATGATTTTTATCAAATAAAATGCGCTGTATAATTAGAATATTTGAATTGGGAACATTTTAACTGAACAGCTATCAGTTGATAAATGAAAATTTCGAACAAATAGGTCCTGCTTTAGAAATTCAATGTTTTCCTGCTCGATTTCATTCTGACCTGAATGTTTTTCATTGAAGGGATAGTTCCTCATGTTGTTCCAAACCTGTAAGACCTTCGTTCATCTTCAGAACACAAATTAAGATATTTTTGATGAAAAAGCTTTCTAACCCTGCATAAATAGAATAAACAGCCCCAGAAACGTAGTAAGAAGGACATGTGTAAAACAGTCCATGTGACATCAATAGTTCAACCGTAATTTTACGAAGCTACAAGAATACTCTCAATAATGGTGGATAATGTGACTTGAAGGAGAACAATTTATTTTTGTTATTTTACGCACAAAAACATTCTCGTAGCTTCGTTTTAGCAATGTCTTTACTACCTTTCTGGTGCTGGGAACATTTCAGTTGCGTTGCTGTTTATGCAGGGTCAGAAAGCTCTCGGATTTCATCAAAAATATCTGAATTTGTGTTCTGAAGATGAACAAAGTCTTACGGGTTTGGAACAACATGAGGGTGAGTAATCAATGACAGAATTTTCATTTTAGGCTGAATTCTTTAATGTTCCTCAATGCTCCATCAATGTCTCCTCACCTCTGATGTCAGATCACCACACACATCTGTCTCTCCATTTCACTGCTGGGTGAGTCAGCCTTGGTGGCTTTGTTGGCTGATCCAGGATCAGCGGTATTGATTCTTTCTTGTGGACTGAGTAAATTACTGTCTACTTGATCCCACATGAGTTCTTCAAAGAAGAGCAAGCAGCAAATTTTGCGTCACTGAGCACATGACCTCTCTGTCAGTCACTGCCAGCTGATATACATTGCCTTTTCTGTGAAAATATTGTGCAAAATAATAGTGTCTGCAAAATATTAATACTAATATGTATGTGTGTGTGCATTTGCAGGTTTAGCTCCCTACTGGGTTATCTATCAGCAGTCTTGTCCTTTAAAAGAGCTTATGTCTAGACCAGAGACATGCACGTGCGCTGTATATGACTCACAGGATGCGTTTATTATTGATATGCATGTACATTCAAGCACACCGTGTTATTGCTCACGGCTGAATATTAAACTCATACACTGTGAGTCATGCCACACTAGAGCCCTGTAGGAAGTGATACGTCACATGGAAAGCTGTCAGTCAACCCCTGCAGTCTATAATCGCAGTGACAGAGGGCAAGCAAATCAGAATCTCAAATACATATAATATATGATTATCACACATTTAGACTGAGAGCAGCATCTGCTGGGCTGTAGGTGCACACTAAGTGTGCTACAAAAATGTACAGAAGTGTTATTCGGTGATTGGTAAACAGTCAGTGAATTTAATTTAATAGACCTGGGCCGCCATCTACTTGCGGTAATATAGTATGACAACATTCAGCTCAATAAATTTTCATTCCCTGCTAAAAAAAAACCCCAGCTAAAACCAGCCTAAGATGGTTGGCTGGATTTAGCTGGTCGTCCAGCAGGTTGGTTTTAGAGGGGTTTAGCCAGTTCTTTAGCTGGTCAGGCTGGGAGACCAGCTAAAGAAGGCTGGGGGCAGCCGTGGCCTAATGGTTAGAGAGTCGGACTTGTAACCCAAAGGTTGCAGGTTCGAGTCCGGCAGGGATTGTAGGTGGGGGGAATGTACAGCGCTCTCTCCACCCCTAAATACCACGACTGAGGTGAGTCCCTTGAGCAAGGCACCGAACCCTCAACTGCTCCCCGGGCACCGCAGCGATAGCAGTATGACTGCCCACTGCTCCGGGTGTGTGTTCATTCACTAATGTGTATGTGCACTTGGATGGGTTAAATGCAGAGCACAAATTCCAAATATGGGTAACCATACTTGGCCTCACGTCACCTCCCACCTCCTTAAAACCAAGCCTGACCAGCCTAGCCAGACTGGGAGACCAGCTAAAATCAGCTACCAGCTAAGAGCAGCCTGAAACCTTAGGCTGATTTTAGCTGTTTTTTTTTTTCAACAGGGTTGACCTTAACAAAAAACTGAATAAGATAAACATTTAAAATGTAACTGGAAAACTGTTTTAATGTACAGTAAAATGTAAATGTTTAACTTCATTTGTGACCATATTTTAAAGCTTATACTCTTCACTTACAATTTCTGAAAACAATGTTTCTTTACTCCACAGGTTTAGCTTTAGCAGAACACAAGACACTCCAATTTACTGCAACAACATTTTTGAACCCTCACCTAAACCAGGATGTGAGGATAAGGACAAAATAAAGACTGTTCTTACAAAAGGCGTCGCTGGAATTGGAAAAACCGTCTCTGTGCAGAAGTTCATACTGGACTGGGCTGAGAGTAAAGCTAATCAGGATGTGGATTTCATGTTTGTGCTTCCATTTCGAGAGCTGAACTTGATTAAAGATGATCAGTACAGTCTTCATAAACTTCTGCTGGACTTTCATCCTGAACTTCAGGATCTGGCTCCAAAGATTTATGAAGAACATAAAGTTGTGTTCGTCTTTGATGGTCTGGATGAAAGTAGAATTACACCGATGTTTTTAGACAGTGAGAAAATTTCTGACATGACTGAGACTTCATCAGTAGGTGTGTTATTGTCAAACCTCATCAGAGGAGAGCTGCTTCCCTCTGCTCACATCTGGATCACCTCCAGACCAGCAGCAGTCAATGAGATGCCCTCAAAATACATCAACCGTCTGACAGAAATTCAGGGATTCAGTGATCCTCAGAAAGAGGAATATTTCAGGAAGAGAATCAGAGATGAGCATCAAGCCAACAGAATCATCTCACACATCAGAAAATCGAGAACCCTCCACATCATGTGCCACATCCCCGTCTTCTGCTGGGTGTCATCTACTGTGCTTCAAAACATCCTGAAACAAGATTTCAGTGCAGACATTCCTCAAACTCTGACTGAAATGTACATCCACTTCCTGCTCATTCAGATCAACACAAGGAATCAGAAGTATGAAGAGAGGGATATAGATATACTCATGCAGTCTAACAGAGAAGTGATTGTAAAACTTGCTGAAGTGGCTTACAATCAGCTGATGAAGGGTAATGTGATGTTCTATGAGGAGGACCTGATTGAGAGCGGCATAAACATTACTGAAGCATCAGTGTATTCTGGGTTTTGCACAGAGATCTTTAAAGAAGAATATGTGATTCATCAGAGAAAAATCTACAGCTTCATTCATCTCAGTTTTCAGGAGTTTCTGGCAGCTTTCTATGTGTTTTACTGCCATTTACACAAGAACAAGGGAGTACTGAAGTTATTTTACACATCTGAGCAAATGTCACTGTACATGCTGCTTAAAGCAGCAGTTGATAAATCATTGCAGACTGGACGCTTAGATCTTTTCCTCCGCTTCCTGCTGGGCATCTCACTGGAGTCCAATCAGATACTCATACAGGATCTACTAACATACACAGAGAACAACAGAGGGGCATACTATGAGATCACATTATATATTAAAGATAGAATTATTGGTGATGAACAACTCTCAGCTGATAAATCTATCAATCTATTTCTTTGTCTGAAGGAACTGAATAATCAGACTCTCTACGGAAATATTCAGAGGTTTGTGAATTCAGATGAACTCTCATATACAAAACTCTCTCTCCCTCACTGCTCAGCAATAGCTTACATGCTTCAGTTGTCAGATAAGGTGCTGGACGAGCTGAACCTCAAGAAATTCAACACATCAGATGACGGCAGAAGAAGACTGATACCAGCTGTGAGGAACTGCAGAAAAGCCCTGTAAGCATTTGTAATTTTGTATTTTTCTAAAAACAAAACAAACAATACATGAATAAATTAATTAGTAAAAATTATAATAATTGGTTGATTCAATTTGCAAAACGTGTAATGTATAATTTTCAAACTGTCAGGACAAAAACATACATCATAGTAATTCATATTTGTTGCATTGTTTCAAGGTTTTAAGCTAGTTAATTTTTTGTGTGTTGCCAATTGTGACCAGAATCTTCTGAACACAGATTTGGTGCACATAGACCTGGAGTCAGCCACCTTTGTATCATAAAGTGGCCTTTTTTATATTAGACAATCACTATGCCTTGTCACAATTTAGAGTTATAATCTCAGTATAATCGCAGTTTACCTCCTGTGTTTTTTACCCTTCATAGAGAGGTCAACTGTGATGAATGGTGCTTTAAAACATGTAGGACATCAGTGGACAGACGTGTTGAGATCAAACGATTTTGTGACCTTACTATTTGTGTGGGTATTTTGCAAAGTGTCAATTAACTATTTACTGTTCTTTTTAGACTTTCAGGTTGTAAACTCACTGATCAGTGTTGTGAAAGTGTGGCTACAGCTCTCCAATTAAATTCCTCATTGAGAGAGCTCGACATGAGTAACAATGACCTGAAAGATTCAGGAGGGAAGCTTCTCTTTGATGCACTGAAGAGTCCAAACTGCCAACTGGAAAAACTGAGGTTTGCTTGTTAGATTATTTGTATATTTATGTTTTCATTACATTTTACCAACAGTACACTGTATAGAGAATGAATATGTTGGATAAAGGAAGAATAGTGCATATGTTTAAAGATACTATTATTTGACTAACAACATGAGACTGTTTTCTTAGTATTTCAAGCCTTCACAGTTTCTTATAAGGTTACAGCATAATTTACTCTTCAATTTAGATTGTCCATCTGTAATTTAACTGATCGCTGTTGTGGAAGCCTGGCTTCAGCTCTTCAATCATCAAACACCTGTCTAAAGGAGCTGGACCTGAGTAACAATAACTTGAAGGATTCAAGAGTGAAGCTACTCTCTGATGCACTGAAGAGTCAAAACTGTCGACTGGAGAAGCTAAGGTAATTTTATAATGGTCATAAAACTAACAAACATATACATACATATTAGAGGTTGCGTTAGACTTTAACATTATCATTTTGACGGACAGGGTTGTAAAAATTCTCGATTCGAAAACGGTAAAACTTAACTGTTTAAAACTAGGGAAGTTGGAAAATGAGCCTATTTTCAAAAATAGTGGCATGTTCCTTTAATGTGGCATTATAGATCACGGTAGCTTAAACTGGCCACACTGGAGCACCACTGATTGGAAGGGTTGGGAATTACAGTTACAAGTTACAATAGATCACCCTCTGTGTAATCTTTCAAAATGATGGACAGCCTTTAGATTTTTCCATCACTGCTAAAAAAAATTCTGTAAATAATGGAAAATTTTCTGTTAACGCAACCTCTGATACATAAATACATTTCTAGCTATGATGTCTGTCATTGTAGATTATCTGGCTGTATGGTGACAAAGGAAGGCTGCTCTCATCTGGCTTCAGCTTTGAGTTCAAATTTCTCCAACTTGAGAGAGCTGGATCTGAGCTATAATCACCCTGGAGATTCAGTGATCATTGCAAAAAAAAAGGAGGATCCAAACTGCAAACTGGAAAATCTCTGGTATGATGGACACTTTTTAATCAAATGTAATCTTAAATGATTTCATCCATGAACTCTAAATTAAGGGAATGAGTTGGTGTGTGTTTACATGTCCAATGGAGAATAGAATGCATGTTTACAAGTGCATACAAATGGAATAGTTTTTCTAAAAATTAGATGTCATGCTCAAAATATTTCAGCGGCAGAAAACGATCAAATTCAACATTTAGCTGATGTTTTTCTGATTAAAGATAGAGTAGGCAGTTTCGAAGAATTGGGCTACTTTTACACCGTTGCTGTGGGTAGTTTTTTTTATGTCCACGGGTTGAAGTGACCCAAATAACGTCATATTTAGCCTCTGAAATGCGGATGTACCAGTGGAACCCCAACAAAAAACAAGTATTTTATTTCCTGAAGTGCCATTTTCCAGGGACACCCCCCTCGAAACGCGATTAGGCTATTAGCATTTGGGCGGGTTTTGTAGTGAAAACCTGGCAACTCTGGCTACTAGTGTCATCTAGCAGAACTACAAAAATAAGCATTTTTTCCAGCAACCTTTACGGCCCTTTCTGGTGTCACAAATACACCTCTTACAGGTCCAAAAAAGTAAGGCATGTCCCAACAGGCAAAAGTAGGCTACCTTTCATGTAAGGTCCAAGATATTAAGTATACTTTTATATTAAATTTTAGCTTACCTGTCCAGAAGAAACTTTCCAAGTTCCAAGTCAGTCATATTGATTGAAACCCATATATTCCATCAAATTCCTCTATCTTGTAAAAACATTGCCATTATTTAACGCTGTTTCTGTTGTTTTCTGTTTCTGTTGTTTTCTAGCATGGTCTGATAATAATCTGTGTAAAATTTAATGAAGATCAGACAAACAAAAATTGGAAAGTTATCAAAATGTCTGACTGTCAAAAACCATACATTATTGGATATTGTGGGACCCAATTAATAGAACAAGTTGAGATTCATGGCTATTGGAAAAAATTCACAAAAGTTGTAAGCGCATTTGTAAATTTTGGTATAAGTGGGTCAAAACTGTATAGGTTGCATCAGGGCTGTAGACACAAACTAAGTCATAACAAACTACAAACTTAAATATAAAGTGTCCATAAAAATTTTCGATGGCCAAAATAAAAGACATGGACCAAACTGTGTTCAGAAGTTATAGGCACAAATGTTTCATATCTCTTAACCAGTAGGAGTTGCTGTGCCAAAACTTTGCAAGAACCCTCAGGTCATGGTTGTTATAACATGTAAGTCTGAATAACATTGCGGAGGTATAGCCTCACATCCATTTTAGCGTGCTCTTCATCAAAATTCATTGATGCACTACACAAGAATGGTCTGAAAATGATCTGTCAATTTTGGTGAAAAATGGACAAACCTTCTAGGATGAATTTGGAAAAGTGTTTTTTTAGTTACCAGAAATGTCACCAGAATGTTAAAAAAAGATCATGACAGAAAATTATGTCATATGGTGCAATCAACTCATTGTGAGCCATTGTTTTCTTTAACAGTCTGGATCATGGGGGAGAGAACATGATTAAAGCAGGACTACAAAAATGTAGGTCTACACAAACACACACACACACACACACACACACACACACATGTTTGTTTTTGTGAATTGTGGGGACATTCCATAGACGTAATGGTTTTTATACTGTACAAACGATATTTTCTATCACCCTACACCTTCCCTACACCTAAACCTAGCCCTCACAGGAGACTGTGCATATCTTTACATTCTCAAAAAAACGTATTCTGTATGATTTATAAGCCTTTTGAAAAGTGGGGACATGGGCAATGTCCTCATAAGTTACCCTCTCCTTGTAATACCTATGTCATACCCATGTTATTACACAAATGTGTGTCCTGATATGTCACAAAAACAAACAAACACATACATATACTTTCTCTTCAAATTACACCTTTTTATATATTATCAGAATAATGTCAAAAATATTTTTGTCCAACCGAAAAGTAGATCCAAGGCCAATTTGATTCTTTAACATATTTTTTTGTTCTGATTTCTTTTCTTTTCTTGTGTGCAGATTTTTGTGATCTTACACTGGATCCAAACACGGCGCACAATCGTCTCTCTCTTTTAGAGGGCAACAAAATGTTGTTATTTAATTCAAAACCAATGGCATATCCTGATCATCCAAAGAGATTTGATTGCCTTCAGCAGGTTCTGTGCAAAGAGCGTCTGTCCGGACGATGTTACTGGGAGACTGAATGGAGTGGGGAGGGTGACGTGGTGGTGTCATATGAAGGAATCCACAGGAAAAATTCTGGCTGGTGGTTTGGAGGCAATAAAAAATCCTGGATTCTAGGCTGCCTTGGGGAGAAACTGGTTGCCTGGCATAATAATAATCCAACATATATATCTCCCCCATCGCCTCCATTAAACAAAGTAGCAGTGTATCTGGACGAGGCGGATGGCATTCTGTCCTTCTACAGCATCTCTGACAAAAACACACTCAGACATTTACACACATTCAACACCACATTCACTGAACCCCTCTATGCTGGATTTGTGCTTTATAATAATTCAGTGTCTCTGTGTGATGTTAAACAACAGGATGAATAATTGTTCAAAGTGAAAAATTATGGTTGGTAACTGTTCTGCTTGATTGTTCTGCTTGATTGTTGCATCAATGATACAATGGATCCGTTCAGCTCCTTAAATGACAGCAGACTAATATTCCTGCTGCTGTCTCTATGTTAATCAAATAGCAAAGGAAAAAAGTCATTCATTTGTCTTGAATGTATAACTATAGAAGCTTTAATAAGGATCGATGTATATTTAATTCATACAGTGAAGACAGCAGTCTTTTATTTTCACATTTTGATTACTTTATTACATTTCTGTATTCTTGCTTACATGCTACTGTTAAGTAGACCTACTTTTATTTTATTTATGTTCTTATTTTTAATAATATAAGAATTAATGTGTTTTGCAGTGAAGTTTCCTTGAGTTAATATTTTGTAGTTTTCTTGTCTTTCACAGTTTGCTTCATTTAAGAGTGTGATATTAGGTTCTGTCTGGGAATGTTTTGTCTGTCTGTTTCAGGGTTATCTGTCGGCAGGAAACCAGTTGAGTGCGGCTGCACTATCTTCCTCTCTTCCTTATAGTTGCTCTGGATCATCTGTAATTTTCCTTCCCATATGTAGAAGTATTTGCTTAAATGATATGTGAACCCCCGCCTACATGAAGGCTTGTAAGGGTGCTGTATAAAAGATGGGACTGCCCCATCTTCTTTGGTGGATAACAATAAACCAACTTGTATTAGACTTTGGTGTGTTGTTGTCTATCCCAAGCGCTTGTTGCTGATCCACTCGACAGACCTGAGAAACTGCAGTGACCCAGAACAAAGGTTCTAACAATTTGGTGACCCCTGACGTGATGTCTCTGATCAGGTAAGACAAAGTATAGTTTGACTACCTGATCAGTGACATTACTCTTACTGTGTGTCTGTAATTACGTGACTTGGGCAAGACAGAGTATAGTCTGACTGTCTAATTAGTAATTGCTGATTAAATTGCGTAACTCGGGCAAGACAGAGTATAGTCTGACTGTCTGATTACCAATTGTTTAACTGCGTAGTAAGGTAAGACAGAGTATAGTCTGACTATCTGTACTGACGTAAGGTATACCCTCAGCGAGGCTGGGAAGAGCGTTATAAATCAAAATCGAAAACGAAATTAAAAGAAAAAGTGTGAGTCACGAGTTTCGGTCTGTCCCGTGGTGAGGTGAATATCTGTATATATTATCTGTATATCTATCAATCTGTATATATTATCTGTATATCTATCATGGGAGCCAGCTATCCTAAACCAAATCCTGGCGAAACACCAAATTGGATGAATAGATGTAGTTGGGGTTTTTACACAAATTTATGGGTGAATAATTTTTCAGGTTGGGCCGAAGCCAATGGTGTGTATCCTACATATCCCCGAATGGGTTCTTTTGACCCACATAATATGGCACAAGCTTTTCGATTGACATATAAAGGTGAAGGTGACCCTGAAAGGGACCAAAAATATATGAAAGACGGGTAAGATGTTTGGTTAAAAACGCAAACCGTGTGGAATGATAAACAAGGCATTTCATTGCCCAGATCAGTTAAGGGTATCGTGCCAAAAAAAGCCGACGGGTTAGAACGAGAAACTACTGTTAGACGAAGCCGAGTCCAATTTGCAAAAAAAAAAAAAAACGACCAAAGCGACTCAATTTACAAACAAACTCTATCCAGACTTGTCGTCTGTTTCCACATTCTCGCTATGCGCGCCGCCGCCTTATCCTGCACCCGCGCATGTCGTGCCCGCGCTTACTTTCGCAGCTCGCCGCGCACCCCCAGCAGCGCCCGTCGAGAAAATAAATGAAGCTCATTTATGGATAACAAAACGACAGGGCCACATAGAGATAACTCTGCCGTCCGTCTCGACTATGAAAGACATTTTGAGCATGTTACCAGAAGTGGACAAACCATTACACTTTGTGGAAATGTTGATAAAATTGTCGTGTAACAGCCATTTCACTGGCGCAGATTATAAGTTCATAATAATGTCAAAAATGGGTAATAAGTCTGATGAGACGCGTCTGCTCGAGGCTGTTCCCTGCCTAAAACCAGAAAATGATCGACCTAAATGTGTGTGTGTCCAACACACTGATAAAGAGTCTTGCCTGGCTAAGAAAACCTTGAAGATAGATAAAGCCTCTGTGTGTGTGTGTGTGTGTGTCAGTCTCTATCTGCACTCAGTCTCTGTCTGCACTCCATCGAGAGTGTTGAAGCTGACTTCTGCTGATGAAACTGCAAACTATTTTCTTCAGTAAACAACAGCATCTTGTTGAAACACTTATTGAGGCCTCTTGTCTACCTCTCTCGTTAGCTATAGTAAAAACAAAGGGTCACTCGAATTTATACACAAGATGAGGCTAAGGGTAACTCACTGGCTGACCTAAATGCAAAAAGGGTGGCCCAAGAGGGGCCTCCAAGCCCCCATGTTAATGTAGCTCTAGTGTCAACCTCAAAAATGACGTCGTCAATGATTCCAGATGTTGACCTTGTCGCTGTCCAAAAAGCAGCAGCCGATAGTGACCATCAATTTTGGTCAGTTTTTTCTGCGTCTCAGGGACCTGATGACCTCTGGCGTGACAAAGATGGTCGACTGTGTTTACCTGCATCTGTTTTACCATTTCTCGTCCTCGAATTTCATGGTATCACTCATCGCGGCCGAAGAGGGGTACTAGAAACAATGCGAGGTCTATTTGGCGTCGACCAATTACCTCAAACGGTTAATGACATTCTTGACAGATGTTTAATTTGCGCTAAAAATAATATAAGCAAACCTCCAGCAAAACATCAACACCTGCCGAGGCCTAACCAACCGTTTACTGAATGGCAGGTTGATTTCACACACATGCCGAAGAGGGGACCTTTTAAATACCTCTTGGTGCTTGTGGACAAATTTTCTAAGTGGGTAGAAGCTTTTCCATGTGCGAAGGAAAATGCAAACGTTGTAGTGCAGTTTTTAACCAAAGAAATCATACCCAGATATGGTATCCCGGTATCAATAGATTCCGATAAGGGCACACCTTTCACATCAAAAGTATCTTAACAAAAGATAAGAAAAGCAATGATCAGTATGAATACATCCGATTGGACAAGGGTACTTCCAATTGTCTTAGCAGACCTAAGAACGATGCCTCAGCCAAATTTAGATAATCTATCACCATATGAGGTGGTGATGGGACGACCTTTCCCCATCCCTTGGCGCCACGGAATGGTAGGGATAGGTGTGGTGTTAACTGATCATATGTCTGAGTACTCTGTAGGCCTAATAGAAAAATTAACTGAGTTCTGGGAAAGGGTTAACATGAAACACCCTGAGATCCCTAAAGCTAACTCACACCCCTTTGAAGTGGGCAATCAAGTATTGATAAAGAAACTAAAAACCGAGGGCCTTAATGACTCTCTGTATGATGGGCCTACAGAGATACTAGCTGTGACCAGAACTGCTGTTTTAACTGATCTTTTTCCACAGTGGATTCATGCAACCAGAGTGAAACCCTTGAAATGAAGAACAATGTATTACATGTACTAACTGTTTTTGTTTTCCAGAGCAAAAATGTGTATTGTCCTAGCTGGACTCATGGTACCCAACGCTTCAAAGGAGGAGGTCAAAAGAAACCTCTTCTGGCAGTATGCCAAC
This sequence comes from Garra rufa, assembly GCF_049309525.1. Taxonomy (NCBI): domain Eukaryota; kingdom Metazoa; phylum Chordata; class Actinopteri; order Cypriniformes; family Cyprinidae; genus Garra; species Garra rufa. Next base: position 36,510,853 of record NC_133367.1, on the reverse strand, counting down.
TGGACAGCGCGTCAACTGACCAATGAATCATGTGTGGTGTGTTAAGAATTATTCCGCACCGCAATAACTGTATCCTTGAAACCATTTGTCTATAACAATTTCACTGTGCTTTGTACATATTATACAGGGAAAATGTATGTATATTCTCCTAGGTGTGTAAAGAGGGTAACAATACCCTATACTGATTAAACTAAACGGTACCAAAATTACTGTTGTATGAATGAAACGTGCAAGAAAGAAGGTAGTGCATCAAGTAAAAAATGAAACTGAAACTGTTGATGTAAAAGTTAGCCTGGTGTTACCAGAAGGTTTTATGTTTCCTTATTGTTTTAATGGGACATCAGGTGAAAGCGTGACAGATGTAAGTGCTACAAATTGTAAACAAATAATAAACCAAGGGCAGGGTATAGAAAGGTGGCTGCAAAGCTACTGTCCAAGGTTCGAGAGGGGCTCATGTGAGAAGAACACCGCAGCATGTGCTAAGGGAAATAATAGAACTGTTTGCTACACCTCCACGAACACTGCCTGTGTATCACTACTAATGTACTGTGAGTCCCCCTGGCCAGCGAAAGGTGCAGTGCTGGCTGATGACTGGTACTGGTACTGTGGTGAGGACACAGTAAACAACACTTACAGGATGAGCTGGACAGGCCTCTGTGCACCAGTGCAGCTGCAACATTGTGTGACTGTTATGCATACACAACGTGATTTGTTTTTCAGGAGCAAACGATCAGTGGACAACGAGGACGTCCCTGATGAACATCAGATGAGGTCACACTGGACTCGGTTCTGGAAGTCTATGGTACCTCAGTTCGGCGTCTATGACTTACTGAGACAACAGGACATCATGCATTATCGACTGGCATCATTTGTTAACAGCACCACAGCTGCACTGGCAGGGGTACAAAGCGAGCTGCGTGCACTGAGACAGGTGGTCGTGCAGAACAGGTTGGCCCTGGACATGCTTCTTGCCCAGCAGGGAGGGGTTTGTTCTGTTGTAGGTGACAAATGCTTCACATACATACCTGCAAATGATGAGCCCGAGGGATCAATTGGCACTGCTGTAGCTACTATGAAGCAGATCTCATCCCAGATATATGAGGATGAGCTAAAGTCTAGAACTAACAATTGGAATTGGGGTATTCTCTCTAGCCTATTTGGCACGTTTGCACCTTATGTCTCAATGATAATACCGGTATTACTTATTTTGTTTTTATTGTGTATTTTTGGTCCATGCATTGTGAAATGTTTCACACAACGTATGTATACTATGGTGTCTGCTATCTCTGCAGGATATCGCCCACTGCCACAGAAGGATACTGGAGAATCCAGACTCTAGAGAGAGTCTGGAAGAGGGGATTATAAGAATTAATGTGTTTTGCAGTGAAGTTTCCTTGAGTTAATATTTTGTAGTTTTCTTGTCTTTCACAGTTTGCTTCATTTAAGAGTGTGATATTAGGTTCTGTCTGGGAATGTTTTGTCTGTCTGTCAGTGGTGGACAGTAACGAAGTAGTTGTAATTCGTTACTGTACTTAAGTACATTTTTCAAGTATCTGTACTTTACTGGAGTAGTTTTATTTTGAGTAACTTTTACTTTTACTTCACTACATTCCAAAGCATAATATCGTACTTTTTACTCCACTACATTTAATAAAACATGTCGTTACTCCTTATAATATATTACGTGCTCCGAGACGCAGAAGCGGTGTCTGATTAATGAACAAACTGATTCTTTTCAATCGGTTCGCAAATCGCCACAAGCGATTCATTCACGAATTGGACTGATCCAATTGCAGCTGTTCAAACTCACTGATTCAAATGAGCCGTTTAGAGCGAGTCTCCAGTCATCTGAATTCACAAATAAGAACCGGGAGATTGTGAGCGCGCGCGACTGATGCTGCGAAAAGTAAGATATAATGTCGAGTTTTAGGATTAATTATTGCAACTGTCAGTTGTTTGCGAACTAAATCTGCTGTAAAGGGTGATGTATTTAAGCCCGCTGAAATGATTAAATGCAGACACATCAACATCGTCTCTTTTTAGGTAAAAAAACGAAACATTAAAATAAAACAGATTAAATCAAATAACTCATAACGTTACACGTTCATATTCCTCGCTGCTGTAACCTCAACAGTTTTATTAAAATGCTACGCATTTAGCCCTATGTGACGTCTGTTTTTATATTGTTTATTAACGGTATACTTTTTTATATTGTATGAATCAACTAGCCTAGTATACAGAAATAAATGTTTATTCATAACCATACTGAAAATAAGTAAATATTGTTAGCTGATGCTAACTGTCTAGCTAACAAGCTTGCTGGTGCTAAGTTGAGGTAATTTTCAGATATGAAGTCCAAATATTTATAATCAACCACCTAGACAGATTACGTTACATCTGAGGGAAAAGAAAATATGTGATGTTCAGATGGTAACTAAGTTACAGTAATTATCAAAGTGTGAAGTGATGCCCTCTGGGGACATTTGGCCAGGGGTGTTTTTACACCACAGACAATGTTTGAGAAAAAAGAAAAATATTATGAAAATATAATTACATTTTTCTTCCTAACTTCAGGCCTTATTCTCATATCATTTATAACTGTGCCGTTCCGCAAAATAACAAGCTTTAAAACACTTTTCTTACTGGTGAAAATGAGATGGTTAAATCAGTTTTCTCTCAGGTAACGTTACAATGCAATGTAAGCTTCACAGTGAACATTGTCAACGTAGACCATATCAACAACAAAAATCTATCTTGACTCCATATAGGCTAGTGGTTATTTTGGGAAAAACCAAGGCTTATAGTAGGATTATAAAAAATATATATGCTAATATAAATTTATAGCCTTTATAAAATTGCAAAATATGTCAGTACTTTTTTACTTAAGTACACAAAAAATGTAGTACTTTTGTACTTTCACTCAAGTAAAATGGAAAAAGGAGTACTTTTACTTTTACTGGAGTAATATTCTATTATACGTATCTGTACTTTTACTCAAGTACTTGATTTGTGTACTTCGTCCACCACTGCTGTCTGTTTCAGGGTTATCTGTCGGCAGGATACCAGTTGAGTGCGGCTGCACTATCTTCCTCTCTTCCTTATAGTTGCTCTGGATCATCTGTAATTTTCCTTCCCATATGTAGAAGTATTTGCTTAAATGATATGTGAACCCCCGCCTACATGAAGGCTTGTAAGGGTGCTGTATAAAAGATGGGACTGCCCCATCTTCTTTGGTGGATAACAATAAACCAACTTGTATTAGACTTTGGTGTGTTGTTGTCTATCCCAAGCGCTTGTTGCTGATCCACTCGACAGACCTGAGAAACTGCAGTGACCCAGAACAAAGGTTCTAACAAATAACAAAGACAAAATATCAGAAATTACTATATCATGATTTAAATTGTCATCATGAAATAAAATCATATCGTGAAATAAGATTTTGGTCATATTTCCCACCCCAGCTCATGTCCTCAAATATAATTCAAATGAGTGTGGTTTATTTTGCGAAACGTGAACTTTTTCTGACAACACCATCTGAGTTTGATGGGATATTGATAGATATTATAATAACCATTTAATGTTTCAAAGATATAGATACCTATAGGCTTGGCTGTGTCATATCATTTTAAGTTTTTTTTTTTTCAAAAAGTAGGTAAAATTACAAATTATAAGTTCCATGTGAGTCATCTATTATTCATTTACTTTTTCTGTTTTTTTTAATGTTTTTGTTGTGATATAGGTTCAGTAGTAGTTTTGAGATATTTTGGTCAGGTATTGTATTGTCAACATTAGTATCATGACAACACTGTCCATCATGCATTGGAGCGATGGCTTCCTTCGATCTATGAAAAATGTGTTAAGACATCGCACACTATTTTTTTCATGACTTAACGTGATGGAGGACGCGCTCAGGCAGCCTCTCTCTTTCTCTCTCTCTCTCTCTCTCTCTCTCTCTCTCTCTCTCTCTCTCTCTCTCTCTCTCTCGTGCACGCTGTTTAGGCATGTTTTGCTCCATTAATCGTCATCATCAATCTCAATAAATAAAATAGTCCCACAAGGCTCAATTCTGGCGCCACTGTTGTTCAGCCTGTATATGCTCCCACTAAGTCAAATAATGAGAAAGAACCAAATTGCATATCACAGCTATGCAGATGATGCCCAGATTTACCTAGCCTTATCGCCAAATGACTACAGCCCCATTGACTCCCTCTGCCATTGATGAAAAATAACAGTTGTATGTGCCAAAGCTTTCTTCAGTTAAACAAGGAGAAAACGGAAGTCATTGCATTTGGAAACAAAGATGAAGTTCATAAGGTAAATGCATACCTTGATGCTAGGGGTCAAAAAACAAAAAAATCAAGTCAAGAATCTTGGTGTGATTCTGGAGTCAGACCTCAGTTTCAGTAGCCATGTCAAAGCAGTAACTAAATCAGCATACTATCATCTCAAAACCATTGCAAGAATTAGATGTTTTGTTTCCCTTCAAGACTTGGAGAAACTTGTTCATGCCTTTATCAGCAGCAGGGTGGACTATTGTAATGGTCTCCTCACCGGCCTTCCCAAGAAGACCATTAGACAGCTGCAGCTCATACAGAACGCTGCTGCCAGGATTCTGACTAGAACCAAAAAATCAGAGCATATTACACCAGTCCTCAGGTCCTTACACTGGCTTCCAGTTTTGTTTAGGGTCGATTTTAAAGTACTTTTACTTGTTTATAAAGCACTCAATGGCCTAGGACCTAAATACATTGCAGATATGCTCACTGTATATAAACCTAACAGACAACTCAGATCACTAGGATCGAGTCAGTTAGTAATATCAAGGGTTCACACAAAACAAGGGGAATCCGCTTTTAGCTATTATGCTGCTCGCAGTTGGAATCAGCTTCCAGAAGAGATCAGATGTGCTAATACATTAGCCACATTTAAATGCAGACTCAAAACTCATCTGTTCAGTTGTGCATTTATTGAATGAGCACTGTGCTACATCCGAACAGATTGCATTATATTATGTATAATAATTTTTACTGTTTTAAATAATTTTAAATCATTTTTTAAATCATTTTAAATGTTCTTAAATTCTGTTTTTATTGTTGTGATTATTATTATAAATTTTTATGATTTGTATGATATTATGATTTTAATTCCTCTCATGTACAGCATCCGGCGTAAAACGTGCCGAATTGCTGGTGCGGATCACTCTGCTGCGGCGACCCCTGATTGAAGGGAGCAAGCAAAGAGAGAAAGAAGAAGAATTCCTCTCATGTACAGCACTTTGAATTACCATTGTGTATGACATGTGCTATATAAATAAACTTGCCTTGCCTTGTCTGCCTTCTGAACATCAACAACGTATTACGGGTTTGGAACGACAAGAGGGTGAGTAATCAATGGCAGAATTTTAATTTTAGGCTGAATTCTTTAATGTTCCTCAATGCTCCATAAAAGTCTCCTCACCTCTGATGTCAGATCACCACACACATCTGCCTCTCCATTTCACTGCTGGGTGAGTCAGCCTTGGTGGCTTTGTTGGCTGATCCAGGATCAGCGGTATTGATTCTTTCTTGTGGACTGAGTAAATTACTGTTGTGACGGGCGTCCCGAAGGATTATCAGCGTCGCCCTGGAAACGGACGAGACACACCTGCACGTCCTCATCTCAGCCTGATCGATCCCAGCTGCCTCTCATCAAGCCGCAGGCTCTTAAGCTGCGTGCACACCGTCAGAACTGAGTTTCACCTCCATGAGAACAGACGCTAACGCTCTATTTCTCTCTCTCATACAGACAGCAGCTGAGGATCGATCGGCCCTCCCCTCACGTCACCTCTTTTCCCACGATTTCACAGAGGACTGAGCACGCCAACAGCACCGGAGCACCGCACTTTCTACTGTTTGTTTTTCTCACTTTGTTCAATAAAATCCACCCTCCGCGGGTATTCTCCGAGCTATCCTTGCCGTGTGTTTCTTCCCCCGTGACAGTGGTGGAGAATGCGTGGCAAGTTGTGAAGAAACACCGGCAAGTGATCTCGCCCAACTTACCGTGTTTTTTTTCTTTTCTGGATTTTTTTCAGGCGCGCGCTGCTTCCCCGCTATGGATCAGATCCGCCAACGGCTCACCGAGGTCAGCATCCGCCAGCAACAAATAGTTGAGCACCTCGCCACCCGCCAGGATGAGACGGAGCAGGGTTTGGCGGCACTTCAAGCCGCTGCTCAACGCACCCCGCTGCCGGACCCCCGTGTGCAAGCCGTGAAGATCCTTCCTAAACTCACGCCCCATGATGATGTGGAGGCCTATTTACAGATGTTCGAGACTACTGCGGTACTGGAAGGTTGGCAACCGGAGGAATGGGCACGGGCTTTGGCACCCCTATTGACGGGTGAAGCCCAGCGAGCTTATTTTTCCCTACCTACAGAAGCTGCTGAAAATTATATGGATGTGAAAAGAGAGATTTTTGGGCCGGCTCGGATTATCACCCGTCTGCGCAGCCCAATATTTTTTTGAGTGGGAATATAAGCCCCGTCAGCCAGCCCGTGCCCAAGCGGCTGAACTTTCACGGCTTGCACAACACTGGCTACTCGAGGGGAACCCCACAGCGGAACAGGTGGCAGAGCGAGTGGTGGTTGACAAGATGCTCCGTTCTCTTCCACGTTCCCATCGGCAAGCGGTCGGCATGAGGAACCCCAGTACCGTCCAAGAGCTCATCGAAGCCATCGAACTGGCGGATGCTGCCCAACAGCGGGAGGCGGGGGAGCGAGCGCCGCCATTTCCCCGGAGGGTGGGCCAGGAGCGACGAGCGCCGGAGGGCACCTTGCGACCAGTCAACAGGCCGGCGGCTCCCCCTCCACGTGACGAGCCAATGCCTACCGAGGTCCCTGCAACACCCCCTCGAACCTGGCTGGCAGGCTGCATTGTCCATCGTGACGTGCCCACAGGAGCCCCTGAAGTGGACATCAAGGTTAACGGGAAGTTATTCCGCGCCCTCCTCGATTCAGGGAGTGCGGTCAGCCTGGTCCAATCCCACTTATTACCCCCGCGGGGAGAGTCTAAAACCTTCCTCCCAATAACCTGTGTACACGGAGAAACACGCCAAGTACCCGCTCGTCGGGTGACCATCTCTGGAGCCCCTGGAGCCTGGCCTGTGGAAGTAGGGCTTGTCAAAGATCTGCCGGTTCCAGTACTTATTGGACGAGACTGGCCCGGGTTTGACCGCCTCCTGTCTGCCGTTACGCAGTCTGTCAGCCAGAAGGGGAGCCGCCAGAGACGGAGACCACCCCGAGGACCACGCCAACGCCCTGCCTTACTGGCCTCGGACAGCGGGAGAGATGGTGAGTCCCCCTCCTCACAACCTAATGTTTTTTTTGATGTCTTCCAACAGATATCTGGAGGGGGATCATTCGCAAAGGAACAGCATCAGGATGACAGGCTGAAGCACTGCTGGACCCAAGTGCGTGTTATAAATGGTGAGGACGCTCAGCCTGGGCCCCATCCTCTCCCGCACTTCGAGGTCAGAGATGGCCTGTTGTACTGTGTTGCCCAAAGAAGGGGGGAGGAAAAACACTTACTAGTGGTTCCACGTACCAAGACCGAGGCGGTGATCGAGCTGGCTCACTCTCACCCCATGGCAGGTCACCTAGGCGCGGAGAATACCATCCAACGCATCCGAGACCGGTTCCACTGGCCCGGCCTGGAGGCCGAAGTGAAACACTTCTGCCAAGCATGCCCCACCTGCCAGGTGACCTCGCCCAGGAAACCTCCCCCCAGCCCTCTCATCCCACTACCCATCATCGAGGTGCCCTTCGAGCGCATCGGGATGGATCTGGTAGGGCCGCTGCCGAAGTCTGCCCGGGGACACGAGCACATCCTGGTGATTGTCGACTATGCCACCCGGTACCCTGAGGCCATTCCCCTCCGCAAAGCCACCGCCAAAGCCATTGCTCAAGAGCTCTTCCTCCTCTTCAGCCGAGTCGGCATCCCAGTAGAGATCCTGACCGATCAGGGAACCCCCTTTATGTCCCGGCTAATGGCTGACCTCTGCCGGCTGTTACGGGTGAAGCAGTTGAAGACCACCGTGTACCACCCACAAACGGACGGCTTGGTGGAACGCTTCAATCAGACACTCAAGCAGATGCTCCGAAGAGTGACAATCGAGGACCGACGTGACTGGGACCTCATGCTCCCGTACGTCCTCTTCGGAGTCCGAGAAGTTCCCCAAGCCTCGACTGGCTTCACCCCTTTCGAGCTCCTCTTTGGCCGCCAACCCCGCGGCCTTCTGGACGTCGCCAAGGAGGCATGGGAGCAACAGCCGGCAGCCCATCGCTCCGTAGTGGAACACGTGAAGCAGATGAGGGAGAAGATCGACCGTGTTATGCCATTAGTCCGGGAACACCTAGTGAAGGCTCAGCAGGCTCAACAGCGCCATTACAATCGGGCAGCTCAACCACGGGAGTTCCACCCCGGAGACCGAGTCATGGTCCTCGTCCCAACCGCTGCCTGCAAGTTTCTGGCCAAGTGGCAAGGCCCGTACACAGTACTAGAAAAACTCGGACCTGTCACCTACCGTCTGCGCCAACCAGGAAGAAGGAAACCTGATCAATTATATCATATCAACTTATTGAAGAGGTGGGTTGGGACGACGGATCAGCTCGCGGCGTTGACATCCTCCGAGCCCGTGGTTGTCGACATGAATCCACACCTCTCAGCTGCCCAGAAGAAGGACTTGCAACACCTGATCGGTCAGTTCTCCGATGTGTTCTCCCCCCGGCCTGGGCAGACCAACGTGATCCAGCACGATATTCGAACCCCCCCCGGAGTCGTCGTTCGGCAGCGCCCCTATCGGGTCCCTGAGGCTCGTCGGCTGGCTATTGAGGAGGAAATACAACAAATGCTAAAGTTAGGGGTGATTGAGCCATCCCGCAGCCCGTGGTCCAGCCCTATCGTGATGGTCCCAAAACCTGACGGTACCCTCCGTTTTTGCAACGATTTCCGTCGCCTCAATGAGGTATCGGATTCGACGGATACCCCATGCCTCGGGTGGACGAGCTACTGGATCGCCTGGGGAGGGCCCGGTATATATCAACGCTGGACCTCACCAAAGGCTACTGGCAGGTACCCCTCACTGACAGTGCTAAACCTAAAACGGCCTTTTCTACCCCCAGTGGCCACTGGCAATACCGGACCCTCCCCTTCGGCCTCCATGGGGCTCCGGCCACTTTCCAACGAATGATGGACATCATCCTCCGACCCCATCAGTCCTACGCGGCAGCCTATTTGGATGATGTCGTCATCCACTCCGAGGCATGGGAAGACCACCTGGAACGTCTACGGAGGGTGCTGTCCGAACTCCGAAGGATTATCAGCGTCGCCCTGGAAACGGACGAGACACACCTGCACGTCCTCATCTCAGCCTGATCGATCCCAGCTGCCTCTCATCAAGCCGCAGGCTCTTAAGCTGCGTGCACACCGTCAGAACTGAGTTTCACCTCCATGAGAACAGACGCTAACGCTCTATTTCTCTCTCTCATACAGACAGCAGCTGAGGATCGATCGGCCCTCCCCTCACGTCACCTCTTTTCCCACGATTTCACAGAGGACTGAGCACGCTAACAGCACCGGAGCACCGCACTTTCTACTGTTTGTTTTTTCTCACTTTGTTCAATAAAATCCACCCTCCGCGGGTATTCTCCGAGCTATCCTTGCCGTGTGTTTCTTCCCCCGTGACACTGTCTACTTGATCCCACATGAGTTCTTCAAAGAAGAAGAGCAAGCAGGACATTTTTGCATCACTGAGCACATGACCTCTCTGTCAGTCACTGCCAGCCGATATACATTGCCTTCATTGTGGAGATATTGTGAAAAAATAATAGTGTCTGAAAAATATTAATACTAATATCTATGTATGTATGTGTGCATTTACAGATTTAGCTCCCTACTGGGTCATCTATCAGCAGTCTTGTCCTTCAAAGGAGCTTATTTCTAGACCAGAAACATGCATGTGCGCTGTATATTTATTATTGATATGCATGTAGATTCATGCACACCGTGTTATTGCTCACGGCTGAATATTAAACTCATACACTGTGAGTCATGCCACACTAGAGCCCTGTAGGAAGTGATACGTCACAGGGAAAACTGTCAGTCAACCCCTGCAGTCTATAATCGCAGTGACAGAGGGCAAGCAAATCAGAATCTCAAATGCATATATGTGACCCCGCAGCACAAAACCAGTCGTAAGTAAGTAGCACAGGTATATTTGTAGCAATATCCAACAGTACATTGTATTGGTCAAAATGATCGATTTTTCTTTATATGCCAAAAATCATTAGGATATTAAGTAAAGATCATGTTCCATGAAGATATTTTGTACATTTCCTACCATAAATATATCAAAACTTATTTTTTGATTAGTAATACGCATTGCTAACTTCATTTGGACAACTTTAAAGACGATTTTCTCAATATTTTTTGCACTCTGTTATTTTTTTGTCTGGTTTTGTGCTTCAGGGTCACATATAGCCTAATAGAAACTCAGACTTAGTAGAAATAGAAAGTCAGACTTGTAACCCGAAGGTTGTGGGTTCGAGTCTCAGGTCCGGCAGGGATTGTCGGTGGAGGGAGTGAATAACCAGCGCTGTAGGTCTACAGGGTAAGACCACTGAACAAAATGCATTGTTTAGTTCTAATTTTCGATTTATTTATTTATTTAGTTATTTTTATTAAAAATATTTTGTTTTTGTTGTAGCAGCAACTGCAAAAACAGTTTCATGGCCAGGGAAAAAAATATTTATGGCTGGTAAATTTTCTCAAATCACCAAAAAATTTAGTTTGTATCATGATTAAAATGGCAGAAAAGTTTTAGGCCCTGCTTGCAAGTGTAGAAATTATGACAAAAGTATTGTAATTTCCCTACTGTAGAATAAGGTAAAATAACATACCTGTGAAAGACTCATTTTCATTTATTTTGCAGAATTGTTCTCCAATATTACTGTCGTAAGAATAATAATATTATCATTATATTTTAATTTATTTAGTTTCTAAATATACCAGTCTGAGAGTAATTTAGACTGAGACACCATATCACTAAAAAGAAGATTGAGTCCCCTTTAAACCTCAAGATCAATTCAGTTCACTAGCTTTTTTCTTTGTTTAGTTTGCACACTGGAACTGTACTGGAGCTCTTATTTGTGAACTCTCAAAGTGCACCAGATAGATGGATTTAACTCTAAAATGTACAAAATTTTCTTACAGGGAAGTATGCCCCGGACCCCCCTACAGGGACGGCTGTGGGAACTCTCACTCCAAGCTGACCAAGTTGGCAGCCCTGGTTCCTTACAAATGCATATGACTGCAGTTGTTTAGGGTCACTGAATCTGACAAGTAAAATTTCATATCAAAATTACCATTCTTTATTTCATAATAACTGACTAAAATCGTTTAATAAAGTGTGATTTCGAGCTCCTCTTTTTCTTTTTTTTTAAAGCATATTGATCAGTTGATGCATAAATACAGTATGTGACAGGTCAAACTTATATACCAAGATGTTAACACTTTTTACTCTTAAGTCTATGTTCTTCAAACTCATTCAAGTGATGTAAATATTTCTCCTTTTCCATATAGATTTATTCTTGTTTTCTTTTGAGTAACAGTCACCAGTTATTAGACATCACAGAAATCATTACCAGAAAATGATTTCTGTGATGATTTTTAGGTTATCATTTAGAAGATTTGCTCTTTACTGCATCTCTAACACTGTTGAAATTTCTCCACTATAGTACAGCCAACTTAGCTGTATATAGGTAATTTCAATTTCAATTACAGTAGACTTAAAAACTTTGAACTTTGTGTAGCCTAACTTATTTTAAAAAGATAAGAATTGCTTAACTTATTTTTGATGAGTCATGTAAAATGTGTTTTCATGATCATACAGTTTATATTTTACACCTATGTTTGCATTTGTAACCATTAAAATTATATTTCACTGAGATTTCCTTGAGCAAGGCACTGAACCCACAGTTGCTCCCCAGGCGCTGGAGCAATGGCTGCCCACTGCTCCAGTGTGTTCACAGTGTGTGTTTGTTCACTTCTCACTGCTGTGTGTGTGCACTAGGTTAAATGCACAGCACCAATTTCAAGTATGGGTCACCATACTTGACAATATGTTACGACTTTCTTTTCACTTTCCTACATTCTAGAATAGAAGAGTTTTCATTTTCATCTTGCAAGTGAAGTTAGAGAAAAGTTATGATTGTGTTCAAATGTTTTTATATAATCTGAAAAAAGTAGTATACAAAGTGTATGAATAAATAAAGTGTATGAATAAATAGCCTTAATAAGACATTTACAGTGCCTTGCGAAATTATTCATACCCCTTCATTTTTGTTTACATTTTGTTATGTTGCTGCCTTATGTTAAACTACTTTAAATTACTTTTTCCCCACATCAATCTACACTCCCTACTCCATAATGGCAAAGCAAAAAATAGGTTATTAACATTTGTGCAAATTTATTAAAAATAAAAAACTGAAAAGATCCCGTTGCATAAGTATTCATACCCTTTTCTGGGACACTCGACATTTAGCTCAGGAGCATTCATATTGCTTCTAGACACTTCGAGTGGAGTTAAACTGTGGCAAATTCATTTGAATGAGTAGATTTAGGAAGGCACACACCTCTCAGAAAAGGTCTAACAGCTGAAAATGAATATCAGAGCAAAAACCAAGATAACTGCCTGTAGAGCTCAGTGACAGACTTGCGTTAAGGCAATGATCTAGAGAAGAGTTCAGGAAAAAATCTGCTGCGTTGAAGGTTCACAGAAGCATTATCCATAATGGAAGACGATTGGAACAACTAGGACTCTAGAAAATGTCTGCCAGCCCCCATCCAAGCTGACAGAGCTTGAGAGGTGAAAAGGTGAGGCAAAGAATGACAGATAATTGCCAAATGCAGATGTGCAAAGCTTGCTACATCATACCCAAAAAGACTTGAGGCTGTAAAGGTGCTTCAACTATGCACTGAGTTAAGGGTATGAATACTTATGCAATGTACTTATTTCAGTGTTTTATTTTTAATAAATTGGTAAAATGTACACTCCATACACCATAATAATGACAAAGCAAAAACCAGGTTTGCAGATTTTACAAATTTATTTATAAATAAATTTTATTTATTTATTTACTAGTTTAATCTTGATAAACTACATACAGTTTGAAATGTAAGTTTATACTGCAATTTTTTAATAAAAAAAAAAAAATCAGGAATTGAGGGGGCGAATGTTAACAAGATAAATGCATACTGGGCAAAGAAATTCCTTCTCAGTCTGAATTTTTCACATTGAATCTGTACAAGAAAAACGGGAAAAAAAATGTAAGCTATAAAACAGGCCTTTTATCTTAATGCCACATAATACCTTCACATATTAACATATTGTAGTAAAGAGAGCATGGTTCCTTTAAGAGTATTCACTGTGTTTATTCTGTTTCTATTCCTATTGGCTGTTTAGTTACGTTATTTGCGGAGTTATGTGGTACGAAAACTCCTGTTTAGTTCATTAGAGAGGTTGCTCGCATGCTCATCGCACGGTCGGAAAAGCTGCCGTTCTGTGCCGGAGCAAGAGCACCAAATAGCGGAACAGTGTGACATCTAAGGACATGTAAGCTGGTTTTTATGTCACTTGCACTGTTGTGACTAGATTGTGAATGTACGTTGTTTAAAACGTTAAGTAAACACTATACGGAAAAGACGATCCTCTTGTCGTGCCTCATTCCCACGCATCCACGTAGGCCAACGCAAAGCGAAACTAACCGCACGCACGACAACTGGTGTCAGAAGCGGGGATTTCATCTGGAAATTTCAACTACAAGTCAGAACGAGAGAAAAGTCGGATATTGTCGAAACAACTTATTTGACAGAAGTGGATAAGCGGCAGCCAAGTTGTTAGCGATCTTCCAGGACAAGACGCAAGCAGACTGACGTCACCGCGCCGATGAGAACTGCGTTGACTCAACTACAAAGTGAATTGTCAGAGATAAGAGACTTGAATGCACCACAAGAACATCTGTAAAGTTTACTGAAAAAAAAAAACAAAGTAAAAAAAAAAAGAAAAGAAAAGAAAAAAAAGACTTAAAAGAAGAAAAAAACAAAGTAAAAAAAAGATATAAAAAAAAGAAAAGAAAAAAAAAGATTTACAAGAAACAAAAAAGTAAAAAAAAAAAAAAAAAAAAAAAAAGTTAAAAAAAAAAAAAAAACAGGAAAAAATATTACAAAAAAAAAAAAAAAGAAAGAAAGAAAAAAAAAAGGAATGAAAGAAAGTACATAAATTACAACATGTCCCAAGAAGAATCGTGTAATGGAGCTATGGCAGAAGCCCCTGATTCCAACCAACCCCCAGACTGGCTTAAGACAATGCTCGAAAACCAAAATAAGAATAATGAGCAACTGCAAATGATGATGGCTCCATTATTGACTCATATTACAAGTTGTACACAAGCCCCACAGACATCAATGTTCACTGCACCAAAGGGCGACACACGTGAGAGCTCTCAGCCTGTTGTTAGAGAAAGGAGGGTGCCTTATTCCGATCCATCCTTCTTTCAGGACAATACTGAAAGGTCACGCAACGTCACAGACGGGCCATTTGCTGCTGAGCTAGAAGTAATACAACAGAGAGCACGTACTTCAGGTCCGTCCAGAGCTACCCTTTCCATGGAGACTGGCACAAGACAACGAAACACTGAGCGTGGCTTCCATCCAGTTCCACATACTTATGTAGTCGAACAAAGATCTAGTACTCCTTATCACCAAGTCCAGCCATTTGCTGGAGAAGGTCCCAAGGCAAAGCTAGCTGTTTTTGATGGTAGCGGAGACTGGGAATCGTTTCTGTTACCATTTGAGCGACAGGCTAGGAAGTATGGTTGGAGTGGAGACTACAGAGTGGACTGTTTGTATGACTGCCTGAGGGGGTCGGCTATTAAGTATGTCTGTTCACTTCCTGAACATATCCGTGAGGATTACATCCTTCTTAAAGAGCAGCTAACTCAACGTTTTGGTCAGCGTGACCCCCCAACCACAATCAGAAGGAAACTAGGAGAACTCCGCCAGCTCAAGGAGTCTGCAGCTGAGTTTGCTGAGGAGGTGCAACGCTTAGTCACCTTGGCCTACCCTGGCGTGGAGCTCGATCTGCAAGACCAACTTGCTACAGACTTCTTCCTCAAGGGACTTCGCAACCAAAAAGTTGCTTATGAAGTAATGAACAAGGATCCCCATTCATTAGTTGAGGCTCAAAGACTAGTGGAGGCCCATGAGCACAATTATCGAGCCACTGTAGGCCGTGATATTGATGCAAAGAGCAGAGCCAGACGTATTTCCTGGGCAGATGACGAGGAACTGCCCATTGATTCTTCTGCAGTTGCACGCAGAGTTCCAAGTCCGAGCTATGCTACTGCTGATCAAGTAGCTGCCCTCTCACAGAAGACTGCATTCCTAACAGAGCAAGTAGAAAAGATTAGTAAGAGCTATGTGTCTGCTGACCAGTTTAATCTCCTGATGCAAAAGATGGAACAGCTGCAATCAAAGCTGGATATCCTTACAGCTAGGGAGCCGAGAAAGCTGGAGGAAGTAAATCAGGAACGGAGGCGAGGGCGGTCTCCAACACAAGATAGCACACCACGAACAAGAACCTACTCGCCAAGCCCCAATCGTGCTGGAGCAGGTTTGTGCTATCACTGTGGTGAAGAAGGGCATTTCCGAAGAGAATGTGTCAGGCTGTCAACTCCGCCACTCAACCCTAGTCAAACTAACAAAGATCATAACCACAGTACCACTTCAAAAGGTCTAGAACGCTGGAGAAGCCAGTCTCCCACACCACAAGTGGGGCGTGCAAAAAGCAGAGGCCCAAGCTTGCTTATTGATGTGACTGTAAACTGCATTCCAACACAAGCTGTTGTAGACACGGGAGCTGAAGCGACAGTTATCTCAGAGACTTTGTACCGGCAGTTTCCCCTCAGTAAGCAGACAGCTACAACACAGACATGTCTCCATAATGCAGAAGCAGGGAAGGACATGAATGCTAAAGCTGGACTAAAAGTTAAATTTCAAATTGGCACCTGGAGCACAGAATGGGAAGTCTTTGTGGCTCCGATACGTGACCCTGTCCTATTGGGGCTCGATTTTTTGCAGGCTGCAAATGTAACCATCCATACTAGTGGCAGAGTGTTTATTGCAGAAGAATTGGTTCCTGCTAAGGTTGTTGGTGGTGATGGAACAAATTATCACGTTGCTCGAGTGGTTCTAGAGACAGACGCAATGTTACCACCAGAAAGTGAGTGTCTAGTCTGGGGTGAAGTTGACAATCCGAAGCCTGGTGTCTGCGCTGTTCTGGAACCCTACCTGATCACAGAAACTGTGGCCTCAGGGAGTGTTGTCACAACTATGGAGAGTCGAGTGATTGTGAGGCTTTGTAATTTTTCCAGCAACAAAACCACCTTACCAAAAGGGGCCTGTCTTGGTCTCTTGGTAGAAACATATCCAGATGAGGGCCTGATGGATTACAAACAGCAGGATAAAGACTGTGGTAACACTCGAGAGCAAAGTGATGACACACATCTTTCAGAACTGAGGAGACTGACAACTGCAACAGACCTACCTGAGCATCTCCAAGCCCTTTATGCGAGTTCGAGTGGAACCTTAAGTGATGCACAGCAACAGCGACTTATTGAGCTCCTGCTGTCATATAGATTTCTCTTTGCTGTTTCAGATTTGGACCTTGGCCTCTTAACAGCTGTCACACACAGGATAAATACTGGAGCTGCTGGGCCCGTACGCCAGCCAGTCAGACGGACTCCCCTTGGATTTCAAGAGGAAGAGGAGAGGCATCTCAATGCTATGCTGGAAGCAGGAGTCGTAACACCTTCTGCCTCGGAGTGGGCGTCACCCGTGGTGTTAGTTCGTAAAAAGGATGGAGGCGTTCGCTGGTGTGTCGACTATCGGCGCCTCAACAGCTTGACAGCCAAGGATGCTTATCCTCTTCCCAAAATTGAGGAATGCCTTGATGTCCTTGGTGGAGCTTGTGTCTTCTCTACCTTAGACCTTCAGTCTGGCTACTGGCAAATTGCGGTAGATGAAATGGACAGAACAAAGACTGCCTTCATTACTCGCTATGGCCTTTATGAGTACACACGTATGCCCTTTGGCCTGTGCAACGCTCCAAGCACTTTTCAAAGAGCAATGGAGCTTGTTCTTCGAGGACTTCAGTGGGAAACGCTCTTGATTTACTTGGATGACATCATCATCCTGGGCAAAGGGGTCGATGAGAGCCTTGATCGACTTGAAACAGTCTTTCAGCGCCTTTTCAGCTATGGATTAAAGCTAAAGCCATCCAAGTGTCACCTGCTTAAAGAAGAGGTCCTTTTCCTGGGTCATGTGGTCAGTGGCGAAGGTATACGACCAAATCCATCTTTGATTAGTGATGTGGAAGCTTGGAACCCCCCCACGAGTGTACATGAGCTGAAGGCCTTTCTTGGACTGTGTAATTACTACAGGAAGTTTGTTCCAGCATTTTCTGAGCTGGCCAGTCCTCTTAACGAACTCCTAAAAAAAGAAGTAACATTCTTGTGGACCGAGGAGCACCAAAATGCTTTCACACAGCTCAAAGAAAAATTAACTTCTGCACCTGTGCTTGGATATCCTTTAGCGGAAGGAAAATACATCCTGGACACCGATGCCTCAAATCACAGTATTGGTGCAGTGTTGGCACAACTTCAGTGGGGAGAGGAGAGAGTTATCACTTATGCAAGCACCCACCTCACCCCGGCTCAGAGGAGATACTGTGTAACAAGACGGGAGTTGCTAGCTGTTGTTTTATACACCCGCCAGTTTCGACACTACCTGCTTGGCAGGAAGTTCCTTCTACGTACTGATCACAACAGTCTTACTTGGTTGTTCCGGTTCAAGCATCCAGAGGGACAGCTTGCTCGCTGGCTGGAAGAGCTCTGTCAGTACGATTTTGACATTGAGCACAGAGCGGGGAAACATCATTCAAATGCTGATGCAATGTCAAGATGTGGTGGGGAGCTCTCCAATATGTGCAACTGTTATCAGGCAGGGATGAGCGTTTCAAATCTGCCATGTGGTGGCTGTAAACATTGCAAAAAACTGCACGACCACTGGGAGAGATTTGAAGAAGATGTGGATGATGTGGTTCCACTTGCAGTAAGGAGCATTGAGTGTGCAACAGAGGAACACATTATAGACAACCCTGGTGATGGTGATGAGAACAGTGCAGCAGCAGAGTTGTTTGAGAGCCCACATGTGAACTGGCTGGAAGCTTTCTCAAAAGTTAAGCTAGCACAAAAGCAGAGAGCTGATCCTGACCTCTCCATCCTGCATGAGTGGAAACAGACGGGAATCCTTCCAACAAAAGAAGATGTTGCATTGAAGAGTCCAGCGGTAAGAAAATACTGGCTGTGTTGGCCACAAGTAGTACTCGATCAAGGTGTCCTCTTTTATCGTTGGGAAAGGCCTGGAGGACTCAGTCCCTCCCTACTGTTGCTTGTGCCTGCCTCAATGCAAACAGAAGTGTTACAAGCCTGCCATAACCCACCGCAATCTGGCCATTTGGGTGAAGGAAAGACTTTAGAGCGACTCCGTCAAAGTTTCCACTGGTATGGCATGGGTGGAGATGTACACTTGTACATACGGAGGTGCAAACTCTGCAATGCCTGCAAAGTTGCAGGACCGAACAAGAGGGCCAAGCTTCAAAAGTACCAAGCAGGGGCGCCAATGGATCGGATCCATATTGATATATTGGGCCCATTTCCTGTGTCCAGTTCAGGAAACAAGTACGTTCTAATCATAATGGACCAGTTTACTCAATGGGTAGAAGCCTTTCCTGTGCCAGACCAAGGGGCAGAAACTACGGCTAAGACACTCGTCTATGAGTTTGTCTCCAGGTTTGGAGCACCACTTGAACTGCACACAGATCAGGGTCGAAATTTCGAAAGTTCTTTGTTCAGAAATGTTTGTAGTCTGTTGCAGATCACAAAAACGAGGACGACCCCATACCATCCTGCCTCCAATGGGCAAGTTGAGAGGTTCAATCGAACGCTCCTTCAGATGATTCGATGCTATGTAAAACAGAATCAGAAAAACTGGGATGTGCATCTTCCTCTTCTTACATCAGCGTACCGTAGCTCCCAACATGCAGTTACTGGATTCACACCAAATAGGCTCATGCTTGGAAGGGAAGTTTACCAACCTCAGGATTTATGGTCCGGCATAGCAGAGCAGAAGACAGACAGTTTGGAAGTGCCAGATTTTCTGTACAACTTGGAAAAAGGGTTAAGAGATGCACATGATGTTGCCAGGGAACACCTCCAGACAGCCCAACAACGACAAAAGAAGATCTATGATCTCAGGGCTCAGGAGAGGAAGTATGTTGTTGGAGATCTGGTGTATATGCGGGACAGTACTAAAAAAAAAGGACAGAGTCCAAAACTCCAGTCACCTTGGAAAGGTCCTTTTGTGATATCTGCCTGCTGTGGCCCGGTACTTTATGAGGTTCAGGGGTTACGACAAAAGAAAATTATGCATCATGATCGTCTCAAGCCCTATGACTGTGACGTGATTCCAGCAAGGGTTAGACGTCAAAGGAGTGAAATTCTGCAAAAGAGCAAGGATACCCCTGACAACCCCAGTATTCCAGAATCTCTGCATGAGTCGGATACACCGGCATCCCAGGCTAGCAGTGAAACTGAATCAATTTCTTCTGACCTTGAACCCCAGGAGAATCAGGACAAGGAGAGAAAGCGACAGCCAGCAGCTCGTCGACGCAGGAAAGAAAGAAGAGGACTTGGATTGATGTCAGACATAGGAGAACAAGAGATGGTCAAGAGAACACAAAGGGGAAGAGAAATACGGAAGCCAGCAAGATACAACCCTTAGTGTTTCATTATTGCTTTACACTGTTTATAAGTACAGTTTCTTCGTTCTTGGTAACTGTTCGATTATTACTGCTTGCTTTGTACTGAAGGGACTCAGTACTGTTAAAGGGGGGGGATAGTGTAGTAAAGAGAGCATGGTTCCTTTAAGAGTATTCACTGTGTTTATTCTGTTTCTATTCCTATTGGCTGTTTAGTTACGTTATTTGCGGAGTTATGTGGTACGAAAACTCCTGTTTAGTTCATTAGAGAGGTTGCTCGCATGCTCATCGCACGGTCGGAAAAGCTGCCGTTCTGTGCCGGAGCAAGAGCACCAAATAGCGGAACAGTGTGACATCTAAGGACATGTAAGCTGGTTTTTATGTCACTTGCACTGTTGTGACTAGATTGTGAATGTACGTTGTTTAAAACGTTAAGTAAACACTATACGGAAAAGACGATCCTCTTGTCGTGCCTCATTCCCACGCATCCACGTAGGCCAACGCAAAGCGAAA
This sequence comes from Garra rufa, assembly GCF_049309525.1. Classification (NCBI taxonomy): domain Eukaryota; kingdom Metazoa; phylum Chordata; class Actinopteri; order Cypriniformes; family Cyprinidae; genus Garra; species Garra rufa. The sequence goes on along the minus strand of NC_133367.1, from coordinate 36,490,431 downwards.
CTAACCGCACGCACGACAATATTATTGAATAGATTTAATGAAGTGCAGATTCTGATATGAACAACAAAAAGCTCATATAAACACAACCTTATGTTTAATTCTTATTGCTTTTTGTAAATGATTTAGCCAATTAACGGTAGCCTACCTCAAACAGCTTTTGTTTAAATGAGAAAATAAGAGGAGCTGACACATCACATAAGTCACTTTATTAAGCATTATGGTCACATGTATTAAATAAAGAGGGGTTTTAGTCAGTTATTATGAAATAAATAGTGGCAACATTTTGATAGCCTATATGAAATTTTGTCAGGTTCAGTGACCCTAGCCAACTGCAGTCATATGTATTCGTAAGGAACAAACTACATATCTCCAGCATAATTGGGTAATTACAGTAAATAGTAATAAGAAAAAAAGATAAGACCTACATTTATCAGAAAAAAGGAATATGTTTTACATAAGCGCTAAAACGTCTCATAAGGAATTCTTAGTAGTAAATTCTTCGTAGTAGTCTAACACAACAGCAGCATTAATGTTTAATATGTTTGCTATAAGAATTTAGATGCTGGTGCCAATGTCTAGCCTGTCCAGTTTTCTTAAGACATGAAACATCTCTTACAGTACAGCTTGTCTCCTCTGACGCTGATCATTCGGCTTCAGCGTCTGAGCTAACATTTGCTGAACCGTGACCCCTAGTCACAGTTTTCAATAGGTAACCGATTTAGGCACAACACCGAAAAACAAGGTCTCATTGCTTCCACTTCTAAGGTAATCAGTTAAACGAGCTAGTTTCTATTGTGGACGTTTTATTCGGCATTTATATATATAAATGCTAATAAAAAAAGATATATCAATCCACATATGTGAGAGAAATTGGTTATGATCATCTTTAGTGTCTACTTTGAAGGCATCTTGAGTAAATCAACTTTCAACATATTTAACGAGGCATTTGCAAAATGCGTGAACCGGAAGCTAGGCCTGTTTAGCAGAAAACGAAAGTCTGTTGCGCATAACCCTCGACCGGAAACTAACATTGAAATATATATATTTTTTACCTATTAGATTGTGTTTTATTAACATCTACAACTACCATTACCATAAACTAAGCCCTAACTATAATACAAAAACAGTATTATTGTTGTACAATGTGACAAAAATAATGTTAGATTGATGTGCGCAGTAGCCAGAGCTGTATCCCTTCTAGCCTAACACTATTATATAGGAGTAAGACAGCAGCCATTTCAGAACGAGATCTAGCACGCATATTGAGCAGAACTCAGTGATGACTAATCTCAAAGACTCTGATTGGCCATTTTTTCACATATTAACTTTATATGTAACTGGTTATTCACATCCTTCAGGGTCATGCACTGACTATCAAATATATCTAGTGAGTTTATGGGACTTACTAAACATAGCTATTCCTAGTTTCACTGACAGTTTAAGCCTAGCCCCAGACTAAAATGCATGTCTGAGCTTTTTTAACTAAAAGAAACCTGAACTGACATATCTTAAAATATGTTATTGGCATTGTTTTGTCTTAAGATGCACACTAGTAATGCTTTTTTCTAAGGCACGTTTATAAAAAATATCCTAATTGAACTATGGCCTGCTGGGGGTTTGCAGAAAACATATTAAGGTGTAATTTTTTAACTGAACTGCTAAATGATGAGTTTTAGGCATTATACCTCAACATTTTTTTGTAAAAATATGTGTGCAGAACATGGCCTTATTTGGTCATTTGTGTGTAGAGTGTGAATATGAAGACATGCATGTGATTTCATTTTGATGAATAGTTTAATCGCACTACAAATATGAAATTATAGTTCACTCTGGCTCACTATGAGTGAGATTACAGGTACAGGATCTAATATAGAGACGTTTTTTTAGATATTTTTAATTTTTGGTGTTTTTACTTTTTTATTTATTTTTGTTTAGATCCGACAGGAAGTGAAGTGAGAGAGAGGGGCGGGATCAGGAAAGGTCCTAGAGCCAAGATTCGAACTCTGGACAACTGAAACGTAACGGCACTGTACGTCGCCACGCTGGCCACGAGGCTATCGACAAAAATTGTCATTTAAACTTGCTTTTTTGATTTTTTAAAGAAAACATAACTCACTTAAACATAAAGATTGTCATACCTAAATGTGCCTAAATGTGCTTTTGATACTGCCTACATAAAGGTGACTTTATTTGCACATCCACAGTGTTTATGCATAACCTCCAAAAAAAGAAATTTCCTTATACTGTGTCTAATGTTTTCAGAAAAGCATCTGAAATCAAGGATATGGGTAACACTCGTGCTAAAAAGCATCGCTATGAGAGCAGAAAGGAGGGAGGTGCACCATGTTCCAGCTGTGTGCCTGTAAAGACTACAAATTCAATGGATCCACCCGATACCTTCAAAAGTGGAGCTGTGAATCCTGAAACCACGTGAGAATCTTTTTCCAGTATTACAGACAGTCAAGAACCTGAAACATCAGATAGGCATAAGAAACAATACGATTGCTTTGTCTTATCTCTGTACCTCTAGAAGAAAAAGAGGATGGCATTTTTTGTTTCTCCTAAAAACTTGAATTAATATTTCTGTTAAAACTGTAGTAAAACTGTTTAAATCATCATTTTGTAGTCATATTTAGATTTTATGCATTGCATTGTGTTGGCAAAGTTGTGAAATATTATACATTTAAGTATACAACTTTATTGGTGATCGGGCCCGGCCATAGGCATGGGCAAGGTGGAGCAATGCCCCCCTAAATGCTGTGACTGCCCCCCCAAACGTGAAGGCATGCAAAATTCCGAATTTCATAAAAATTTAAAGTAAAATGGTCAGAGCAGAGCACTCTCTGCTCGCTTTCAAACTAGCTACTGATTGGTAGATGCGTAGGGAGGGAGTGGCTACCCGCTTCACTCGCTTACTCGTCTCACTCGCTCACAGTCACGGCACGGCAGAGCTCAAAACTCAGACATCGTTCTAAGTAACTTTTCTTTCGCGGTCTCTCACCGGAATTATTTGATTACTATAACTCTGTTCTTGTTCTCTGTCTTCTCTCTCTCTCTCTTTCTCCTCACTCATTTACAATTTGTTGAAGTGAATCAAGTAACGAGTCGACAATGCGCAGATTTGTGGTTGCTAAAGCTAAACCTAGCAGTAGCAGCGGAGCTGCCAGCAGCAGTGGAGACAGAATAATTACCCGGCTCATCGGGTGGTACTGCTTGTGGACTCGCCACAAACTCTAACCATTGTGCCCGGTCCAGTACCAGTACAAGTTTTTCTAGCTGCACAAGCACCACAGCCCCCGCTGCCCCCGCCGTTCCCAGTCCAGTGGCCGCTGCGGATGATGTACAGTCGTGGCCAAAAGTTTTGAGAATGACACAAATATTAGTTTTCACAAAGTTTGCTGCTCAACTGCTTTTAGATCTTTGTTTCAGTTGTTTCTGTGATGTACTGAAATATAATTACAAGCACTTCATACGTTTCAAAGGCTTTTATCGACAATTACATGACATTTATGCAAAGAGTCAGTATTTGCAGTGTTGGCCCTTCTTTTTCAGGACCTCTGCAATTCGACTGGGCATGCTCTCAATCAACTTCTGGGCCAAATCCTGACTGATAGCAACCCATTCTTTCATAATCACTTCTTGGAGTTTGTCAGAATTAGTGGGTTTTTGTTTGTCCACCCGCCTCTTGAGGATTGACCACAAGTTCTCAATGGGATTAAGATCTGGGGAGTTTCCAGACCGTGGACCCAAAATTTCAACGTTTTGGTCCCCGAGCCACTTAGTTATCACTTTTGCCTTATGGCACGGTGCTCCATCGTGCTGGAAAATGCATTGTTCTTCACCAAACTGTTGTTGGATTGTTGGAAGTAGTTGCTGTTGGAGGGCGTTTTGGTACCATTCTTTATTCATGGCTGTGTTTTTGGGCAAAATTGTGAGTGAGCCCACTCCCTTGGATGAGAAGCAACCCCACACATGAATGGTCTCAGGATGCTTTACTGTTGGCATGACACAGGACTGATGGAAGCGCTCACCTTTTCTTCTCCGGACAAGCCTTTTTCCAGATGCCCCAAACAATCGGAAAAAGGCTTCATCGGAGAATATGACTTTGCCCCAGTCCTCAGCAGTCCATTCGCCATACTTTTTGCAGAAGATCAATCTGTCCCTGATGGTTTTTTTTGGAGAGAAGTGGCTTCTTGGCTGCCCTTCTTGACACCAGGCCATCTTCCAAAAGTCTTGGCCTCACTGTGCGTGCAGATGCGCTCACACCTGCCTGCTGCCATTCCTGAGCAAGCTCTGCACTGGTGGCACTCCGATCCCGCAGCTGAATCCTCTTTAGGAGACAATCCTGGCACTTGCTGGACTTTCTTGGACGCCCTGAAGCCTCCTTAACAATGCGTTGGAAAGTTTTTTCCGGGATTAAGTTAATTTTCATGGCAAAAAAGGACTATGCAATTCATCTGATCACTCTTCATAACTTTCTGGAGTATATGCAAATTGCTATTATAAAAACTTAAGCAGCAACTTTTCCAATTTCCAATATTTATGTTATTCTCAAAACTTTTGGCCACGACTGTAGACATAGGCTTGAACACCGTACTAAGCCATGCTGTGTACAGAACTAAGAAATAAAAACAACAAAAAATACACAAAAATAGAAATTAAAAATATATAAATAAAATAAAAGACGAAAAATGAAAGGATAGATAGATAGATAGATAGATAGATAGATAGATAGATAGATAGATAGATAGATAGATAGATAGATAGATAGATAATAGACAAGCAGACAAAAGCAGACAGACAGACACATTTAAAAAGTAAAAATTACAAAAATAAAAAATAAAAAATAAAAAAATAAATAAAACATAAATGCAGCCTCAAAAGGGCACAAGCCAGTGTCCTATTTGTGCTGGTCCCAAGCCCGGGTAAATGCAGAGGGTAGGGCATCAAACATAAAACCTATAAGACAAATCAAATGGATCAAAGGAGAAGATATGGATAGATGGACTGATATGATGACAGCATAGTTAATATAGTTTTCTTTGCATAGATGATTAGAGAAGCTCACCCACACTCGCCCCCTCAATATTCTACATGCACCCCCTACTGGGGCTGGCTAAATCCGGCCCTGTTGGTGATTGTTTTTTTTTTTTCTTTAAAAAAAAAAAAAAAAAAAAAAAAAAACTCACTTAAACATGAAGATTGTCATACCTAAATGCTGTGCTTTCACTACTGCTTACATAAAGTTGACTTTATTTGCACATGTGCAGTGTTTATGCATAACCTCCAAAAAAAAAATAAAAAATCTTGTACTTTGCCTAATGTTTTCAGAAAAGAATCTGAAATCAAGGATATGGAGGAGAACATTTGTGCTAATGAGAGCAGAGAATGGAGGTGCACCATTTTCTAGCTGCGTGTCAGTAAAGACTACACATTCAATGAATCCACCTGATACCTTCAGAACTGGAGCTGTGACCTCTGAAGCCACGTGAGAATTTTTTTCAGTAGTTTCTCTGTCAATTTAGGAGAAAAAGAAGCCAATTTATTTATTTTTTTATCCCAAAAAACAATTGAGTGGATATCTGTTACAAGCATGCAATATTAGGTAGAATAAAAGATTTTGGATACAATTATTAGGTTATTGCTTTAGCTAAGACCATGCATATGCACAGATAGATCCCAAGTGTTGCTCAAGCACCTCTCTGACTAGATGAGTTCAGTGACTGCTATGCCATGTGATTTTTTTGGGGGATGTGGATTTCATGTTTCATGTGAAGAACAACTCTCAGCCGAAAAAACCATCAACCTGTTCCTCTGTCTTGCGGAAGTGAATGATGAAACTCTATACAGGGAGATTCAGGAGTTTTTGAATTCAGACAAATACTCATGGAAGAATCTCTCACCTGCTCAGTGCTCAGCAATAGCCTACATGCTGGATGAACTGAACCCCATTAAATTCACCACATCAGATGAAGGCAGAAGGAGACTGATACCAGCTGTGAGGAACTGCAGAAAATCCATGTAAGCATTTAGAATTTTGAAAAAAAAAAAAAAAAAAAAATTCTCCAACTCCTCTTACGCTCTTAAAAATAAAGGTGCTTCAAATGGTTCTTCAAGCTTTGCCATAGAGGAACCATTTTTGGTTCCACAAAGAACTATTCAGTCAAAGGTTCTTTAAAGAACCATCTCTTTCTTGACCTTTTTTAAATTAACCACTTACCATTCTTTTTAGATTTTTAGGATGCAAACTCACTGTTGTAAAAGTGTGGCTATACAGATCTGAAATCAAATTCCTCACTGAGAGAGCTCAACCTGAGTAACAATAACTTAAAAGATTTAGGAGGAAAGCTGCTCTTTGATGCACTAAAGAATCCGAACTGCCAACTGGAAAAGCTGAGGTTTGTTTCTTATATTCTTTTGTATGATTATTTTTTATAAAAGTTTTGCCAACAGTGTATGGAAAATGTAGAGAAATACAGTGTAGAGCAGGGCTATTCAATTAGATCAATCTGAGGGCCGTATTATTGAAGTGAAAATCTGAAGGGGGCCAAGGCTGTCTTGATCTCTTTCTGTGGGGCCTATAAAATTAGAAATTAAGTTGAAACGCATATTTAGCAGTAAAATGAACTATTACCAATGCCAACATCTATAGAGGGGTAACATTAGTGCTGTCTTTTAGTCAATAAAAAAAAATTATCACACAATTTTCTTTTTTCTTTACTTCACAATTTTAATGTGCTTACTGAAGCGGATCAGCATTTGCGTAGTGAAGAATTAGCACTGAATAGGACACAGCTGGGTCTTTCTACAGAAATGTCAATTTTTGATATGGCAAAACAAAACGCATCTTAAAATGTATTTATTTTTGTAACATTTAAACTGAGACCACATTATTAGCTTCACTTTTGACTTTATGCATACACATAAATGACAGCTTAATGATTTTTTAAATCTTTTTTTTTTTGCATTTATTTAAAGTCCATATATACCATTTTTGTCACCTTCTTACGGCAATATTTAAGGTTTTTATGAAACATTATTTTTCAGTTTTTTTCAGCACCAGTAGTCAGTTACAGAAAAATAATGAAAATGCAAGAAATAAGGAGATTATGTTTTATTTATTTCATGTGACCGAAAAAAAAAAACACAGTAACACCAGTGACACAATGAATCACCGGTGACATGTATAAGTATCACCAGTGACAATTTTAATGAAAAATCTGTTTTACAAAATGGCTGCTGCAAGGTATCAAACCACATTTTGTCAATCACGGTATAATCACAAAATTAAGTCGTTTATCTATTTGTATCCATTTATAATATTTTTCCAGCATTTATTAATATTAATATTAATATTTTTAACACCATTTATATCATATATTTGTTATTATAAATTGCAGAATTAAAAAAAAAATTACCTCAAGATAAATGACTTTCCCTCTGTGCATGACTGTGGAGACAAGCAGTTTTGTCATGCTTGGAATTCTAAATAATTAATTAAAAAACAAATATTGCCAAATTGATGGCTCAAGAAGGTTTAATTGTTCAAATAACATTGGTTTATTTTAAAATATGAAGAAATTGGAACCCTAAAGTTTTTTTTCAAGTGTAATTTTTTTTAAAGGCTAGGAACAGAAAAATGTATATTTCCATAGAATGACCCAGTTATTTTTGTGTCTGACATTACTGAATATGCATTTAATTAAAATTTAAGGGAGGAGAGTATTAAAATGAATCACGCAACGCGATTTAATAACCTTTGCGCTCGTAAAATTACTGGTATTTGCAAAATTGTTTAATACCTTAAAAAAGCGCTGGTCATTTATGGAAATGAGCTGTCTGCGTCTGCATTCTTTAATGTGCGCATTGTTAATCATACACAGAATTTTCCTCCCATCAACGCTTTTATGGAATTGTGCTCTAATGCTAATTTGCCCTGTTTAGTTAAGCTGGCCCTAATTGTCTAGGAAAATTATATCTGCCACAGTTTTGTTATTGTATTTAACAAATTTAAATAAAATAAGAAACAACAGATAACATTCTTTACAATGTCATAATTCAATTTAGAGCTTAGATAAGGGTAATAATGTAATAATTTATTCTTCTGTTTAGATTGTCCATCTGTAATTTAACTGATCGCTGTTGTGAAAGTCTGGCTTCAGCGCTACAATCATCAAACTCCCATTTAAAGGAACTGGACCTGAGTAACAATAACTTGAAAGATTCAGGAGTGAAGCTGCTCTTTGATGCACTGAAGAGTCCAAACTGCCAACTAAAGAAGCTAGGGTAAGTTTCAAATATTCATAAAACTTTGAAAAATTTGAAAAATATATTTAAAAAAAATAATAATTTGGTACATAATTTAGGTTAAAAATACAACGCAAAGATTATGTTCAAAAATATTTATTTTTAAGATATATTAATCATACTCTAGTAAAAACATTTGTATACAACTTAATTGCACATTAGGTAGTTTTCATAGAGCTACCTTTTTCATTATGTTCTTTGATTAAAGCAGCTGGTTATTAGGATATTTCTGCTGCAACTTTAAGAGCTGCATTTGCTGAACTTGGCACATATCTGACACAGCTTTAAATATAAATTAGACTCATAAATTATAAATACTTACATGCACAGTTTTAAGGCAGCTTTAATTGCCTTTTTTTAACTTGACGACATAATCATGACACTGCATACTCGTAGTTTCATTTGGGTTTAAATATGATACAGTGCTTTAATATAGCCTAATACAGTATGCGCAGGCCTAGTTAAACTGAAAAATTAATCGCCTGCATAAACACGCTAATTTTGACATCACTAATATAGAATGATATCACATGACACGAGTGTGATCGTTCTGTTAGCATGGCTGTGATTACCTAAAGCTCATGGATGAAAGCACCTCTCAACCAATCAGATTCAAGGACCAGAAAGAACTATAGGAATAAAAATAGTAAATATTTAAATATGATAATTATTCATTTATTATTTTCTACCTTTGATGTCTGTCATTGTAGATTATCTGGCTGCATGGTGACAGAACAAGGCTGCTCTTATCTGGCTTCAGCTTTGAGTTTAAACATCTCCCATTTGAGGGAGCTGGATCTGAGCTACAATCACCCTGGAGATTCAGTGATCACTGCTAGACAAGAGGAACCAATCTGCAAACTGGAAAAACTCTGGTATGATCGACACTTTCTTATTAATTTAAATGTACTCTTAAATTATTTGATGATTCACAACATGGTTCTTACATGAACTTTTAAATTTAAATTTAAATTTAAATTTAAATTAAGACTAACTAACTAACAAATTAAATTGATTTTCTGAAAATGTGAGATGTCATGAACACTCTCAAGATGTTTCAGACTCAGACTTCCTTTAGTGATCCCCAAGGGAAATCAAGGTGTTATAGCAGAGAGAGAGCAAAGTGATGAGTTAAGTGAGCATGGCATGAAGCATCAGAAGATGGTCATGATTTAACATGAAGTTCAGTGTTATGGGCAGTAGCGTTACCAAGATGTTGCATAAGATACTATGCTTTGCCTTGATATCAATTTAGATGATGATTTTTTAAAAACGGTTTGAGACATGACATCCATGACATTGGATTATGTAGGAACCAAAGAAAAAAAGTGAAATTATTCTGGTTAAATTAATGGCTATCAGTGGCATTTCACTTCCTACTGGTTAGGCTTTTTTAAATTAAAGGATTAGTTCACTTTCAGAACAAAAATTCACAGATTCACCATTTAAGTCCATTATATGGAGAAATTTGCAGAAATGTTTATCTCAAAAAACATAATTTCTTGATGACTGAAGAAAAAACATTTGTGCACCCTCGTATTACAGTAATTCACTCTTGACATTTTCCATTAAAATAACACCAAAACCTGCCTAAAAAAACAAAAACAAAAATTAAAATGAGAATAAAGTTGAACAAGCTACAATCCACTTCTTATTGGTTAAATTGAACCAAGAATATCAGTGCCTATGGATCAGACTATCCTCTATCTGTGTCAAACTGCATAATTTTCCTGCAAGCAGTTCTATGGGCTGAAGAAGCAGATGGAGAAGAATTTACTGTATTTTATTTGTATGGTAACACTTTACTATAGGGACCAATGTTAACTAGTTGCTGATTAGCATGCAGATTACTAGCATATTGGCTGTTTGTTAGGACTTATAAATCACATATTCTGCCATATTCCACCATATTCTACATCCCTAATACTAACCAATAAACTTAACAATTATCTGTTAACAATTAACTATTAGTAAGCAGCAAATTAGGAGTTTATTGAGGTGAAAGTCATAGTTAATCAGTAAATCAGTTAATTAATAGCAGGAATTGGACCTTAAAATAAAGTGTAACCATTTGTATTTTCTAGAGTTTTATTTCTTTAAATTTTTTTGCAAGGCAGATGAGTAGAGCAGTGGAACATGGTACATTATGTTTTTTATTCTTTGACAGCCTGGATCATGGGGGAGAGAACATGATTAAAGCAGGACTACAAAAATGTAGGTCTACACACACACACACACACACACACACACACACACACACACACACACACACACACACACACACACACACACACACACACACACACACTCATACTTTTTACACTATAGAATAAGTCAAATATAATATAAAATATAAAATGTTTTAACATTGTGTGTATGCAGTCAAAATATTTATGTGGAACTGGAAAGTAGATCTAAGGGCAGTTTGATACTTCAGCATATTTTGTGGTCTTAGTAAATGTTCTCTTTTTTGTGTTTGTGCAGATTTCTGTCATCTCACACTGGATCCGAACACAGCACACAATAATCTCAAGCTTTTAGATAGTAATAGAAAGTTGGCATGCACTGGAGCAGCATATCCTGATAATCCAGAGAGGTTTGACGGCCTTCCGCAGGTTCTCTGTAAAGAGCGTCTGTGTGGACGCTGTTACTGGGAGGCTGAATGGAGTGGGTTGGGTGATATGGTGGTGTCATATGAAGGAATCGGCAGGAAAGGAAAATGTTCTGGCACCAGGTTCGGAGCCAATAACAAATCTTGGATTCTGAGCTGCTTCGGAAAGAAACTGATTGCTTGGCATGACAATATGGGAACGCATATACCTCCCCCAGAACCTCCCTTAAACAAAGTAGCAGTGTATCTGGACGAGGCGGATGGCATTCTGTCCTTCTACAGCATCTCTGACAAAAACACACTCAGACACTTACACACATTCAACACCACATTCACTGAACCCCTCTATGCTGGATTTGTGCTTTATACTGATTCAGTGTCTCTGTGTGATGTTAAACAACAGGATGAATAATTACAAGTGCATATATACTGTACATAGTGTAATATACAGTGGCTCCAAAAAGTAATTAGTCTTATGAGACAATTTCTACAAAAACTTTTTGTCGGAATATCGATTCAATCAAAACATTTCACAGAAAGAGGTTTGTTTGGTTTCTAGATATCAAAACATTTTATTGTTCCAAGAAGTTTTGGAATACAAGGCAAAGTTCATATTGTCTGGAAGAATATGAATAAATGTCATTCAGAAATTTAACCTGCTTGTTTGGTCTTAAAAAGTGAAGGATCTGAGGATCCTTAAATGCAAATTGTGTGTGTTTTGCTTCAAGAGAGCAACCATTCATTTTTGTTGTTTTTCTTTCTTTTTTAATATTCTTTATTTATTCTTCATTTGTGTATAATCATTTATCATCTAATTGTTTTAATTTTCCATTTAATCATATAATCATTTATTATTATCATTTATACCAATTTCTTTGTTTATGGGATCTTAGACTGTTGTAAATCAGTTTGGTATAACACTGCTTGTTAGATTTATGTTCTTCAGGCAGTCTGAGCAATGGGACATACGCAACTAAAATTTTTCAATAATGTGTTAAGGTAGCAGGTTGACGATTTAAGGTGCTGTACTACTTCTTCGATTTGCTATCAATTGTTTCAAAAACAGACATAGTAACTTCTTTTTGAAACTGTGGTCGAATCTGTCTGACCTCTGCATAACTTCAGGATGTGCTAATCGTCTTTCTGATATTATTGATCTTCTCAGAAAAGAAGGTAACAAACTCATTTGCATTTGCTGTCGGAGAGCATTTCGCTGGCAATCTAACCAGGGGGAGTTTGTTAGTCTCTCAACGGTAGCAAAAAGAGTGTGAGTATTGTTTAAGTTGCTGTTTAGAAGGTTTGAGAAGAACGTTTGTCTAGCTTTTGAGATTAGGCGCTCCTAATCTCGGCTTGTTACCTGTATAAGAGACACCTGGGAGCCAGAAATCTTGCTGATTGATAGGGGAACAAATACTTGTTTCACTGATTAATATGCAAATTAATTTATAACTTTTTTGAAATGCGTTTTTCTGGATTTTTGTTATTCTGTCTCTCACTGTTCAAATAAACCTACATTATACTACAAACTATACTACATTATACTATTAACTACAAAAATAAAGCATGTATTCCTACAACCTTTGCAAATGGCCCTTTCTTGCATCAAGCCTGCACTCAAACTACTGGTCTATTAAAGTGAAAACATGTCTCAACAGGTAAAAGTAGGCTACTTTTAATAAAAGGTCCAACATACCAGGAATATTTTAACGTAAATTTAGCTTACCTGTAACATTCAATATGCTAAAGTGTTCATAAAATTAAGCATTTTATGACTAAATTCAAATTGGCCGATGCCCAAAATGACAAACATGGGCCAAACCAAGTTTGGACTGAATAGAATTGTGGGCACATAGTCTCACATTTATTTGGTGTGTGGACAGTTGGTGGTGCTAGAGGGTTTGAGTTCGAGACAAATTTGCTATAGTTAATGTTCAGAAACTGAAGAAGGTGATGACAGCAGGATTAAAGCAGGACTATGCAAATGTAGGTCTATACATATTTTCTTCATGTTACACCATTTTACACAAGACCACAATAAGGTATCAAATATGTTTTGACTTTTCTTGTGTGCAGATTTCTGTGATCTTACACTGGATCAAAACACAGCACACAACTGTCTCTCTCTATTAGAGGGCAACAAAAAGTTGGTATATAATTCAAAATTGATGTCATATCCTGATCATCCAGAGAGATTCTGGATTCTGGATTCAGACTACCTTTAGCAGGTTCTCTGTAAAGAGTGTCTGTCTGGACGCTGTTACTGGGAGGCTGAATGGAGCAGGGAGAGGGTGATATGGTGGTATCATATGAAGGAATCAACTGTAAAGATCCTAGCTGTTGGTTAGGATCCAATGACAAATCCTAGATATTCTAAGCTGCTTTGTGGAGAAACTGATTGCCCAGCATAATAATTTTTTTTTGATGGGCTGAAATGCCAATTGTGCACCTGCATGTGCATTCAATCAGGCTTCAGTATTTCGAAAATGAGTTTCCCCAAAGCATCAGCTAAACTGACACAATGCGAGTGAACTGTACTGACAAGGGAACAAGTTCAAAACAAAGTGAAGTTTCAGGGCGTTTCTGTCTGTCATGCATTGGTGCGATTATTGGAAATGGCTTCAGTTCATTCTTCTTCTATACGTTGAAATGGGGCTTCACATTTAAAGACTATTCATCTTTGAATAATGTGTTTACCTAATGGAATCATTTATTAACGATTTATCAAACGTCTAGGTCATTATCTTCCAAAAATAACAACTTTAATTATGAACACATTTGAAGGGTGTATTGATATATCTTTTTGATTGAAGATAGTTTTGGAAAGCAAGGCAAACTTCATATTGTCTGAAAGAAACAATGTTCAGCGGGTTTGATGTCATTCTTACAGAATCCACTTAAATTGTTTTCCTAAATCCTTAATGTCTGAAGTGATTGGATAAATAAATGTCACTCAAAATTGTAAATGTCACTTCTCTGGCCTTAAGAAAGATTGGATAGAATAATTGCAGCTTCCTTATTTTCTTTATGTCTTCTTCATTGAATTCTTGAACAACATATTTTCTTCTTATGATAAGGCTAGTTTTGCTTGGTTACAAATGTTTGGCTCTCCTATAACTAGCTCAGTAGAGCATAGTGCTAGCAACACCAATGTCACAGGTTCAATTCCCAGGGAAAGAAAGAACCGATCATGTAAATATATTACTTGAATCCAGTATAGGTTGCTTTAGATAAAAGTGTATTTTACATAATGAATGTAAATGTTGAAAAATTTCTAAAAAACTTGTCTGTGAACTGTGTGGTTTAAACTTACATCTTCAATACAAAGTGTCTATTTTCTGATACAATTGAATTTATTGAATTCTGTAATTGGCCTGATATATATAGGTAAAGGTCAGAGATGCGTCATTCATGAAACTGATCTATATATATATAACTGATTACAATTTGGAATCAGATTCCACAAATTAAGTACTGGTAATTAGAGTAAGTTACATTGTAAAATACTCATAATCAGACTACAGTTACTTTTTTATTAATTACATATTATTCACACAATATAAATAAATTATTCATTATTCATTGATTTTCTCTACTTCCTCTTTTTTCTTTTAAATTGTCCTTTCTAAAATAGTCTAATGCTTTGATATACTCAGAAAATCCAGTTTTGTGAACATTCACACGTAGACTAATCAATGGTCAGGTGGCGAAACAGCATTTGATCAATGGATTTACAAAAATAATTTCAGGTTTAAGAAGTGTTTTAACATTGCATCAACAACTGATGAACACATTTGTTTTTACTTGAATTATCACGCAGTAGGTTATTCAACCATTTATTATTATGTATTATAAAGGCTTTTAAAGATTTAAACGCACAAATTCTCATTGTTTCTTATTTGCAGACATTCTCAAACTATTTGTCAGCTGAATCTCTTTAACCTAATATGTTTACTTTAAAGGGGTGGTCAATCAGCAATTCTGTAAAAGACAATATCTCCCTTTGAACTTTGAGCGTTGTAACTTTGCAGACGTTGTTTATGCTCAAACAGCAACATCACACAGTAACTAAAGTACAAAAAAAAAATAGTAAAATCATAATCAATGACCCCTTTACTTACCCCTGAGATTTTAAAATAAATGTTTTAATAATAATTTAGTATAATGTTTACATGTTCACGGATCTCTGATGGTCATATGGCCAACAGGTAAACATAAAATATTTCATCTTTTTCAATAAGTGAATAATTTTGATTGCTATTTTAAAATTATTTATTTTAATTTTACATTTTTATGATTTAATTAACCTTTCATCAAAGTTGTCCTAAAACCAAAACAATACCTGTTCTTAGGACAACTTTGATCAACTTTTTTGATCCACTTCAAATGTTGACTACTATATACATTCAAAGGCATGTGTCATTTATCAAACTCTGAACTTTGGAATCAATGTGGGTAAACTGCCAACTGGAAAGGCTGAGGTGGTTTTAAAACAGTCATAAAATTGAGGTTATATGGTGTTATACCTTCACATTATACAGAGAGATATTGCATATGTTCAAAGGTACTAGTTATTTGACATTTGACTAAAATCATGAGACCATTGGCTCAGTGATTTTTGGTCTTCACAGTTTTCAATCATGTTACAGCAGAGATAGATATAATTTGTATCACTTTATGAGCATTATACTTATACATATAACTTACACTGTTCACTGAAATCTCTGCTTGATTCTAATGCAATGTTTTGTCAAGAAACCATGGGGTGTGGTGCTAGCTTACAAATCAATTACGCAATGTTTCAGTGTTGTATTTAGACTGTCAGCCTGAACGTTCACTGATTAGTGTTGTTTCAGCTCTACAATCATCAAACTGCTGTCTAAAGGAACTGGACCTGAGTAACAATACTTCAGGATTCAGGAGTGAAGCTGCTCTCTAAGAAGCTGAAGAACTGAAGAAGCAGAGGTAATTTTAAAATCATATATCTTGTCGCTGTTGGACAGAAACCTTGTGTTTCCAAACTCTGTACTTTTTAGGAAATTTGATTTAAAAAAAAAATAGTAGTTTCTGAATATTTAAACACTGTGTTGTGGCTTACCATTAATCCTATTAATAACATTTGACCTAAACCAAGTTTTCATCAACTTACAAAGTTTATAGATGAGGGCTCAGTTTATTCTACTGTTGAAAATATTTGGCCAAAATATCTTGTTATAAAAGACAAAGTACTATGCAAAGGCTATTTAAAGCAGTATTGGACATGAACTAAATGGCAAATGCCACTCTCTAAGCCACTCTTCATCACTCCTCAAACACATAAATTATTAACCTTTATAGAAATGGTGTTTCTCAATCAACGAAAACATTGTACTTACTGCAGTACTTCATTTAGAATGGAGACAGGGACACATGGTGGAGCTATGAGGTTTTGCTGATCCAATGGAGTTACGACATTTAGTCACAAGGACTTTTTATCTAACTCAGCATTTACATGACTAATGTTTTCTTAAACAGATTATTAAAGGTTCAATCTGAAAGGAACCTTTCACTTTTATTCTGATTTATGTGGCTTTATATCAACTTTGATGATTAGTTACATGAAAACGGTTTGAGATATCAAAAAAAAAAAAAAAAAAAAATGCCATTCCAGCAGATGATCTAGGACAGAGGTGTCAAACTCCTGGAAGGCCACAGTTTTACAGAGTTTAGTTCCAACTCTGCTTCACTAAACACATACCTGTGGCTTTCAAACAAGCATGGAAGACTTGAATAACTAGATCACTTTAAAGGTTGAAGATAAACTCCGCAGGGCTGTGGCCTGAGATTGATATGTTAAAAAGGTCAAAGAAGCAGATTGAAAAAAGCAAGCCAACTGTAAAAAAAAAAAAAAAAAAAAAGTAACATTTTATTCTGTATAGGACGAAAAGCAATAGAATGAGGTGAGATTCATGGCTCACAAAACTTCTGGAATGTTTGTATAGGTTCAAATGGCAAATCCCCAAAATAGCTGAATTGGAAAAATTTGGTATTGTTTGACACAGAATCTAACAAGACCATTGATGATTTATGGTCAAACTGTTCCGAAGTAAGCCACATTTTTACACTTGTTTACTGAAACATTTTTAGTTTCTACATTTTTGCCAGCAGTATCTGAAAATGATCAAAGTTGGTGAAAAAACGAACTTAACTTTTTCTGAAAATTCACATGATGGTAAATAATGTCTTTCCTCTACTTTTCAAAAGTTATTAGCACAAACATAAGTGCAAATGTGGACAGTTGGTGGCACTAAAGAACATTTTCTATAGTTAATGTTGAGACTGTCCTCTATAGCATAACCTCTATGGTATAACTTTGCCACAAGCGGTTCTATGCGTCGACTCAAAATCCGAAAAAGAAGAAAACTAATGGATACAATATGTGCCTTGGTACCTTCAGTGCTCCTTAATAAACTACAAAAAATACTCTAGTAAAGGATGGAAAGCAAAATATTATTTATTATATTTAAAGAGATAGTTCACCCAAAAATGTAAAATGCTGTCATTAATTACTCACCCTCACCCTCATTAAATCCATAAGACCTTCGTTCATCTTCAGAAAACAAATTAAGATATTTTTGATGAACTCCAAGAGCTTTCTGACCCTATAGACAGCAATGTAACTACCACGTTCAAGCCTAGAAAGGTATAGTCCATGTGACATTAGTGGTTCAACCGTAATGTTATGAAGCAATGAGAATAATTTTTGTGCGCAAAGAAAACAAAAGTATACTTATGTAGCTCTTCAACACACATTCATAAGACCTTGAACATGGTAGTTGTGCTGCTGTCTATGCAGGGTCAGAAACCTCTTGGATTTAATCAAAAATATCTTCATTTGTGTTCTGAAGATGAACAAAGGTCTTATGGGTTTGAAACAATATGAGGGTGAGTAATTAATGACAGAATTTTAAGTTTAGAGTGAACTGTGCCTTTATTAGATAATTTACTATGTTCTATTTGTTATGTTTATTTGGTGATGTTGAGTCCAATGAATATAACATGACACTTTAAACTTTTCTTTTTCTTCAACAGTCTGGAACTTGGAACACAGCGGAGAGAAGATGACTAGAGAAGAACTTCTAAAATGTAGGTCTTCGCATACATTTCTTCACAGGACATAATTTTACAAAATACCAGAATACGTTCTCAAGTATAAAATGTTTTCTGTGTACATGTAGTCAAAAATATTTATGTGGATCCGAAAAGTAGATCCAAGGCCAATTTGGTTCTTGAACATATTTTGTGGATTCATTAATGTTCTTGTTTCTTACATGCAGATTTCTGTGATCTCACACTGGATGCAAACACAGTACACAATCGTCTCTCTGTTGTGGAGGGCAACAAAAAGTTGGTGTGTAATCCAGAACCAGTGTCGTATCCTGATAATCCAGAGAGGTTTGATGGCCTTCCGCAGGTTCTGTGTAAAGAGCGTCTGTGTGGACGCTGTTACTGGGAGGCTGAATGGAGTGGGTTGGGTGATATGGTGGTGTCATATGAAGGAATCGGCAGGAAAGGAGAATGTTTTGACACCAGGTTCGGAGCCAATGACAAATCTTGGATTCTGAGCTGCTTCGGAGAGAAACTGATTGCTTGGCATGACAATATGGGAACGCATATACCTCCCCCAGAACCTCCCTTAAACAAAGTAGCAGTGTATTTGGACGAGGCGGATGGCATTCTGTCCTTCTACAGCATCTCTGACACAAACACACTCAGACACTTACACACATTCAACACCACATTCACTGAACCCCTCTATGCTGGATTTGTGCTTTATACTAATTCAGTGTCTCTGACAGGATCAACAAGATGAATAATTTATATTCACTACAAAATATACCGTGGCTCCAATAAGTACTCAAAGAAATTCAGACATTTTTAAGTGTGACTTAAGTGTCTAAATACTTTCTGGGATCACTGTATGGTAGTTATGATTTTTTGCTTTTTTTAACTTGTTAGTTACACTCTAAAAAATAAAGGTTCTTTAAAAGGTTCTTCACATCAATGCCATAGAAGAACCATTTTTGGTTCACAAAGAACCATTCAGTCAAAGGTTCTTTAAAGAACCATCTCTTTCTTATCTTTTAATAATCTGAAGAACCTTCTTTCACCACAAAGAACCTTTTGTGAAACAGAAAGGTCTTTCAGATGTTAAAGGCTCTTTATGGAACCATTTAGACAAAAAAGGTTCTTATATGGCATCGTCAAGCACCTTTTTTTTCAGAGTGTAGCTGAAGGATTTTAATCTTATGATTGTGTGGTTTCAAGTGATATATGTGACCCTGGACCACAAAACCAGTCTTAAGTCGCTGGGTTATATTTGTAGCAATAGCCAAAAATACATTGTATGGGTCAAAATGATTGATTTTTTTTTTATGCCAAAAATCATTAGGAAATTAAGTAAAGATCATGTTCCATGAAGATTTTGTGTAAAATTCCTACTATAAATATATCAAAATGTAATTTTTGATTAGTAATATGCATTGTTAAGAACTTAATGTGGACAGATTTAAAGGTGATTTTCTCAGTATTTTGATTTTTTGCTCCCTCAGATTCCAGATTTTCAAATAGATGTATCTCGGCCAAATATTGTCCTATCCTAACAAACCATACATCAATAGAAAGCTTATTTATTGATCTTTCATATGTATACATCTCAGGTTTGTAAAATTTTACCTTATGACTGGTTTTGTGGTCCAGGGTCACATATGTCTTCATGAGTAAGAGATAAGAGAATGTCCTCATTTCAAGGGTTTTAACTTCACAGGATGTTGTTGTTAAGCATGTTCTATTGCATGTTCTAATGTTTTACCATTGGTGAGAACCACCTGTGTCTCCATTCAAATGTAAATCCCCTAATTCTGTATAATATCTCTATATAATGATCTTATATTTAGTGTATCGCACAGAAAAAATAAACACTAAACCTCTGATAATAAGTTTTCATGAAAAGGACGTTTTACCTGTTTGTTAAACATAGTCTCTGAATCCAATACCTCAGTTACAACCTTTATGCAGTAATGGCCAACATTGCAAGTTATAGTCAAACACGCTTCCGGTATTCTTATGTAATACCATTTACCGCCACTAGGTAGAAGCATCGGTTTATAATCCCTTCTTATAAAAGCATCGGCTCACAATTTTTCCCTGTCAAATGAATTTGCCTAAAGATAACATTTCTCACGTTAATGGTCAACATGACTGTTTGTGGGGCAGATGTCCATTAAATATTATTAAACTTCTACATGTACCAAAATTTTGACATTTGGACATTTAGCTACCAGTCAAAAGTTTTTGAACAGTAAGATTTTTAATGTTTTTATTTTAAAGCAGTCTCTTCTGCTCAGCAAGCCTGCAATTGTTTGACCTGAAATAATTTTGAAATATTTTTACTATTTAAAATAACAGATTTCTATTTGAATATATTTTAAATTGTAATTTATCCCTGTGATCAAAGCTGAATTTTCAGCCTCATTACTCAAGTCTTCAGTGTCACATGATCCTTCAGAAATCATTCTAATATGCTGATTTGCTGTTCAAGTAAAAAAAATATATAGATATTATTTACTACTATTATCATCAATATTTAAAACAGTTGAGCAAATTTTTTCAGGAATCTTTGATGAATAGGAAGACCCAAAGATCAGCATTTATCTGAAATAAAAGACTTGGAAAAACATTATACACTATACCATTCAAAAGCTTGGAGTTTTTTTAATTTGGGAAAGAAATTATAGAAATTAATACTTTTATTAAGCAAGGATGCTTTAAATTGATCAAAAATGATGACAAAGACATTTATAATGTTACAAAAGATCTCTATTTCAGATAAATCATGTTTTTCTGAACTTTCTATTCATAAATAAACCTGAAAAAATTCTACTACTACTACTACTACTACTACTACTAATAATAATAATAATAAATGTTTTTTTTTTTTTTTTTTTTTTTTTCTCGCAGCAAATCAGAATATGAGAATGATTTCTGAAGGATCATGTGACTGGAGTAATTATGCTAAAAATTCAGCTTTGAAACCACAGGAATAAATTACATTTTAAAATATATTAAAATAGAACGCAGTTATTAAAAATCACAATTTTACCGTTTTTTTCTGTACTTTGGAAAAACTAAATGCAGGCTTGGTGTGCAGAAGAGACTTTAAAAACATTAAAAATCTACTGTTCACAAACTTTTGACAGTGTAAAATATTTAATACGATGTCAATGAATACATTTAAAACCACGTCAATTTAATTTAATCAACACACACACACACATATATATATATATATATATATATATATATATATATATAACACAAAATCTGAAGGAGAAACAAATAGTTTGAAAAGCGCTTTTAAAGACCACTAGTTTACATTTGTCGGCGCCTGCCATATTTTGCTCCTCATTGAAACGTAACAAGCGCTGATTTCCTGCCATGAAGTGCGCGTCGCCGCTCTGCCGCAGATCGGTATCGAATGCGGATCAGCTGAAGCCGTTGAGCTCAACATGTGACGTCAATCACTCTGCTGATATTATCTGTGCAGCGCTGCTGACCTCACGCGTTTTTTTTACTGCAACTACCCTGAAGTACAGTTCAAAACGCTCGTGCTCTCTGGGCTGAACGTGCGCGTGGACTGAATGAAAGTAGCAGATTGGGCGCAACTTCTCAGACGCGTTACAGGTATGCGGCTTTAATGCGCTCTGCTCGGATGTGTTATTCAGGCCTGTGTTTGATCACACAGTGCTGTCTGTGGCTGTGTTTGATGAGAATGCTTCCATCTGCGCTTGTGCGGTTGTCCCGCATGCCTTCAGTCGCAGCACAGGGGTGCGTTTATGATGCTCGTTTGAAGCGCTGCTGCTACCGCCTTTGAAGTTCCAGCGTCCCTCCCTGCGCTGAGCTGAGGCTGCT
>NC_133367.1:36396352-36468066 GCF_049309525.1 Garra rufa | reverse complement strand
ATTATACTTAATTATTATTAAAACATTTATTTTAAAATCTCAGGGGTAAGTAAAGGGGTCATTGATTATGATTTTACTTTTTTTTTTTTTTACTTTAGTTAGTGTGTGATGTTGCTGTTTGAGCATAAACAACGTCTGCAAAGTTACAACGCTCAAAGTTCAGTGCAAAGGGAGATATTGTCTTTTACAGAATTGCTGATTGACCACCCCTTTAAAGTAAACATATTAGGTTAAAGAGATTCAGCTGACAAATAGTTTGAGAATGTCTGCAAATAAGAAACAATGAGAATTTGTGCATTTAAATCCTTAAAAGCCTTTATAATACATAATAATAAATGGTTGAATAACCTACTGCGTGATAATTCAAGTAAAAAAAAATGTGTTCATCAGTTGTTGATGCAATGTTAAAACACTTCTTAAACCTGAAATTATTTTTGTAAATCCATTGATCAAATGCTGTTTCGCCACCTGACCATTGATTAGTCTACGTGTGAATGTTCACAAAACTGGATTTTCTGAGTATATCAAAGCATTAGACTATTTTAGAAAGGACAATTTAAAAGAAAAAAGAGGAAGTAGAGAAAATCAATGAATAATGAATAATTTATTTATATTGTGTGAATAATATGTAATTAATAAAAAAGTAACTGTAGTCTGATTATGAGTATTTTACAATGTAACTTACTCTAATTAACGGTACTTAATTTGTGGAATCTGATTCCAAATTGTAATCAGTTATATATATATAGATCAGTTTCATGAAGGACGCATCTCTGACCTTTACCTATATATATCAGGCCAATTGCAGAATTCAATAAATTCAATTGTATCAGAAAATAGACACTTTGTATTGAAGATGTAAGTTTAAACCACTCAGTTCACAGACAAGTTTTTTTGAAAATTTTCAACATTTACATTCATTATTTAAAATACACTTATATAAAGCAACCTATACTGGATTCAAGTAATATATTTACATGAACGGTTCTTTCTTTCCCTGGGAATTGAACCTGTGACATTGGTGTTGCTAGCACTATGCTCTACTGAGCTAGTTATAGGAGAGCCAAACATTTGTAACCAAGCAAAACTAGCCTTATCATAAGAAGAAAATATGTTGTTCAAGAATTCAATGAAGAAGACATAAAGAAAATAAGGAAGCTGCAATTATTATATCCAATCTTTCTTAAGGCCAAAGAAGTGACATTTACAATTTTGAGTGACATTTATTAATCCAATCACTTCAGACATTAAGGATTTAGGAAAACAATTTAAGTGGATTCTGTAAGAAAGACATCAAACCTGCTGAACATTTTTCTTTCAGACAATATGAAAGTTTGCCTTGCTTTCCAAAACTATCTTCAATCAAAAAGATATATCACTACACCCTTCAAATGTGTTCATAATTAAAGTTGGTATTTTTGGAAGATAATGACCTAGACGTTTGATAAATCGTTAATAAATGATTCCATTAGGTAAACACATTATTCAAAGATGAATAGTCTTTAAATGTGAAGCCCCATTTCAACGTATAGAAGAAGAATGAACTGAAGCCATTTCCAATAATCGCACCAATGCATGACAGACAGAAACGCCCTGAAACTTCACTTTGTTTTGAACTTGTTCCCTTGTCAGTACAGTTCACTCGCATTGTGTCAGTTTAGCTGATGCTTTGGGGAAACTCAATTTCGAAATACTGAAGCCTGATTGAATGCACATGCAGGTGCACAATTGGCATTTCAGCCCATCAAAAAAAAATTATTATGCTGGGCAATCAGTTTCTCCACAAAGCAGCTTAGAATATCTAGGATTTGTCATTGGATCCTAACCAACAGCTAGGATCTTTACAGTTGATTCCTTCATATGATACCACCATATCACCCTCTCCCTGCTCCATTCAGCCTCCCAGTAACAGCGTCCAGACAGACACTCTTTACAGAGAACCTGCTAAAGGTAGTCTGAATCCAGAATCCAGAATCTCTCTGGATGATCAGGATATGACATCAATTTTGAATTATATACCAACTTTTTGTTGCCCTCTAATAGAGAGAGACAGTTGTGTGCTGTGTTTTGATCCAGTGTAAGATCACAGAAATCTGCACACAAGAAAAGTCAAAACATATTTGATACCTTATTGTGGTCTTGTGTAAAATGGTGTAACATGAAGAAAATATGTATAGACCTACATTTGCATAGTCCTGCTTTAATCCTGCTGTCATCACCTTCTTCAGTTTCTGAACATTAACTATAGCAAATTTGTCTCTAACTCAAACCCTCTAGCACCACCAACTGTCCACACACCAAATAAATGTGAGACTATGTGTCCACAATTCTATTCAGTCCAAACTTGGTTTGGCCCATGTTTGTCATTTTGGGCATCGGCCAATTTGAATTTTGTCATAAAATTCTTAATTTTATGAACACTTTAGCATATTGAATGTTACAGGTAAGCTAAATTTACGTTAAAATATTCCTAGTATGTTGGACCTTTTATTAAAAGTAGCCTACTTTTACCCGTTGAGACATGTCTTCACTTTAATAGACCAGTAAGAGTTCTATTTGTGATGTCTGAGTGCAGGCTTGATGCAAGAAAGGGCCATTTGCAAAGGTTGTAGGAATACATGCTTTATATTTGTAGTTAATAGATAGTATAATGTAGTATAGTTTGTAGTATAATGTAGGTTTATTTGAACAGCGAGATACAGAATAACAAAAAATCCAGCAAAACGCATTTCTAAAAAGTTATGAATTAATTTGCATATTAATGAGTGAAACAAGTATTTGTTCCCCTATCAATCAGCAAGATTTCTGTCTCCCATGTGTCTTTTATACAGGTAACAAGCCGAGATTAGGAGCACCTAATCTCAAAAGCTAGACAAATGTTCTTCTCAAACCTTCTAAACAGCAACTTAAACAATACTCACACTCTTTTTGCTACCATTGAGAGACTAACAAACTCCCCCTGGTTAGATTGCCAGCGAAATGCTCTCCGACAGCAAATGCAAATGAGTTTGTTTCCTTCTTTTCTGAGAAGATCAATAATATCAGAGGTCAGACAGATTCGACCACAGTTTAAAAAAGAAGTTACTATGTCTGTTTTTGAAACAATTGATAGCAAAATTTTCGAAGAAGTAGCACAGTACCTTAAATCGTCAACCTGCTACCTTAACAAACTACCCACATCTTTTTTTTAAAGTGTGCCTAACTTCAAGAATTCAGTGAAGGAGATGAAAAAAAAGAAAGAGGAAATTTTTCCTAACCTATCTTTCTCTTAGATCAAGTCCCCATGCCTGCACAATTAAGATTCAGCCCCAGATGCCAAATCCCGGCAGAAAATATCCATTTTGTCTGGTAACAGAACAACTCGTCAGCAAAGTAGTCAGCAAAGTAGTCTCCTGTTAACAGGAGGTCTTGTCTGGTACCCAATTTACGCACTATTAACAGTCTTCTATCAGCCAAGAAGTTGACTGAGGAAAAAGCCAGTGAAAGTGAAGAACAGAAGCAGGAGACGAAGTGATGATGATAAAAAGGAGCAGAGTTTATTGAATAGTCTTAGTTGTGTATGTCCCAATTCTCAGACTGCCTGAAGAACATAAATCTAACAAGCAGTGTTATACCAAACTGATTTACAACAGTCTAAGATCCCATAAACAAAGAAATTGGTATAAATGATAATAATAAATGATTATATGATTAAATGGAAAATTAAAACGATTAGATGATAAATGATAATACACAAATGAAGAATAAATAAAGAATATTAAAAAAAAGAAAGAAAAACAACAAAAATGAATGGTTGCTCTCTTGAAGCAAAACACACACAATTTGCATTTAAGGATCCTCAGATCCTTCACTTTTTAAGACCAAACAAGCAGGTTAAATTTCTGAATGACATTTATTCATATTCTTCCAGACAATATGAACTTTGCCTTGTATTCCAAAACTTCTTGGAACAATTACATTTTTTTTTATATCTAGAAACCAAACAAACCTCTTTCTGTGAAATGTTTTGATTGAATCGATATTCCGACAAAAAGTTTTTGTAGAAATTGTCTCATAAGACTAATTACTTTTTGGAGCCACTGTATATTACACTATGTACAGTATATATGCACTTGTAATTATTCATCCTGTTGTTTAACATCACACAGAGACACTGAATCAGTATAAAGCACAAATCCAGCATAGAGGGGTTCAGTGAATGTGGTGTTGAATGTGTGTAAGTGTCTGAGTGTGTTTTTGTCAGAGATGCTGTAGAAGGACAGAATGCCATCCGCCTCGTCCAGATACACTGCTACTTTGTTTAAGGGAGGTTCTGGGGGAGGTATATGCGTTCCCATATTGTCATGCCAAGCAATCAGTTTCTTTCCGAAGCAGCTCAGAATCCAAGATTTGTTATTGGCTCCGAACCTGGTGCCAGAACATTTTCCTTTCCTGCCGATTCCTTCATATGACACCACCATATCACCCAACCCACTCCATTCAGCCTCCCAGTAACAGCGTCCAGACAGACGCTCTTTACACAGAACCTGCGGAAGGCTGTCAAACCTCTCTGGATGATCAGGATATGCTACTCCAGTGCATGCCAACTTTCTATTACTATCTAAAAGCTTGAGATTATTGTGTGCTGTGTTCGGATCCAGTGTGAGATAACAGAAATCTGCACAAACACAAAAAAAGATAACATTTACTAAGACCACAAAATATGCTGAAGTATCAAACTGCCCTTAGATCTACTTTCCAGTTCCACATAAATATTTTGACTGCATACATACAATGTTAAAACATTTTATATTTTATATTATATTTGACTTATTCTATAGTGTAAAAAGTATGAGTGTGTGTGTGTGTGTGTGTAGACCTACATTTCTGTAGTCCTGCTTTAATCATGTTCTCTCCCCCATGATCCAGGCTGTCAAAGAATAAAAAACATAATGTACCATGTTCCACTGCTCTACTCATCTGCCTTGCAAAAAAATTTAAAGAAATAAAACTCTAGAAAATACAAATGGTTACACTTTATTTTAAGGCCCAATTCCTGCTATTAATTAACTGATTAACTGATTAACTATGACTTTCACCTCAATAAACTCCTAATTTGCTGCTTACTAATAGTTAATTGTTAACAGATAATTGTTAAGTTTATTGGTTAGTATTAGGGATGTAGAATATGGTGGAATATGGCAGAATATGTGATTTATAAGTCCTAACAAACAGCCAATATGCTAGTAATCTGCATGCTAATAAGCAACTAGTTAACATTGGTCCCTATAGTAAAGTGTTACCATACAAATAAAATACAATAAATTCTTCTCCATCTGCTTCTTCAGCCCATAGAACTGCTTGCAGGAAAATTATGCAGTTTGACACAGATAGAGGATAGTCTGATCCATAGGCACCGATATTCTTGGTTCAATTTAACCAATAAGAAGTGGATTGTAGCTTGTTCAACTTTATGCTCATTTTAATTTTTGTTTTTGTTTTTGTTTTTTTAGGCAGGTTTTGGTGTTATTTTAATGGCAAATGTCAAGAGTGAATTACTGTAATACGAGGGTGCACAAATGTTTTTTCTTCAGTCATCAAGAAATGATGTTTTTTGAGATAAACATTTCTGCAAATTTCTCCATATAATGGACTTAAATGGTGAATCACACTCGTGTCATGTGATATCATTCTATATTAGTGATGTCAAAATTAACGTGTTTATGCAGGCGATTAATTTTTCAGTTTAACTAGGCCTGCGCATACTGTATTAGGCTTTATTAAAGCACTGTATCATATTTAAACCCAAATGAAACTACGAGTATGCAGTGTCATGATTATGTCGTCAAGTTAAAAAAAGGCAATTAAAGCTGCCTTAAAACTGTGCATGTAAGTATTTATAATTTATGAGTCTAATTTATATTTAAAGCTGTGTCAGATATGTGCCAAGTTCAGCAAATGCAGCTCTTAAAGTTGCAGCAGAATTATCCTAATAACCAGCTGCTTTAATCAAAGAACTTAATGAAAAAGGTAGTTCTATGAAAACTACCTAATGTGCAATTAAGTTGTAAACAAATGTTTTTACTAGAGTATGATTAATTTATCTTAAAAATAAATATCTTTGAACATAATCTTTGCGTTGTATTTTTAACCTAAATTATGTACCAAATTATTATTTTTTTAAATATATTTTTCAAAATTTTCAAAGTTTTATGAATATTTGAAACTTACCCTAGCTTCTTTAGTTGGCAGTTTGGACTCTTCAGTGCATCAAAGAGTAGCTTCATTCCTGATTCTTTCAAGTTATTGTTACTCAGGTCCAGTTCCTTTAAATGGGAGTTTGATGATTGTAGCGCTGAAGCCAGACTTTCACAACACTGATCAGTGAAATTACAGATGGACAATCTAAACAGAAGAATAAATTATTACATTATTACCCTTATCTATGCTCTAAATTGAATTGTGACATTGTAAAGAATGTTATCTGTTGTTCTTATTTTATTTAAATTTGTTGTATACAAATGTTTTTACTAGAGTATGATTAATTTATCTTAAAAATAAATATCTTTGAACATAATCTTTGCGTTGTATTTTTAACCTAAATTATGTACCAAATTATTATTTTTTTAAATATATTTTTCAAAATTTTCAAAGTTTTATGAATATTTGAAACTTACCCTAGCTTCTTTAGTTGGCAGTTTGGACTCTTCAGTGCATCAAAGAGTAGCTTCACTCCTGAATCTTTCAAGTTATTGTTACTCAGGTCCAGTTCCTTTAAATGGGAGTTTGATGATTGTAGCGCTGAAGCCAGACTTTCACAACACTGATCAGTGAAATTACAGATGGACAATCTAAACAGAAGAATAAATTATTACATTATTACCCTTATCTAAGCTCTAAATTGAATTATGACATTGTAAAGAATGTTATCTGTTGTTCTTATTTTATTTAAATTTGTTAAATACAATAACAAAACTGTGGCAGGTATAATTTTCCTAGACAATTAGGGCCAGCTTAACTAAACAGGGCAAATTAGCATTAGAGCACAATTCCATAAAAGCGTTGATGGGAGGAAAATTCTGTGAATGATTAACAATGCGCACATTAAAGAATGCAGACACAGACAGCTCATTTCCATAAATGACCAGCGCTTTTTTAAGGTATTAAATAATTTTGCAAATACCAGTAATTTGACGAGCGCAAAGGTTATTAAATCGCGTTGCGTGATTCATTTTAATACTCTCCTCCCTTAAATTTTAATTAAATGCATATTCAGTAATGTCTGACACAAAAATAACTGGGTCATTCTATGGAAATATAATTTTTTTCTGTTCCTAGCCTTCAAAAAATATTACACTTGAAAGAACTTTAGGGTTCCAATTTCTTTATATTTTAAAATAAACCAATGTTATTTGAACAATTAAACCTTCTTGAGCCATCAATTTGGTGATATTTGTTTTTTAATAAATTATTTAGAATTCCAAGCACAACAAAACTGCTTGTCCCCACAGTCATGCACAGAGGGAAAGTGCTTTATTTTGAGGTAAAAAATAAAATAAACATTCTGCTATTTAAAATACAATACTTTGTTCATAGCTAACAAACATATGATATAAATAGCATTAAAAAATAAATGCTGAAAAAATATTATAAACTACATAATGACAATAGTGGTCCCACCATTTAACAGAAATCTTATATTTTAAAATAAAATCACACTGATGGCATCACTTGATTTCCTTCTTCTTATTTTCTGAAGATCTATGAAGAAAGGCCCATGATAAATCCACTGTCCCTTTTCAGTTATCTGAAATTTTCTCAATTATCTCATTATTTCATATGAAGCTTTTATAGTTGAGGTCACTAGTGTGACCTATGCTATTAATAGTAAAAAACTAGAATCCAAATGTATTTTTGTTGCCATTTTGTAAAATGGATTTTTCATTAAAATTATCACTGGTAATTCATTGTGTCACTGGTGTTACTGTGTTTTTATTTCGGTCACATGAAATAAATAAAACCTAATCTCCTTATTTTTTGCATTTTCATTATTTTTCTGTAACTGACTACTGGTGCTGAAAAACTGAAAAATAATGATTCATAAAAACCTTAAATATTGCCGAAGGAAGTAAGGTAACATGAGGGACAAAAAAGTTAATCTAATAATGTGGTCTAAGTTAAAATGTTGGAAAAATAAATACATTTTAAGATACTTTTTTTTGCCATATCAAAAGTGGACATTTCTGTAGAAAGACCCAGCTGTGTCCTTTTAAGTGCTAATTCTTCACTGCGCAAATGCTGACCCACTTCACTCAGCGCACCAGTAAAATTGTGAACTAAAGAAAAAAGAAAAATGTGTGATTATTTTTTTAACCGACTAACAGACCGTAGTAATGTTACCCCTTTATAGATGTTGGCATTGGTAATAGTTCTTTTTACTGCTGAATATGCATTTCAACTTAATTTCTAATTTTATAGACCTCACATAAAGAGATCAAGACAGCCCCACCCCCTTGGCCCCCTTTAGATTTTCACTTTAATAATACAGCCCTCAAATTAATCTAATTGAATAGCCCTGCTCTATACTGTATTTCTCTACATTTTCCATATACTGTTGGCAAAACATTTATAAAAATAATCATACGAAAGAATCTAAGAAACAAACCTCAGCTTTTCCAGTTGGCAGTTCGGATTCTTTAGTGCATCAAAGAGCAGCTTTCCTCCTGAATCTTTTAGGTCATTGTTACTCAGGTCGAGCTCTCTCAATGAAGAATTTAATTTCAGATCTGTAGCCACACTTTTACAACACTGATCAGTGAGTTTACATCCTGAAAATCTAAAAAGAATGATAAATGGTTAATTACCACTTTGCAGAATACCCACTCAAAAAGCAAGGTTACAAAACAATTTGAAATTTATGTTAACACTTTTTACTTTGTCCTACACACTTCAAAGCACTGTTCATCTCTATCATAGATGATCTCTCTAGAAATTCTAAGAATACACAACAGAACTGTGATTATATTGTATTTATAGCTCATTCCATGTTTAGAACTCTTACCCAATCTTGCTAAACTGTGCTACGGCACAGTGATTACCTATTATTTAAAAATGTCACTTTAAGACAAAAAGGTGGCCAGCTCCAGGTCTATGTGGACCAAGTTGTGTTCAGAAGATTCAGGTCACTGTGGCCAACACCCAAAAAAATTTACCTTACAACCTTTATAAAGTATTTGATAAATCAGAATTACTGTAGTGTGTTTTTACCATGACAGTTTGTACATTATATATTCTACATTTTATGCAGATTGGATCAACAGCTTACATTCTTCAAAATAAAGGTGCTTCACGATGCCATAGAAGAACCTTTTTTGTCTAAATGGATCCATAAAGAACCTTTAACTGAAGAAACTTTCTGTTTCATAAAAGGTTCTTTGTGCAAAAGAGAGGTTAGGGTCAGAAAGAGATGGTTCTTTAAAGAACCTTTGACCGAATGGTTCTTTGTGGAACCAAAAACGGTTCCTCTATGGCAAAGCTTGAAGAACTGTTTGAAGCACCTTTATTTATTTATTTATTTATTTTATTTATTTATTTTTTTTAATTCTAAATGCTTACATGGCTTTTCTGCAGTTCCTCACAGCTGGTATCAGTCTCCTTCTGCCTTCATCTGATGTGGTGAATTTAATGGGGTTCAGTTCATCCAGCACCTTATCTGACATCTGACACATGTAGGCTATTACTGAGCACTGAGCAGGAGAGAGATTCTTCCATGAGTATTTGTTTGAATTCAAAAACTCCTGAATCTCCCTGTATAGAGTTTCATCATTCACTTCCAGCAGACAGAGGAACAGGTTGATGGATTTATCAGCTGAGAGTTGTTCTTCACCATTAATTTTCTCTTTAATATACTGTGTGATATCTCTGATGGTCTCTGAATGGTTCTCTGTATGTGTCAGTAGATCCTGTAAAAGTTTCTGATTGGACTCCAGTGAGATGCCCAGCAAAAATCGCAGGAAAAGATTCAGTTGTCCATGTTGCAATGATTTATCAGTTTCTACTTTAAGCAGCATGTACAAAGACATTTGCTCAGATCCATCAATTGGCTCCAGTTCTTGGAGGTTCTTGGCTATGTAAGAGTAAAACACATAAAATGCTGCCAGAAACTCCTGAAAGCTCAGATGTATGAAGCAGTAGACTTTCCTTTGATGTATCACAGATTCCTCCTTAAAGATCTCAGTGTAAATCCCAGAATATACTGATGCTTCAGTGATGTCTATGCCGCTCTCAATCAGGTCCTCCTCATAGAACATCAGATTGCCCTTCATCAGCTGATTGTAAGCCAATTTAGCAAGTTTCACAATAACTTCTCTATTGGACTGCAGGCTTTTCTCTGGATCCTTCTCTTCATACTTCTGATTCGTCATTTTGATCTGAATGAGCAGGAAGTGGATGTACATTTCAGTCAGCGTTTTAGGGATTTCTGCATTGATATCTCTTTTCAGGATGTTTTGAATCACAGTGGATGAGACCCAGCAGAAGATGGGGATGTGGCACATGATGTGGAGGCTTCTTAATTTTCTAATGTGTGAGATGATTCTGCTGGCTTGATGCTCATCACTGATTCTCTTCCTGAAATATTCTTCTTTCTGAGGGTCATTAAATCCCTGAATTTCTGTCATACGGTTGATGTATTTTGAGGGTATCTTATTGGCTGCTGCTGGTCTTGAGGTGATCCAGATGTGAGCAGATGGAAGCAGATCACCTCTGGTGAGGTTTGACAATAACACACCCACTGATGAAGTCTCAGTCACATCACAAACTTTCTGATCATCCGAAAACAGTGTGATTCTGTTTTCATCCAGACCATCAAAGATGAACACAACTTTACACTCCTCATAAATTTTTGAGTCCAGATCTTGAAGTTCCGGATGAAAGTCCAGCAGAAGTTTATGAAGACTGTACTGATCATCTTTAATCAAGTGCAGCTCTCGGAATGGAAGCACAAACATGAAATCCACATCCTGATTAGCTTTACCCTCAGCCCAGTCCAGAATAAACTTCTGCACAGAGACGGTTTTTCCAATTCCAGCGATGCCTTTAGTTAGGACAGTCTTTATTTTGTCCTTATCCTCACATCCTGGTTCAGGTAAGGGTTTAAAGATGTCGTTGCAGTCAATTGGAGTGTCTTGTGTTATGGTCCTTCTCTCCATCTGTAGCACCTCATGTTCTTGAATCACCCATTCTCTCTCTCCCTCTATTATGTAGAGCTGTGTGTAGACTGTGTTTAGGAGGGTTTCATTCTCTTGTAGTTTGTTTCCCTCAAATAAGTACTCATACTTGTTCTTCATGCTGGTTTTGAGAATGGTTTTGACTGTTTTAATGGCATTATCCACTGCTTGGTAAGAATCCTTCAGGTCTCCAGAAACATCATTTTTCTCACTGCAGGCCCTTCAAAAAGCAAAGCAATTAGAGCATTTCATCTATACTTCATGTCACACAGAAAAGACATCTTTCAGGTATAAGCATTTCTGGCATGCCACACAAATATATACTGCACATTGTTTTCTCTAATAAGCATGTATTCTTTGTCCAATACATGAACATTTTTTTACATGGCTCCAGAAGTCACTGCACTTATCTAGTCAAAGAGCAAACGGAAAAGTGCCTGAGAAACACTTGGGATCTATCTGTGCATGTGCATGGCCTTAGTTGAAGCAGTAACTTAATAATTGTATCCAAAATATTTTATTGTACCTAATATTGCATGCTTGTAACAGATATCCACTCAATTGGGCTTTGAAAAAAAAAATTGGCTTCTTTTTTATCTATTGGTACAGATAAACTACTGAAAAAAGATTCTCACTTGACTTCAGGGTTCACAGCTCCAGTTCTGAAGGTATTGGGTACATCCATTGAATTTGTAGACACACAGCTGGAACATGGTGCACCTCCCTCCTGTCTGCTCTCATAGCGATGATTTTTAGCATGAGTGTTCGCCTCCATGTCCTTGATTTCAGGTGCTTTTCTGAAAACATTAGACACATTATAAGGATTTTTTTTTTTTTTTTGAGCTTATGCATCTGATGACGATGTATCGCACGCTTTCTTTTACGTGTTAACGTTGTGCATTATAACCAATCACACGATTCTGTTGAGTGTATAAATGTAATGGCCAATCAGAGTCTTTGAGATTAGTCATCACTGAGTTCTGCTCAATCCGCGTGCTCGAGCGTGTTATGTAATGTCTGCTGTGTTTCTGCTATATAATAATGTTAGGCTAGAAGGATGCAGCTCTCGCTACAATCTAACGTTATTTTTGTCACATTGTACAACAATACTGTTTTTGTATTACAGTAAGGGCTAAATTTGTGGTTATGGTAGGTGTAGACGTAAAAAAAAAAACAATCTAATAGGTAAAAAAAAAATTTTATTGTTAGTTTCCGGTCGAGGGCCGAGAAACGAAAGAAAAAAAAAGCCCAAGATGAAGCCCGTGCATCACTTTCAGGTACGTTCATAACCCTGTGAAACTTTATTTTATTCCGTCGACGTTAATAATGTGTTTTAATGTCGGTAATAATTTCACGACTAACGCATCTTTCTTAATATAATACAAAGCAGATCTATGTAAACAAAATGACTTAAAATACATTATATTAAAACACAGAGGCAATTATGATTATTGATTAATAATGACCATATGGTGTCATTAAATAAATACATAGGCTAATATAATACAAAATTAACAGTTTACATTACAATTTTAATAGAAATGCCTGAAAAGGGCGCCAAAGGCCTGGTAAATGCATTTTATTTCAGTTTATTATTGTTTATTTTATTAAGATTTCACATTTTTAAATGTTTTATTTAAAGTGTAATTTTAGTTTGTATTTTTTGCTGTAGAGCTACAATTGACCATATGCACGGAATACTTCCTTGTTTAGTCAAGCCAGCTAAGTCATTTCTGGTCAACTGTACTGTACTGTAATATGAGCGTACTTTGCTCGTTTTCTCTACACTGTAAAAAAAAAAAAAAACTAATTTTACTGAAAATTACTCTAAATTTTTTACAGTAGTTTTCTGTTATTTCAAATTTCATTCAAAACTTAGTAATATTACTAACAATATCTGTAAACTAACCACTTGACTGTTATTTTAGGGCCTATATCATTAAAGACGAATTACAGTATTTTTTCTTTTTTTTTACAGGACAATTTCTGTATTATTTTTATTTTTTATTTTAAATTATGTTAAAAAAAACTTTGTAAAATTACAAACAATATCTGTAAATTAACAACTTAACTATTATTTTAAGTATTATTCCATTAATGACAAATTACAGGAATTCTCATTTTTTATACAAAAATTATTGTATTTTTTACAGTATTTTTTCTGTTTTCTTAAATTACTTACACATTGACTTAAAATTACAAAAACAATCTGTAATTAAATAAAAAATGTAGCTCATTAAGGTTTGTGTCTATACTAACAATTTAATGTTATTTTTGTCAGGGTCCTACCCTGTCATCCTGTTTGTTTTGTCTTTGCTTTTTGTCTATGCTTGTCTTTTGTGTGAGCACATGGCTTTGTTATTGTTTTTGTCAGTTATGTGACTTTAGCCCCTCCTCCTTGTTTTCTTTTATCGCGCCCTCCTGTTAGCCCTTGTTAAGTCTAATCATTTTCACCTGTTCCTCGTCTGCTTTCTTCCCTATTTATAGTTCCTCTTGTCATCTTGTTTTTGCCGGTTTGTTGTCATTCTCACCCTCACTATTTCTGTCTCTGTTTCTGTGGATGTGGCTGAGTATATTTTTTCCTCTAGTCTGGTTGGTCTTGTGCCCTAGTCTTGTCTAGTCCTATGTATTCTATGTTTTTGTCTTGCTTCTTGTTTTTTGGGATTATTTATTTTTTTTCTCTGTATTTTAGTATGACTCTAGACTTTTTTTTTTTTTGATTATTTTTAATAATTTTATGTGGTTAATTTGGTAACCATTTTCTTCCTATTTTGTTACTCTATATTTTATTTTGTTTATTCTCCTACCTTCCTTGCAGTAATTTGTGTCCCTGTGGATCCTTGTTCTGTCTTGTCTTGTTGTGGTGTTTGAGTTCCTGCCCTGACCTGTTCCAGCTCACTGGTTCCCTTGCCTTGCATCTGATCTATTTCAGAGTGTGCAGTCCACAAGTATCTGAGCTCTGCTCGAAGGTGCCTTGCCCTGTTCCCACCACCTGTCTGGCCTTGCCGCTCCCTCTGCTGCTATTGTATTCTGCCAGTGGATGTCTGAGGCTGTTCCAGTGGTCTCCCTGGCTGTCTCTTCGTTTACTGCTTTCCTAATGTTTTACCTCTGCACCTCACTACCCTGATGTATCAGTCTGTGTTGTCAAAACTCTTGTCATTTCACTCTGCGTTTGGGTCCTCCTTCCAGATCCCTGACAATTTTTGTAATTTGAAAGTAAATCTTATTAGTTTTATATTTAGGGGTATTTAACATTAAAACTCTGTAATTTTATATAAAACAGAAGTGGAATATGTATAAAATAAGTCTTAAAATCCACAAATTATGTAACCACGCAATAAAAATGTATTGCATTAAAAATGGTTTATTTTTATGAAGGACATATTAACCAATAAAGAGTGAGTGTATCTTTTATTTGCAGAAGTCGTGTCAAAAAGCAATACCACAGTAGTCCAAATGTGACCCTGGACCACAAAACCAGTCTTAAGTCGCTGGGGTATATTTGTAGCAATAGCCAAAAATACATTGTATGGGTCAAAATTTTTGATTTTTCTTTTATGCCAAAAATCATTAGGCAATTAAGTAAAGATCATGTTCCATTAAGATTTTTTGTAAAATTCCTACTATAAATATATCAAAATGTAATTTTTGATTAGTAATATCCATTGTTAAGAACTGAATTTGGATAAGTTTAAAGGTGATTTTCTCAGTATTTTGATTTTTTACACCCTTAGATTCCAGATTTTCAAATAGATGTATCTCGACCAAATATTGTCCTATCCCAACAAACCATACATCAATAGAAAGCTTATTTATTGAGCTTTCATATGATGTATATATCTCAACCTTATGACTGGTTTTGTGGTCCAGGGTCACAAATGACAATATGTCGCAGTCCTCTCTGGTGGAATATACAGTAGGATAATAATATAGTATGAGGAGCAAGGCATCATTTAAGTTGAAAACATACCGAATTCACTATCGCTCAGTTGACGCGCATTTCTTATTTAAATCAGG
Organism: Garra rufa; assembly: GCF_049309525.1. Lineage (NCBI taxonomy): Eukaryota > Metazoa > Chordata > Actinopteri > Cypriniformes > Cyprinidae > Garra > Garra rufa. Next base: position 36,452,842 of record NC_133367.1, on the reverse strand, counting down.
CATTACCGGCGGAAACACGGCAAGTCGCAATCTATGACGGTACTGGCGACAGCCAATGAGCGTTTGATTATCGCTGCCATTAATTATTCTGGCCAATGACTAGTAGGGGAGCCGTTTCCTCCGTTTCCCGGTCAAATTTGAATATGCTGATCGGCTTCTGCTGCAGTCTGTTTCAGTCGTTCCTCTAGCAACAGCTTTCACATGGATTATTTTACTTCTGATTCATATTAATATTTTGAGCGAGTTTTGGTTGTGGAACGAAGATTGAGAACAAACAAACGCGAATATGTACTTTTACCGGCAGCTAAAGTTCATGCAAACTACAAAAGGTAAGTACCTTTTACTACTATATAAAGTTCTATAGACTATAACACTAGTTACATTACATTACAGTGTACTGAAGTGATATGCTAATCGCGATTACATATCTTAGTATCTTACCAGTGTGTGTTACTGTGTTTTGTTAGTATGAGTTAATACTGTTAGCTGCGGCTTGGCAGTAACGTTATATTTATGTCTTGCTGAATATATGAAGTGAAAGAAATCTGCACCTCACTTGAATAGTCAAATACAGACTTGATTTAAGATTTAATAATTGACCTAAATACAGTCGCTAATGTGTTGAGTCAAGAAGATTAACAACCAAGTACATTTTTGCAAGCCCATGTCTGTCAGTAAGTAGAGTTTTATCAAACAACTTAATTTTAATTAAATTGATTGCTTGTGTGTTTCCCCCTTATGATCCAGAATTTTGGGAATGAAAATCTTCTACTAACGTTACATGATCTTCAGAGGAAGTAAGCATTCATTCATTTTTTTGTTTGTTTGTTTGTTTGTTTTACATTTGTTTTTGTTTTGTTTTTGTTTTTTTACCCCCAGCTGATTCAGCTGATTACTGGCCGTTTGGAGGAGGACTGCTCTTCATCTGGTGTGTCTGTCACTTCTGGTGCAGAGTCATGGACCTTTTGTTGTATGTTTTGGTTTTACTTATTCTCACACTACATTAATTATCAGAGCTACAGTGGTGCCCACAATTATTAGAACACTAGTATTTTAACAACCTTAACTAATGGTTTAAACTTATTTATTTCATTTGCTATAGTGCAGTGTTTCTCAACGGGGGCGTTGGGAGAGCCTCGGGGGGCGCTGAAAGCAATAATTTTGAAAGGGGGGCGCTGAGGTGGTTTTTGGGGGGCGTTTGGTTAAGACGAGTTTAAACCGAATAAGTTTGAGCTAAAATTTGCAGAAGAAAATGGTCTGCCACATCCTAATGCCATTTCTACACTGGATGCATCAAAGCGCACTTTCTGTATCTATTTGTCGAATGCGTTTACTGTAGCGCTCGCGTAGGGTTGCCACCCGTCCCTTAAAATACGGAATCGTCCCGTATTTGAGAATGAAATTGCGCGTCCAGTTTTGAATCAATACGGGACGGGTTTTGTCCCGTATTTTTTATAATTTTTTTTTAAAGCAGCGTCTCATGCAAATACTCACTGCGGTAAAGCCAGCCGCGGTTCAGAAAAACACGGTCAAGCCAGCCGCGATTGATTTTAAGTATGCGCGCATATTACAGTGATTACGGTAGTTTCAGAAACAACACACAGAGAACGCGCTTGCAGAGCGCTTTTCATTTAGACGCCCAGGACTGAGAGATAATACTACAAAATGCTCGTGAATTTTTACTTACTTATTTATTTGCATTTCTGCTTTAATATCCGTTTTATTTATTGGTGTACTTGACGGTTCTTTTCTGAGAAATGGGACATTATTAGACTTTAGAGTCTAATAAGTAGAAAAAAACAATGATCAGTTCTTATTCAGGACGTCCCATATTATATGCAAAACTCATATGAAACCTTTTTACTGCAGCATTTTTAAAATATGGGACATTATTAAATTTTAACCGGGTATAAAGACCCCCATCCCCCCCCCCCCCCCCCCCCCCCCCCAAATGCGTCCCTTATTTTTGGGTATTAAAAGTGGTAACCCTACGCTCGCGCTCAGTTACTGAATGACTCATTATAACGGGATCTACGTGCTTTAACGTAACTTGTTGCGCCTTTCGCGGCCAATGTAGCAGTGTTAGGGTCATTGCACACTGTGTCCGAAATTTTCGTATACGTTATTTCGTATTCGTAATCCTAAAAATTCGTCACGCACAGAAACCTTGCACGCTGAGTCCAACGAAATAGAACGATGTTGTCCACTCTCTTCTTAAAAAGAGAAACAGATACAGAGGAGTGAGGGAATACTTTTAAGGCGCACCTCCTTATTAATAAACTGCGGGATTATCCCGGGTGATTCAGAGTTTATTTCAGGATGTCAGTAATCGTTGATGCTTTGCTAGCATTACTGGAGCCACATAATATAAAGAAGACCACTAATTTTTGCGAACTCAGCATACAAGGACCTTCACAGTGCTTTGTGCTGCGGGACAAAGTGAATGAAGTTGACAGACGCAATTCTGGATTTTGGCGTTCGCTTGTACGGTGGCTCTGAACTGTCAAAACACTTCTCAAAATGCTTGCTACAGATGCGAAAAACGCAAAAATTCAAACCCGATCCGCAATTTTTTATGACGGACGAAAAATTTGGAGGCAGTGTGCAAGTGTGATTAACATAACGTGTGGTATTTATTTTTTAACGTGCGAAAAATTCGGACTCAATGTGTGCAATGACCTTAAGTGTTAGCTGGCTGCTAGTTTACAATAGTCACGGTCAAGCATGAGATGCTTTTTCTTGTTTAGAAAAAAATAATAATATGAAAGCTTTTTGTTTGCCAAATGATTTAAATGCCAAATTTTTAAAGAATGTATTCAAAGCTCACAAATAATAGCCCAGCCTAATTTTTACTGCACGTTGCTTTTTTGCTCCTTGGGAAACTAATGATAATGATATTTCAAGCCCAGTCAAATCAAATATGTCATGAATGTCATGTGGCATTCAATTACATATATGTGACCCTGGACCACAAAACCAGTCATAAGGTAAAATTTGACAAAACTGAGATATATACATAATAAATATACTCAATAAATAAGCTTTCTATTGATATATGGTTTGTTAGGATAGGACAATATTTGGCCAAGATACATCTATTTGAAAATCTGGAATCTGAGGGTGCAAAAAAATCAAAATACTGAGAAAATCACCTTTAAAGTTGTCCAAATTAAGTTCTTAACAATGCATATTACTAATCAAAAATTACAATGTATTTTTGGCTATTGCTACAAATATACCCCAGCGACTTAAGACTGGTTTTGTGGTCCAGGGTCACATATTTGAAATAAAAGTATGTACGGGCTAATGTGGGCTGTTATATTTGGGTTTAGATAGGTTACATGCTTTTAAAATAGCCTATATATTATAAATAAAATATACATTACTATTAAAAAAGGCAAATAAGATTTTTTAATGGATGAATAAACAAAGGTTGCATTTGTTTGTTTTTAAAAAATATATACCGTTAAAAAAGCTTTTTTAATTGAATATATTTTAGATGTGTTTTCCTCTTATGCTAAGCTTCATTACTCTAGCTTTCAGTGTCACATGATCTTTCAGAAATCATGCTGAATGCCATAAAATCAAGAATATGTAATTTGATCTCTTTAACATTTATTTAATTGACTGAAGTACAAAGAAACAAATTCCAATGTTTACACTGGCCAACATATTTTGCTTTGCTTGCAAAGACTGAGAAGCTCCTTTTATACCCAAAGATGATCCCCGCACCTATTACCAATTCACCTGCCTCCTGTCAACTGTTTCAAAACAGATTAGCTTATTCTATAACCTTTTCACTTTTATTATAATTGTTTTGGAGTGTGTTGCACTTTTGTGACTTTTCTTTTCTTTGTAATGTTGTCAATTAAATAAAAGTTAAATAGAATTAACAAATCGTAGATTTTATCATTTTACAAAACATCCCAACTTTTAGTGTTGTACTTAGTTTTCTTTAAGGTATTTGTAAGCAAACTTTTAAATATTCTAAAAATTGTGAAATATAGTAAAGTAGAGTTTACATTTCTTCCATGCATGTGTAAATGTGGTATTACCCACAAAATTAACCATGTCTACTATCTCAGAAAAAAGGGAATTCAATATATTCTCAAAAAGCAGGGTATTTTCCAAGGGATATTTTTTTTTTTTTTACTGAAAGCTAATTGAAAATATCCAAACATACCACAGCAGTAAAAAGGGTGTTCAAGAGTTCCAGAAATGGAAGAACAAACTAAAATCACTTATGTAAAAATGTCCTTTTGGTTATATTCTAAACAGGAATTTTTATTTAGTCTTTTTAAATTTGGGGCAATAAAGTATATCAGCATCACAAAAACACTGAAGCTGTAGCAATGAAAATCACCAATTTGCTTAAAAACTGCAAATGAATGTTATTAATGTTTTTTTATATATATAATTTACTGTAAAAAAATTATCAATTCAATGCATCCTTAAATTAATTTCGTAAAAATTGTAATGACCCCATACATTTGAATTGCTATAAATATAATAGTCCTATTATAAACACAAAATACTAATAACAATCAATTTTAATATTCATTGAGGACAATTAGACTATGATTTATTTGATGGGGGGCGGTGAGGGACCTGAATAATGGGTAGGGGGGCACTGGACCAAAAAAGGTTGAGAACCACTGATTTAGGAGGTCGTACATTTGGGTAGCCTGGCAAGCCAGACCCACATAAATGTAGGGTCTGGGCACTCTCCATAGACAGGGCTCAACCGGAGGGGTGGGATAAACGGTTGTCTTTCAAACTCCTCTCCACGCAATAGGATAGCGCTACAACCAATCAGAGACTAGTCTGTCAGGTGACGTAGTCAGAGCGACGGAGATTTTTAACGAAAATCAGTGCACTGTGCAGTCTGTCAGCCAAATAATAAACATAGATGGGCACTAAACCTTTAAAAGTAAACAAAAACATGCACAGACAAATCCAAATTACACCCTGCTCTGATGTAGTATACGCAAACACCGGAAGGGGAAATCGGTGAAAAAGTCCAAGATCTTAAAACGTAATCTTTTAGCTTTAAATGGGTTTGAACAACCAGGATAAACGCAAGTAATTACCATTTTGAATAGCCGCTATATCCACAATCTCTGTGCACTGTGTGAACAATGAGTGTCGTATACACGCCACAGATCGCTTCCGGTGTTTGCGTATTCTACACCACAGCGTGTTCACATGTAACGAGCTCCTGCTCAGGACAGATGGACGTGGCTGTGTATCCAAAGTAAAAAATTATATAAATACTGTTCAGTTTTCCACACGTAATTCACAGAACCAGGAATTCATGTCTGACGGAACTTATGGTCATTGGTCACAGGTCAGTCGTCATCATGTTAACCCCGCCCACCGACTCGTGATTGGCCCGGTACATCTTGGATTTTTCGGAATTTTAAGTGAATTGAGAGTAACTAGACTGACCTTGGAAGCAAATGTAATTTGCTGCCGCTAGGGGCGCGTCTAGATTCTAGGCTAACATTTGGGACGATATCGCGAAAGGGCTGGATTAAACTTCAGTCAAACTTAAAGCGCCCCCTTGTGACAGAGAATGAATTTTTCTTTTCCACATTTTTTCAGCTCTTTATGGTCAAATTATTGCAATTATCGACCTACGTTGTTATGCAGCAAACACAGAGTTGTAAATGTGAAAGAAGTGAATGTGCCTTCTATATATAAACAAATAAGACAGTAATATTTATGTTTTAAATAAATATAATAAATGATAAACTCGATTTATCCCTTTTAATGGAATAAAGGCTGAAATTCCATTGTATAAGATGTTTTGTTTTGTGTGAAGCTGTATCTGAAATTATAAATCATGCCATTTTATGCCTTAATATTCTACTGTACATTGTCAAATCCTACTCATACTGTTCATTTTACGTCTGCGGCTCTTAAAAAGGGTCACAATTTGCCTTAAATTGATAATTTAAAATATTTTAAACAGTGAAATTATATTCCTTCCTTAATATGTTTGTTTTATTTCTATACTCTGCAGTAAAGCCTGTTGTCTACAATCTTACAATACAATACAATACAATACAATACAAAGTGAAAATATTACTGATTCTGTTGTTTGAGTCCTGAAACGCAATTTAAACTTCAAATAATGCATAATTTGTCTTATTAATGACATTGTTACTTGTTACATAAGTAACTGGATGCCTACAATGAGGTGATGGACCCTAGGGGCTCTTTAATGCCTTGTTTCAGATGCCCTTTTTATACTTTGAGCACCTGCCCCTTTAAAGGTCTCTGCACGGCCCTGCTAAGGAGGTTACCCAGGAGTTATGTCGTTGTACGGGAAACGCACCCCTGATCGATATCGCCATTATTTATACTGCTGTTAACAGCAATGATAGTTTGTTTACCGGATTTTAGCCAGTTGACGTTCGACATAACTCCTAAATATTCGCTGTAGAATAACCGCTGAAATGGAAGCGTTATTGGTATCTTGTTGTTGTCATAGTTATATGATATTAGCCTTTTTGCTGAAAGAGTAGGTTGTGCTCAAATCTTTAAACTTTTACTCAACCATTCCGACACGAGGAAGCGAAACCGAAAGAAAGCCACGCAAGTAGGAAATGCTTAATAAACTATAAACATAAAACAATAAAGAGATGGAAGCCTAAACAAACCATTTTTTTTAAGTGACTTAAATTATCCTATTCAAAATGCCTTCGTATATAAAACAAACACAATCGCAAAGATAGGCTATTGGAGAACAGTTACCACATTTTTACATGCGTCAAAAGTTCACAAACAGCCTGAAACTGCAAAATGGGAATAATTTAAACAAAATAAAGTGGATCATAAATATATACTTACCTTTAAAGCCCTTTTAACATCTATTTTACCACAATATGAACTGAATTCAAATAAAAATATTGAAATGAAAATATCACAGCTGGATTAGCTTTTAAGAGTAGAGGGAGGCTGCAGAGTAGACCTCGTCCTCGAGCAAGGCAGGCAGTTTTACGCCCCTGTTGTTCCTGATGCGTCCAGTAGGGGGAGGCTGCACAGTTTATGAGCCATCAGAAATGAATCAAACAAAAATAAAATCTAGAAGCAAGACGAAAAAGAAGTTTCTCTGCCAACCGCCATAAAAAGCAAGAAGAAGAAGATGAAATGTTAAATACTCGTTAAAGTTGTTGTACATCCTTATTTATATGCAAAGACAATATTGACGGTCAGGTTGATGGTTTGTCTGGCTCAATTTTAGCTAACCACGTGTAAGTTTAGCTGCCTCATATTTTATGTAGGCCTGTACTTGCTCTGTCTCACTTATTTAATTGTATTTTTAACTTTTTGTTTTGTCTCTAGCTTGCGATAAGATATTCTTCTGTTTATTCTTTTCACACTCCACATGGATTTTGCAGCAATATTACAGTACATGTTGGATATGAACATACAAAAGACAGATTTATAATAGGCATTTATCTATGTAAATCTCTAAGTAAGAAGAATTTAACCGCACACTCGAGTGTGTTTATTACAGCAAACAACTAAAATACTATGTCTTAAGTTTATATTAAGAAAACAAATTATTCACTATCAATAATTGAGCACCAACAATCACAAACGTGATAAATCCCACATTAAAAACTTTGGTCCCATGTGGTTTGAATGTAAAAATTTGGTTTGAGTTGTTTCTTTTATAAACGAGATGATCTAATATCTAATTAAAGTTGAACTTAATGTGGTTTTATCATGTTTGTGATTGTTGGTGCTCAGTTATTCATGGTGTATCTTGTTTTATTAATATAAAGTTAAGAGAGTATTTTAATTGTTTGCTGGCTAATTATTATATGTTAGTTGTGTTGTTGTTGTTGTTGTTGTTGTTGATATCACCTGTGATATTTTTCTTTTTTCCCCTCTTTTGAAAAGGCACGGGAAAAGTTTACCCACTGGACCAAGGAGGCAAGATGCCTGTGTGAAGAGACAGTATGACCACTCTACCGGGGTTTTCCAGGGATAACCCATGACTTGCCACAACATGTTGTTGCCAAGAGTAACCGAATCTCATCCAGCCAGGCACTAGTGGACTTCACTGTGGCAAAAAAAAGGAACAGATTACTACATTCAAGTATGTGCATCAAGAGTGCATTTCAAACCAATAGCTTGTCTAATATATGAAAGACTTGATGAGACATATGTTTTTTTAAGGCCATTTAGTGCAGAGTATAAGCTTTAAAATATGGTCACAAATAAAGTTAAACATTTACATTTTACTGTACATTAAAAGATTTCCAGTTACATTTAAATGTTAATCTTATTCAGTTTTTTGTTAGTGTCAACCCTGTTGAAAAAAAAAAAAATAACAGCTAAAATCAGCCTAAGGTTGTTGGCTGCTCTTAGCTGGTAGCTGATTTTAGCTGGTCTCCCAGCCTGACCAGCTAAAGAAATGGCTAAAACCCCTCTAAAACCAACCTGCTGGATGACCAGCCAAAAACCTTAAACTGGTTTTAGCAGTTTTTTTTTTTTTAGCAGGGAATGAAGATTTATTGAGCTGAATGTTGTCATGCTATATTACCACCAGTAGATGGCGGCCCAGGTCTATTAAATTAGATTCACTGACTGTTTACCAATCACCGAATAACACTTCTGTACATTTTTGTAGCACACTTAGTGTGCACCTACAGCCCAGCAGATGCTGCTCTCAGTCTAAATGTGTGATATTCACATATTATGTGTATTTAAGCTTCTGATTTGCTTGGCCGTTGTCACTGCGATTATAGACTGCAGGGGTTGACTGACAGCTTTCCATATGACGTATCACTTCCTACAGGGCTCTAGTGTGGCATGACTCACAGTGTATGAGTTTAATATTCAGCCGTGAGCAACAACATGGTGTGCTTGAATGTACATGCATATCAATAATAAACGCATCCTGTGAGTCATGTACAGCGCACGTGCATGTCTCTGGTCTAGACATAAGCTCTTTTAAAGGACAAGACTGCTGATAGATAACCCAGTAGGGAGCTAAACCTGCAAATGCACACACACATACATATTAGTATTAATATTTTGCAGACACTATTATTTTGCACAATATTTTCACAGAAAAGGCAATGTATATCAGCTGGCAGTGACTGACAGAGAGGTCATGTGCTCAGTGACGCAAAATTTGCTGCTTGCTCTTCCTCTATGAAGAACTCATGTGGGATCAAGTAGACAGTAATTTACTCAGTCCACAAGAAAGAATCAATACCGCTGATCCTGGATCAGCCAACAAAGCCACCAAGGCTGACTCACCCAGCAGTGAAATGGAGAGGCAGATGTGTGTGGTGATCTGACATCAGAGGTGAGGAGACTTTGATGGAGCATTGAGGAACATTAAAGAATTCAGCCTAAAATGAAAATTCTGTCATTGATTACTCACCCTCATGTTGTTCCAAACCCGTAAGACTTTGTTCATCTTCAGAACACAAATTCAGATATTTTTGATGAAATCCGAGAGCTTTCTGACCCTGCATAAACAGCAACGCAACTGAAATGTTCCCAGCACCAGAAAGGTAGTAAAGACATTGCTAAAACATATACGAAGCTACGAGAATGTTTTTGTGCGTAAAATAACAAAAATAAATTGTTCTCCTTCAAGTCACATTATCCACCATTATTGAGAGTATTCTTGTAGCTTCGTAAAATTACGGTTGAACTATTGATGTCACATGGACTGTTTTACACATGTCCTTACTACGTTTCTGGGGCTGTTTATTCTATTTATGCAGGGTTAGAAAGCTTTTTCATCAAAAATATCTTAATTTGTGTTCTGAAGATGAACGAAGGTCTTACAGGTTTGGAACAACATGAGGAACTATCCCTTCAATGAAAAACATTCAGGTCAGAATGAAATCGAGCAGGAAAACATTGAATTTCTAAAGCAGGACCTATTTGTTCGAAATTTTCATTTATCAACTGATAGCTGTTCAGTTAAAATGTTCTCAATTCAAATATTCTAATTATACAGCGCATTTTATTTGATAAAAATCATGTATGATCCTCTAAACAAGATGAGTCATGAATATATCTTTCTTTTTTTGTAAATTTTTAATGTATATATCTGGTTTGTTTTGTCACAGTAAGCTCATGAAAACACTTACAGGTTTCACCATAAATAAGTAAACAATACAAGAAATAATTTTTGAATAAGAAAAGTGAATTATATTTTAAGGACCATTCGGAGGTCTTGCATTATGACATTGTTTTCATATTAATTAAGCAAATTCTACTTAATAATTAACCCATATTCCCATTGCTATTTTTAAAAAATAATTGTCATTATTTTCAGTATTGATTGTCATTGTAATATTGTAATACTGTATTTTTATTTAAATGTATGTAAAGACACAACAAATATTATGATAGATAAATATTTTAGAGTTTAAGATATAAACTTCAGTGTCAGTAAGACCTTTTTTAAAGAAATTATTAATTTTATTCAGCAAGAATACCTTAAATTAATCAATAGACTATTATATTGTTACAAATTATTTCTCTTTCAAATAAATACTCTCTATCCATCATACAAGTCTACAAAATACATTGATTCCACAAAAAAAATGTTAAGCACCACAACTGATAATAATAATAATAATAATAATTGTATATGTTTCTTTTTACCAAATCAGCATATTATAATAATTTCTGAAGGATCTTGTGACACTAAACACTGGAGTAATGATGCTGAAAATTCAGCTTTGCATCTAAAGAATAAATTACATTTTAAAATCTATTCAAATGAAAATAAGTTATTGTAAATTGTAATAATATTTTACAATATTTCTGATTTTACTGTATTTTTTTATTTAAAAATGCATCCTTGGTGAGTAGGTACGGTCTGTGCTGCTGTATCACTAGGTATGGAGGCCTCAGAGGTGAGTAATGGCAGTTTGTGTGTATGTGTTTATGAGTAATGATGAAGCACGCGGGTCACTTCCTGTTTGCTACGTAACAGGACAGATGGGTGACAATGACAAATCCCATTCTAAGCATCCAAACAAACACATTCACACAAAGCTAAAGGTGTTCCTCTCTCTACTTTCGGTCTAACAACAGTGTGCCAGGACTGGGCGTAGTTTTCAGTCACACTGTTTCTTCACACATTAGCAAGATGTCCCTGATGAACTGGAAAAACAGCAAGAGAAGCGAACAAGGTGTTTTTTTTTCTGTTTTTTTAGACCACGAATGTGCTGACTGCTGTCTCGGTTCGTGACGTCAAATGACACCTCCGTTCATGTGTGAAGATGGTTTGTGCGTTGAATGCAAAAAAGCTCACAGATACATTTCCTGTCCACTGTATTTATCTGTCCATGAGCCCGAGTGCGTTTGGTGAACATGACGTGTCGTGTTTGTGAAAAATAAGCCTTTCTGGGATCCAATATCAGTACAGACGCCATCCGTTGAAAGAACAAACATGGATGTTCCCTTACGAAAATTAACCATGGTTTTTCTACAAATAAAACATGGTTACTATAGTTAAACCATGGTAACCACAAATTAACCATTGTTTTCCTACACTAACCATGGTATTTGTAGTAAACTGTGGTTGTACAAATGGTTATCAATGCCAAAAAAACATAGTTACTACACACTACACTCTTAAAAATAAAGGTGCTTCACAATGCCATTGAAGAACCTTTTTAGTCTGAATGGTTCCATAAAGAACCTTCAACATCTGAAGAACCTTTCTGTTTCACAAAAGGTTCTTTGTGGTGAAAGAAGGTTCTTCAGATTATAAAAATGTAAGGAAGAGATGGTTCTTTAAAGAACCTTTGACTGAATGGTTCTTTGTGGAACCAAAAATGGTTCCTCCATGGCATCGCTTGAAGAACCTTTTAAAGTACCTTTATTTTTAAGAGTGTATAGTAAAACCATGGTTCATTTTTAAGGGTTGGAGGTCATCAAAATGAGAAATCTTTTGCAATGCAGACTTAAGTTGTTTGTGTTTATATTTAAAAAACATTGATGCTAATGCTGTATTTTAGTCAAAAAAATATGAATTTAGTGACCATTAAGTAAAAAGTTATGAAATTACCTTACTCTGTCATGAGATTCGCATGAAAACAAAATGGCTTCCTGTCAATTACACCAAACTGTGTTACAGTTTTCAATGTTTTCAAATATTACCAATATTTTAAAACAATTACACAAACTATTTCATTTACAAAGAATGTTAGCATTCTCAAAAGGCTTTTTCATATTTAAGTAGCCTATAAGTGTGTAGCCTATTTTAGACACCATCACAAAATTTGTAATGGTTTTACTGGTTATAATGGGACTTGTATTGGTTTTAATGTAAACTGTAATGGGTTTGACTGGGTTTCTACTGGTAGTTGGTCGCCTTCTATGGTGGCTTGTTAAAACCTCTAAATCCTAAATCCAAAACACACTACAGAAAACTATTTTTAATGTTTAAAAGTTGTAAAATGGTATTTGTAGTGGGAACCATTGTTTCTATTGTTTGTTTGTTTTTTTCCAGCAGGGAATAGAGGAATCACTTCAGAACATTTTTGTCCTCAAAAGGGACACAGTGACAGTTAGACCTAATATTTACATATTTTAATAACACTTACATACTCGTTGTTGAACAGTCCATGACGGTTACTTATTTGAACAGAAATCGCCAAAACAGCGGCCACGCGCGCACTCGAACTGATGCGAACGCTCACGAACGCGACGGAAAAAAGGCGGAGAAACGCTTCAACAGACAATTTCTATGCAATAGGATATCAGGCAGCTTGTGAGTAGCATATTAATGCGGTAAGTCCATTGTTCATGCCTAAGAGTCGTAGGATTCACACACTTCACAGAGAAGATAAGTTTTGCAGCTTTGTTTACAATCAGCCTAGTTACTTACTCCTATTCGTAGCTACTACGTTCAGTACTGCAATTAATAACTGAAGTGACCCATTATTTCATGAATTCAATAACTAAAACACATACAATTTAAACAAAACTATAAATTTTTGTATGTAAGCAAGCAAACAATGAAGCACAGCATTATGAATTTAGCATGATTGCAACCTTTTCTGTAGCTCAGCTGGTAAGAGATGGTGTAGCAATAGCAAGATCATGGGTTTGGGAACATACAACGCCATAATATAGCTACAGTTGAAGTCAAAAATTAATATGCACCTTGCAGAATCTGCGAAATGTTAAAATAAGTGGGATCATACAAAATGCACGTTATTGTTTATTTAGTACTGACCTGAATACAATATTTCAAATAAAAGACATTTACATATTAGTCCACAAGAGAAAATAAAAGTTGAATTTATAAAAATTACCCTGATCAAAAGTTTACACACACACACACACACACACACACACACACACACACACACACACACACACACACACACACTTGATTCTTATTACTTTGTTGTTACCTGAATGATCCACAACTGCTTTTTTTTTTTTTTTTAGTAATAGTTGTTCGTGAGTCCCTTGATTGTCCTGAACAGTTGTCCTGAACCCCTTCCAACAATGACTGTGATTTTAAGATCCAACTTTTCACACTGAGGACAACTGAGGGACTCAAATGCAACTATTACAGAAGGTTCAAACGCTCACTGATGCTTCAGAAGATAAAACGATGCATTAAGAGCCAGGGGTGTAAACTTTTGAACAGAGTGACGATGTGTTTCTTATTTTTTTCTTATTTTATTTCCCTTTTGTTTTGTTTTTTGTTCATTTAGTACTGCTCTTCAGAAGCTACAGAAGATACTTACATGTTTCCCAGAAAACAAAATAAGGTAAATTTACCCTGATCTTTAAATTTTAAAAGTTTCACTCCCCGTCTCTTAATGCATAGTGTTTCCTTCTGAAGCATCAGAGAGTGTTTGAACCTTCTGTAATAGTTGCATATGAGTCCCTCAGTTGTCCTCAGTGTGAAAAGATGGATCTCAAAACCATCAGTCATTGTTGAAAATGGTTCAAATACGCAAAAATGCTGAAAACCCAAAGAATTTGTGGAACCTAAAGGATTTTTCTGAAGAACAGCGGACAGTTTAACTGTTCAGGACAAACAAGGGACTCATAAATAACTATCACTAAACAAAAAAACTGTGTGGATCATTCAGGCAACAACACAGTATTAAGATTCAAGTGTATGTAAACTTAAACAGGGTAATTGTTTATAAATTCAGCTATTATTTTCTCTTGTGGACTAGATGTAAAACATCTTTTAAGTGATATATCTAATTTAGGCCAGTATTAATTAAAAAATAACATACATTTTGTATGATTCCTCATATTTTAGTAAAATAATTAACATTTTGCAGATTCTGCAAGGTGTATGTAAACTTTTGACTTTAACTGTATGTTTCGAACGCACTGTACAGAAAGCTGTAGTGACTGGATATAACTATTTTATAAATAGGAATACAAAAATACCTTTATTATTGGCTGTTATGAATGACAGATGATACATAAAGGAAGAGATAATGTTTGATGTGGACCTCACATCAGTGCGTTGAGTAAATGTGATTCACGTCATTGCAGTCCAACAGGATACAGACTCATCGAGCTCATCTCTCACAACAGGCTGTGTTATGATACCACCAACACACACTCACACACAAACACATCTGAAATGCTTCGGGAAATCAGCGTGAGCTGTCAATCTTCAATAGATATACAGGTACCCAGGTGGCATTTAAAGGAGTAGTTTACTCAAAAACAATTGGAATAAATGATTCACTAATGTCAAATATAATATGAGTTAAAAAAAAAAAAAACATGTTGATCATCATCAAAAGTAATAATGACCTTTTAAAAAAGTCTGATTTTTATGACTTCGCCATCCCTTACTGACTCATTTACCAACTTTATTCAGAATATGCAAAATAACCTGCGTAACGACCTGACAGCTGTGCGACAGCTAGGTAAAACTCAAAGTAAGCAGGGTGTTTTGCATAAATCATGCAAATTCTCTGTGAAATAATTGTGTTTTCCTTCTTTTTTTTCATCCCGTTTTACTCATTTTCCCCTCAGTTCGGCCAACAGGAAGTGCAGAGTGAGTCAGCATGCGTCTTCTCCAGCAATCTTCTATCGCATCTCTAGAAATTTGCACAACGAATGATTTAATGAACTGACGTAATACGGCTTATGCGTCGAAATTTTTATTATGAATTTACTCACATTTCATTCAGTTCTGAGGCAAAACTGATATAATCAGAAACGGATGGATTTGTGTTTTTAAGCTTATTGGAGTGTCATGCTGCTAGCTTAGCAACATGCTAATGCCACTTGTAAATATAAACTACCCTTACCAAAAAGAAGTATACTTCAAGTTTATTTTATTAAGTATACTTAAGTAAAGTTTAAGTATGTTTTTAAGTATACTTTATGTAGTAAGTATACAAATATGAGTGTACTAGTAGTATACTTTTAAGGGTACGATTTCAATACTCCTTGGGACTAAACTGGCCTACTTTCTAGTATATAAAGTATACTATTAAGTATACTTTAAGTATGACAGTAAACTTTGAGTACACAACTAGTTTACATCTATGTTTTCAGTTTGTACTGCAAGTATACTAAATGTAAACTTCAAGGTATACTGATATTTTTTATGCATTTTTAGTACACTTTGAAGTATAGTCTCAATAAACTACTAGTTTAGTAGTTTTATACTGCAAGTATACTCTTAAGTTTTCTTTAAGTGAACTTTACGTCATACTTTAAGTATACTACTATGTCCCTATTTAGGTATTAATTTGTATATATTTTGTTATATATATTGTATATATATTTTGTTATATTTTGTTGAATATCTGAACTTACAAAACACCAAAAGAAAGAACAGGGTATCTGCTTGTAAACAAAAACATTTTATTCCAGCTTCATGCATTCATTTTTAAAAACACTTAAATGTGGGTTTCAGAAATAATAACTAAATAATTAAGGGGAGACACTGCAGGCAAAAACGCAGATTTTTCATGCACCTATCACGTTTTTGGGCTTTTTGGTATTTTATAAAGTGTTTTTCAGACTAGTGGAAAGAAAACATCTAAAAAAAACACTGTTAAGTGTTTCTTTTATAGAACTTTATCTATTTGTGTCAACAGATTTCAATTACAATGCATATTTTTAAAGGCCGTTTTCTCAAAGTGAGCCATAAATCTCCACTTCAGTAGCACTTACACACACCAGACTTCACATTTTTATTCCTGTCTATATCCTGAAGGTTTTTACAGAGGGATTTGTGTATATATGTAATTTGCTTGATTTTATACATTTTATTCCCCAAAAAATGGTAAAAAAAATATATATATATATTGTTTCCTGGCTGTTTTAATTTTTTTTCCTAGAATTATGGCGTGACGAAATGAGATACACAAAATTCCCTCTATAAAAACTTTTGACACTAATGTGCCAAAAAAGTTAAACAAGAATTTTGAAACTGACTTCATCCATTGTTCAGATTTTTGTACTAGAAATGTATGCAAATTAGCACATATTTCATTAAATAATACTTCATTTGCATATTTAAACCTAACATTTTAGAAAACTTGTAATCCAATTTTTTTTTTTGCAATTATCCACATAATCAACTGGGTAAGTACGGTGATAACTATTACCGGTAGTTTTTTTTTTTTACCCTATTCACCTGCAGCCTTAAACGACATTTTGAACAAAAAGCTAAAAAAAAAAGACGATTCATGAAAATCAAAACGTCAATCAACACCCCAAAGCTTGACAGTCATTATTACCTCTTCGTGGGTGGAGATTTTATTCCATAGCGTTACACAGTTTTATATATCTATGGTTTCGATGCTGTTTTATGTCTGACGATTGTGTTAGATTACATGTGGAAGCATCTGTTGTTTCGGTTTCTTCTCTACTTGTGTTTTGGAAATTCTGTACAGAGACGTGTAATAGCGCTAACCCGAGCGGCTAACAATGAAAACACAGATTCTCAGAGAACAAGTATAGCTCAAATATTATTATTATATTGAGACTTTTTCTAAGTATAAGTATACTAAAATGTCTTTTTAAGTAAATTTCTGAGAAGTATTTAAAGCACATTTCTGAGAATTTATTTTTTCACATTTTGTTTTGTTGCAGCATTATGTTAAACTGCTTTAAATAAGTTTTTCCCCACATCAATTTACACTCCATACACCATAATAATGACAAAGCAAAAACCAGATTTGCAAATTTTACAAATTTATTAAAAACAAAACACTGAAATAAGTACATTGCATAAGTATTCATACCCTTAACTCAGTACATAGTTGAAGCACCTTTACAGCCTCAGGTCTTTTTGGGTATGATGTGACAAGCTTTGCACATCTGCATTTGGCAATTATCTGCCATTCTTTGCCTCACCTTTTCACCTCTCAAGCTCTGTCAGCTTGGATGGGGGCTGGCAGACATTTTCTAGAGTCCTAGTTGTTCCAGTCGTCTTCCGTTATGGATAATGCTTCTGTCAACCTTCACTGCAGCAGATTTTTTCCTGAACTCTTCCCTAGATCATTGCCTTAACGCAAATCTGTCACTGAGCTCTACAAGCAGTTATTTTGGTTTTTGCTCTGATATGCATTTTCAGCTGTTAGACCTTTTCTGAGAGGTGTGTGCCTTTCTAAATCAGACTCATTCAAATGAATTTGCCACAGTTTAACTCCACTCGAAGTGCAGTAACATGTAGAAGCAATATGAATGCTCCTGAGCTAAATTTCGAGTGTCCAAGAAAAGGGTATGAATACTTATGCAACGGGATCTTTTCAGTTTTTTATTTCTAATAAATTTACACAAATGTTAAAAAACAAATGTTTTTTTTTTTTTGCTTTGCCATTATGGAGTAGGGAGTGTAGATTGATGTGGGGAAAAAAGTAATTTAAAGTAGTTTAACATAAGGCAGCAACATAACAAAATGTGAAAAAAATGAAGGGGTATGAATAATTTCGCAAGGCACTGTACATAAAAAGTAGACTAAAAATCTGAAGAACCTTCTTTCACCACTAAGAACCTTTTGTGAAACAGAAGTCAAAGGTTCTTTATGGAACCATTTAAACCAAAAAGGTTCTTCTATGGCTTCGTGAAGCACCTTAATTTTTAAGAGTGTAGCTTTGACAGCAGGTTTTGGATGAGCGCTTATGTGTGTGTGTTCATGCGTTGTCGTTTAAGGCCTCCGTGATTGCTGTCCTCAAATCAATTCTCTTGTTGTCATCACACACACTTCAATTTCCACTTCCATCTCGCTGTAATCTTCTAGAAAGCAGGATTTTGTGTGTATATGTGTGTGTGTTGAATCATTCGTCTTGCGAATATGCATATGTTTGTTACATCTGAAGAAAAGCCCTAACAACAATCTGACTAGAAATTGATGTTTTCTATGGTTTAAACTAGGCCATTGGTCCAAATTTTGAAGTACGTCAGCGTTTAGTGTGCTAGCCATCCCACATTGCAGCTCTCTCTCTCACACACAGAGACACACTTTATGAGATGACACAATGCTGTTATCAGGTGTGCGTCATCATTTTTGAAAATTTGCACGTCCACAATACACGTAACTGTTTGATCGGCAAGCGGGACGGTGAAAATAAAGCAGCTTTTATTGATGTTTAGCCATGCTGTGTGAGTATGTGTGTTTTGATTGGCCGCTATTCACCACACATCCAGGTACTGGTGCTTTTGAAGCATTTTACCAGGTGAATACAAGCGGTGTGACTCACAAACACACTGGCTTTGTTCCAGAAGCTGCCTACCTAGGCATGGTGCTCTCGACACAAATATTTTCAAAAAGCAGACAGCGTAATTATGTAAGATACAGCATTTTGACCAGATTACGAACGCATTGTTATGGAGACAGCCATCCCGGAATTACGACATGCTTGGTGATTAAAAAAAATTAAAGGTGGCGGATGACGCAAGAGAAATGTTGATTAAAAATACACCTAGTTCATTTAATAAGTACTTGGGCATGTCATTTGACAAATAACATTCATTATTATTTTGTGTGTGTGTGTGTGTGTGTGTGTGTGTGTGTGTGTGTGTGTGTGTGTGTGTGTGTGTGTGTGTGTGTGTGCAAATAATAAGGGAAAGTGTTTATTTTAGACAGGGTTGTTATTGTTGACTAAAACTAATTAACTAAAAACTATTAACAATCACTTTCATTAATTGAAATAAAAATGGAATTAAATAAAATATAAGTATCGGATGAAAAAAAATTAACTTAAAAAAACTACATTTTTAATTTTCTATCAGCTTTTAGTTTTTTTTTAAATAAAAAACAAAAATACTTTTTTAAAGCACTGCCATGTGACCAATTTATTATGAATAATAAAAAAAAACATGTATAATTTTATAAATAAAAATGTCATATAAAAACACCTGAAAATATATTAAAATTAAAATGTATAAATATAAGTATTAACTATGTACAAAATCATAAATTAATTGTAAAATTATATATAAAAAATGTATGTACTATAAAACATAATTTAAATATGCTCTGTTCATAAAAATACAATACAACATCTGAAATATACTGGCAAAAAACATAACAAAAATATAATTTAGATTAATTACATAATAATTTAAACAAAAATGTCATATAAATACAACACCTGAAATATATTGAAATTAAAATGCATAAATACAAATTAACTATGTACAGAATCATAAATTAATTCTAAAATTTTATATAAATAAAAATGAATGTACTATAAAACGATTTAAATATGGTCTGCTCATAATAATACAACATCTGAAATAAATCAAATATATTAACAATAACTGTATACAAAATTATAAATTAATAATAAATTGATGGACTATAAAGCATAAAACAAATAGGGTATGTTCAGAAAAATAAAACATCTGAAATATACTCAAATAATAAAAAAAAGAAATATAAGCAGTAATTTAGCAAAATTATAAATTAATTATATAATGATATAAATAAAAATGTCAAATAAATACAACAACTGAAATATATTGAAATTAAAACATAAATACAAGCATGAACTATGCACAATATCATGAATTAATTCTAAAATGATATATAAATAAAAATAAATGTACTAAATCAATTTAAATATGGTTTGTTCATAAAAATACAACATGTTGTATGTAATAAACAATTTGAAATATATCAGCAATAATTATATACAAAATTATAAAGTAATAATAAAAAAGGAAATATATTGAAATAAAAATGTATAAACAACTATATAAAAAAGTATAAAATGATTATATATAAATAAAAATCAATGTAAGCCTACTATAAAACATAATTTAAATAGTGTATATTCATATAAAATGTAAAATTATAAATTAATAATAAATTGATATGCAGATATAAAAAATAATGGACTATAAAGCATAATTTAAATAGGGTATATTCATAAAAAACACCTGAAATATATTATTATAAACTTATAATATAAGCTGTAGTTATGCAAAATTATAATTAACTACAACTATATGAATAAAAAATGCCATATAAATACAACAGCTGAAATATATTGAAATTAAAACATAAATACCAGCATTAACTATGTACAAAATTATAAATGAATAAAAATAAAATGAAAATGAATGTACTAAAAACATCATTTAAAATATGGTCTGTTCATAAAAATATAACATCTAAAATATACCGAAATAAAATAGAAATATATGCAAAAATATTAATTGATAATAAATTGATATAAACATGCAAAAAAGGAAATATGAAAAAATATAAATATAAGCAATAAATATGCAAAATATATATAGAAAATAATATAGATAAATTATATAATGATATAAGTAAAAATTAATGTACTATAAAACTATTTAAATAGTCTATTCATAAAAATACAACACCAAGGTATATTTAAAAAAATAAACATATAAACAGAAGATGACTATATGTACATGTAGATGACTACAAAGGTCTCTTGAAGAGCAGATATTTACAAAAAAAGTTTCAAAAATAATAAAAACTCAATATTTTATGCAATGTTCCGTATGTTGTTCCAGTACATTGTTCCATTTAGAAGTCGACTGCCGTAATAAACAGCAAAGGGCAGCTCACTAGGGTTCAAACCACTTACAGTAATACAGTACAGCGTGTTCGGATACATAAATAGTGGATGGGAGGAGAAACTCAGATGTCGTCACAGAGCGAACGGACCCACACACAATGGGTCAGAGTCCCTCTGTAGCTCAGTGTAATAACAATGGACAGACGTCAAAATGAATCACCATGGCCTCCTTCTAAACATGTCAGTCTGCCGTGTGTCAGCAACAAAAATGCACTTCCCAACATTTGGGAGACGCATACTAACCTTTATGCCACTTTTATAAACACTGACAGCAAGCCTGGCATTGAATGCACATTAATTCACTGCACTTTTCTGAAGCTATTGTTGTTTATCTTCTTGATTTGTATACTTTCTCTCACTTCTATCTTCATTTTGCTTTTTTCTGT
Organism: Garra rufa; assembly: GCF_049309525.1. Classification (NCBI taxonomy): domain Eukaryota; kingdom Metazoa; phylum Chordata; class Actinopteri; order Cypriniformes; family Cyprinidae; genus Garra; species Garra rufa. Next base: position 36,431,388 of record NC_133367.1, on the reverse strand, counting down.
TATTCTGAACATATCTAAGTGCTCCGTTCGTTGTGTAATGCGTGTGGAGTGCAGTTGCGTCAGTGATTATTCACTGCGACGCCAGTGTGTGGAGGTAGTGAGAGGGTTTTGTGTGTGATTATTTGTGTGTGTGTGTGTGTGTGTGTGTGTGTTTTCGGTGGGTAGCGGGGCGATGGGCAGGATGCTGCTGCATAAACAGTGGGCTCCAGAGTCGAGCCGTCTCTCTTGCGTTTCCTTCCCTGGTTGGGGGGCGTTGACGGGGGATACGGGGCGTGAAACGGGCCCTGGCTGTTAGAGTCACCATGATCAGCTGCAGATTGTGATTACACGTTCATTATTAGTGGTGACTGATAGGACAAGCATTACTATTACTATAGACTTAGTCAGGTTAGACGCCATATTGAAATTTATATGGATTAAAATGTGGGATAAACACTCTCTACACTGTATGAAGGTCCTGTAACACATATAAGCATGCTTCTTTAACAACTTTAAAAATTGTTTTTTATCTACTGAACAACCTAATCTCATGGCGAAAACATACCTCTCGCAAGATGCGAAATACACACTGCCATGTACATTTCGTGACTTACTTGATATGAAATCTCCACTGGGTGGCACTAAAGGAGTGTTCGTTTTTTCCCTGAAACAGATGAACGTACTTAACGTACGTTTTATGTGACGTTCACCACAGTTCTAGTCTCGCGTAGCCAGACCTTCAGACTGACGGCTGAAGGTCTGGAATTCATGGCAGCTTTAATTGGCCAAGTCCCGCCCATAAGGCCGTTTGACCGTCATGTCAAACAACCAATCACAGTTTGTTTCGTTCAGCGTCACGTTTCGGGGTGTAGAAATGCCCCCACAACAACAGACTGGCATGCAACAAGTCAGTCATTGAAATAACCAGCATTGAAAGTTAACAAAGAAGAGGGAGAACAAGCAGTAAGTCAGTAATTTGTTCGCGAGCGTCGCAAATGTGTATAACAACAACGGCGTCTGCATAAGCACCTTTTAGCAAAACGCAGAGTAAATCAGTCTGCTCTTTGTTTCCCGGCGGACCGAAAATAAACGCGACACTCGCGTCTCCCGGATATCCGATCAAATTCAACTAATCAGAAGACGACTTCGACATTCCTGAAGTGTTTCCAGTTAAGTGCACTGTAAAAAGTTTGCTGTAAATTTTACAGTAACTTACTGGCAGCTGGATGCCAGTAAGTTACTGTAAAAATGTTTACAGTATTATTACTGTAAGTGCATATACAGTACTAAAACTTCTTTACTGTAATTTCATTTACAGTATTTTTACTGTAATTTCATTTACAGCATTTTTACTGTATCTTCAATTACAGTATTTTTACTGTATTTTCAATTACAGTATCAGTACTATAGTTTATTTTCATTTATTTTAAACATTTTTTACCTGTAAAAACAATCCAATTGTCATACAGCACTGAAATTCAAGATTTTTACCACCCCAACCCCATAAAAATCACAATAACTCATAAGCATTAGTTCTGATAATATTCTTTTTAATTGTTGAACATTTTCTTTTTAAAAGTACAAATTACAAATATTGACCTCTAGGATACAGCAGAAAAAAGGGCATCACCACAGTCCCCTGGAGACTTTGTATCATGGCAAACATACACATACTGAAAAGCAAAAATAAGTAAGTACACTACCAGTCAAAAGATTTTTTTAAAGAATTCTCTTCTGCTCACCAAGCCTGCATTAATTTGATCCAAATTACAGCAAAAGCATTAAAATTGTGATAAATTATATAAATTAACTGCTATTTGAATATATTTTACAATTTAATTTATTCCTTTGATCAAAGCTGAATTTTCAGCATCATTACTCGTCTTCAGTATCACATGATCCTTCAGAAATCATTCTAGATAGATATATATATATATATATATATATATATATATATATATATTATTTAATTTTTTTTTAATTTTCAGGATTCTTTGATGAATAGAAAGATATTATTTAGCAAGGATGATTTAAATTGATCAAATGTGATGATAAAGACATTCATAATGTTACAAACTTATATTTCAGATATTTCAGATAAATACTGTTTATCTGAACTTTCTATTCATCAAAGAAACCTGAAAAAAAATCTACTCCACTGTTTTTAGCATTATAATAATTTCAGCAACATCATAATAGTTTTTGAGCAGAAAATCAGATTAGAATGATTTCTGAAGGATCATGTGACTGCAGCAATGATGCTAAAAATTTTGCTTTGATCACAGAAATAAATTACATTTTAAAATTTATTAAAAAAGAAAACATTTATTTTAAATAATAAAAAGGGTTCAAAAGTGTATTGTGTTTGCTGTACTTTGGATCAAATGAATGCAGGCTTAGTGAGCAGAAGAGACCTACTTTAAAAACATTTAAAATCTTACCGTTCAAAAGTTTTGTCTGGTAGTGTAAATACAATAAAATCATACAGTAAAAATGAGTTTGTGTTAAATTTGAGTAATTTTGAATTAAAGTTGACAAGCTCTCTGATGAGAAACAGCAGAATGGGATTCGGGCTGATGCTTGTTGTTTGCACCCTCCTTCCAGAAGTCCAACGGATCTGTGACTGTCAATGCATTTGCTGCCACAAAGGTTGACTGTCTGAACGAACCTGCAAGCACAAGAAAAAAAAAATATTTTTTTTAAAGCAGTGTTTATAGAATTTGCCTCAACTGTCCAACTTGATGCTGTATGCATTTTTTTAAAAACATTATATACTACATATGAACGCTGTAGTGAGAAAAACTGAAGAAACATTTTATTGAAATTTTTTATAAAGATGGATGGGCCAGTGAATCACTGATTCAAGGTGTTTAAAAAAGGTAAATTCATTCAGTAATGAAACACTGCTGTGTGCAGAGACGCACGACATGGCTTTGTTTAGAACCATTTTTACAAAATGGACAAAATTACTAAAGACAATATTTTCTTCATAATTTAAATCACTTAATATTACATTCTTGTTTATTGAATTCTGATACTAGTAAAGTCTGCCACAGACCATGCTAAATGCTAACCAATCTGTTCATATAAACATTCTAATAGCGTGTGTGTTTCCTAGAAAGTCTGTGCATATAATAAACCTACTATGATTAAAAATCTCTATTTGTTGCTTTACAGTAACAATAATCTGAATTGACAGACGGTAAGATGATTGCTATTATGAATTTAAAGGTTACAGTAAATTAAAGATACCTGAAGCAGCTGCATTTTGCTGTTTAAATGCTGATTTAATAGAAATAATTTTAAGCGCATGCAAACCCGATCTTGATGTGACAAGACATGGTAATAAAAAACATTCCCAGGAAATAAATACCTTACAAATGTGTACTTTAATAACAATATAACTTGCTTAGGATAAAAGCATCTGAAAAAAATGCATGAATGTAAATGCAATGTAAAACAAAATGTGTTTTGGGTTACCTAATTCTGCATGTCTGTAAAATGGACAGCTGTATGATGATTCTGCCCCTGATGGTCAGCATCCAGTTTGTGCTTAGAGAAATCTCCTGTAACAGACAGTGTCACAACACCCTTTTAGTGTTACTATAGTTTATGATCAGAAAAGACAACTACTGTACAGTAATAAAATTTACATTTTTAATAAAATAAGCATTTATCATATTTATTAGCAAAACTTGCTATATTAATATATTGCTAGCTCGTTACTCTCTTTAAAAAGTTAACCTGTTCTGCAAGTCAGTGGAGAACAGCAGCCTGTGGCTAATTTGGCTAATTTAGTAACGTTAACATTAACTTAGTTAAATTGATGAAATGCTCACCTGTTGTTTGCACCGCGACGACGGCAATCACCAGAAAAGACTCTAATACACCTCCGATGCAGACGACATGACCACGAGACCACAAACTTGAAAATAAAACACAAAAGATGCAGTTAACCGTGGTGTTCAGTTTTACCTCAGTGTTTCATGTTAGCGCGCTGTTTATGTCACGTCTGTCACTGAAGGGACCGTCTATAAAGTTACATTCGACATTCATACACACATTTCTTACTTAAACATCATTTGAAGAGAATTACCTTGCTAGCTATAAAGAGGCAGCGTTTAAAAGATATTATGCTGCTCTGTGACTAACGTTAAGTTTGTCAACTTCGGCTTACTGACATTATTAGCTTACCAGTTCATGTTATCGTCGATACTATGGCAGTCATTCACAGAAGAAGATCCAAAATACACCTCCGCGCTCCGACGTTACAGACGACATCCAGACCAGAAACTTGAAAATAACAAACAAAAGAAGGGCTTGAAAATACAGTTTAAAATCTCCACAGAAACAGTGGTGTTGCTTAACGCACTTTACCTCAGTATTTCACCTCAGTTTGCTGTTAAGCTTGAGTAAGGGCTCGTCAGACGAACTAACTTGCATTAAAGGGCAGCCGAATATACAAACGTGTTTCTCAGTTTAAATAAAGTTTATTTCGACTAATATAGGTCACCTTAATTTACTCACCAGTCCATGTTTTCACCGTTATGGCGCCCCGTCAGTCAGAAAAAAAAGGCTACCGACATGAAAAACACGATGAATATTGTTAGTTTGCTGTTAACAAGTGAAAACAAATTAAAATTGTTCAGTTTTTCATAAAACAGAATTAATATACTAACCTTTTTGTCGAGTTATTGATGCAACATTTCTATTTTGTCCTTTTTACCGCCACTTCCTCTCAACAGGAGAAAAAAAAATCTCCCTTGCCATTGGTCAATTTTTCGCGGGCAAGTTCACTACTGTAAACGGATTTACAGTAGTGGAGAATTACAGTAGTGATCATATATTTTCCCATAATCCTTTGCAGTTTACAGTAAAATACTGTATATACATTTTACAGTATCTTACTGTAGATATTACAGTAAAATACTGTTCAAATTACAAAAATCGGTTACAGTGTGTACCATATGCATCAGACGTTTAGCCAACGTTCTGTGTGCGTGACGTCTGAGGCTGAGACTACCACAGTTCTGACTTGAAATGTCCATTGGGTGGCGCTTTAAATCTAATGCATCGTGACGTTTTAAAATAACGTACCATCCTTACTATACCTAAACCTGCTCGATAGTATGAACAAAAGCAAATGTGACGTAAAAACGCAATTGCAAGCATGCCGTTTTAGCTTGGTTTTTGACCTCTCATCTTTCAGCTCTTTCGTCGTAAGTCATGTTTTTCAAGTGATTACGCATCCTAAGTCCAATTTTGTGCTTGATGAGCTACCTAGCAAAACATATAGAGCTGTAATCATAACTGTGTACAAAAATGATTACAAGTGCTCGCTGTTTTATGGTCTTTAGCGTTCATTTCTGTTGGAAACTGCAGTGATATGTACTTTAAAAAGTTAAACGATAAGAATCACTATGTAACGGTACACAATAATGACATTTCAGCACCTTTGTTTTTGAAGTTACAGTACATTTTTGCTACAGCAGAGGGAAAAAACTAATAAAATTGCATTAACTTCCACCCCAGTATCTGGATGATTCATTAGTGTTGGGTAGAAACTGATTAAATGTAATCTGGATCACGTAATCAGGTTCCAAAACTTAAGTACTTGTAATTAGGTTATATTAAATTTTAAAATACTTATAATTTGACTACAGTTACTTCTTTACTGATTACATGATTACATACTATTTGCATGGTAAACATGATTTAATTGATTATTAGCTTTTTATAAAAAACTTGAATTCTTTCTCAAACCCCAGTTTGGGAAACTTTGATGTTTGATAATGTTTAATGCACTTCATGTTGTTAATAACAGCAACAACTGGAATATATTTTCTTTCTTTTTGTGGTTTTATATCAATATGCTACAAGATGATCCTATTTCCTATTAAATCAATGTGATTTAGGTTAAAAGTAATCTAAAATCTAAAAGTAATATTGTTTGATTATATAACCTCAAAAGTGTAATGTAATGGATTACATTACTAACTGAAATTTGTGTCATGTAATTAGGAATCAGTTACAAACTAAAATTTGCTGTTTAAACATCAAAACAGAATTTATTGTTTGAATTTCCCCCCAGAAGTGGACAGAATTTGAGAGATTAGGCTTTGTTTCTTATATATCAATATATAAAATTAAGAGGCACTTGTCCTTGTGACACAATATGTCTCATGAGAAGTGTCTGTAGACGTTCACACACAGCCGTTTTTGTGGGACACGGGCTGGTGTTCTAATGTAGCATATAGAGCAGAAGAAATTGTTGAATAAAGTAGTTATTTTTTTATTTTATTTTATTTTTGCACACACAAAGTATCTTAGTAGCTTCTCAACATTACGGTTGAACCACTATTGTCACATGGACTACTTCAACAATGTCCTTACTACCTTTCTGGGCCTTGAACACGTCAGAAAGCTCTTGGATTTATTCAAAAATATCTTGATTTGTGTTGCGAAGATAAACAAAGGTCTTACGGGTTTGGAACAACACAAGGATTTTTTTTGGCCAGTTGGTAGACAACCAATACATCCAAAAAAATTCCCAGTAAACCCTGACAACTATAGTAGAAACCCCCTAGCAATGGCATTGGAATCACCCTAAAATCACCCTGAGCAACAACCCAGCTGACGCTGTTTTCTAAAACCCATTTGTTTTCCAAAGATGTGTTTATTTTGAACATAAAATATTTGAATGCTGAATGCTAGGATAACGTTTAATACCAATTAGCTTCCAACTGCAGTATGGGGAACATGTGCTAGCATGTCAGAGCTTTGCCACAGGAACAGACAGCTGAGTAAAAGCTTCCCACATCACTCACACACTCGAGCAGCAGATGATGAGATTTGTCTGTGGTTCATTAGTAATGACCCACTCACAGACACACCTCAGCCCCACCCTGCGCACCCACTGGAGTGGAATGGGGGTTTTTACTCAGCGCTACGGTTTCAGTCTCATTCTTAATGGAAAGTGTGGGTGGATTCCTTCCTTGTGATCACGAAACCTAGTTTTGCTACGATGTCCACAGAAAGTGTGACAGGACCAGTAGAATGGAGTGAGAGATTGAACAAATCTTTTGTTTTTGTTGAGCCCTCGAGGTATGGGACGGGCTAGCCGTGTTTACATGCCCTGAGGATGTGCATTGTTTCTGATGCCTGGTCGAGCATAGCAGCCCTTCACTGCCAGTCTAGATCTGCTGAGAGCTGTTCCCATTTCCTGCTGAACAGGAAGAGCCAGCCCCCACTGGTCTTTGTCACTCAGAGAGACAGGAAGAGGAAATGGCCCACAGGAAATAGCTCCCCCACTTGCTCCGAATCATCCCACTGTACACTACATGAACTTACATGCACAAACTGTCCTCAGGCAGCTGCCTTACGGTAAAATGCAGTGTAAAAGTAAACATGTTTGGAGTTACCTAACCAAAACGGTGGTGTTACACATTGTAGTCAGGATGGTTTAGTTGTATTAAAGAACTAGTTTAAATAGAATAAAAGTAGTTGTATCTGTATTTAGATGTATTTTTTTTGTGAACATATCACATAGACCACAAAACAAGTCATAAGTAGCACGGGTATATTTGTAGCAATAGACAATACATTGTATGGGTCAAAATTATCGATTTGTCTTTTATGCCAAAAATCATTAGGATATTAGTAAAGATCATGTTCCATGAAAATATTTTGTAAATTTTCTACTGTAAATATATCAAAACTTAACTTTTGATTAGTAATATGCATAGCTAAGAACTTCATGTGCACAATTTTAAAGGTGATTTTATCAAAGCACCCTCAGATCCCAGATTTTCAAATAATTGTATCTCAGCCAAATTTTGTGTATCCTAATAAACCATACATCAATGGAAAGCCTATTTATTCAGATTTCAGATGATGTATAAATCTCAATTTCAAAAAAAAAAAAAAAAACCCTATGACTGGTCCAGGGCCACATTTAAAACAAAGATCTACCAAAATGTTTGTAACATCAAGAAAAGTAACTCTGTGTAGTTCACTCAAATGCAATTTAGTCAAAAGTACAACAGCAGCGCTCTGATATACAGCATTGAAGTTACATAAAATATAACGTGTTGAGAAAACTGTTTGCTCAGAAACAAATAACAGATTAACGATACCCAAGACTCCCCGTTGGATTTACCCTAAATGAATTATATCTCAAGTTTAACCACTACAGAAACATCAAAGCCAGTGGAAAATTCCACAAAATCTGGCCAAGGTGAGGCTGCTCTTGACGGGTTAATGAGTGCTGAACGGCCACTGATGCCCTGGAGCTCACATCTCTAAAAACATTGACACAAATTTTCAAATAGACATTATCTTTATTAACAAATTGCATATTTTATCTAAACAAGTATATTATCACCTAAAAACTCTTAAAACTACATTCTGTGACACAAAAACAGTGTTATTTATGAAATCATAGTGAATTTGTGTGTCTGCCATGACACTCGTTGTGAGAAATACCACAAGTGGAGTGATACAAACAGTAAAATGGTTGGAGTGCCAATATCACAATCAGATTCTCAGTTTAACCTCAATAGTAGTTAAACATTAGATATAATTAGTTCTCGGCAAATCTAATGAGTGGTCTTTGGTCTCTCTAAACTATTATTTGTTCCAGAGCTAATAGTTTTATGTAAATTCAGTGCTGTATATTAGAGCGCTGTCTTTGTACATTTGACTGAATTGCCTTTGATGCCTGTTGTTGTTGTTTATTAAATATTATTATTCAATAAATAATATTTTATATGAATAGTAGTATTTAATAAAAGCGTTTAGTATAAAAAAAACTGTGTGTTCGTAATATTTTAATTACATTAGATTACATTAGATGGCAATGAGACTGTTTTATGAATCAGCAGTAAAGACCTTTACATTGAAAAATATTAACAAAAATGATAAACAAAAGTTATTTTTAGTTTCAACAACAGCTTGGCACAAATCACCCTTAACAGATGAAAGGATATTAATGTTATGACAAAGATATCACTTTCCTTAGCGGATATTAAAACGAATGTTTTATTGTGAATATGAGATTGATCTGAAGAATGAACGCTGTATCAAATGCAGGCAATTACACTAAATCAATAAGTTTTCAATGAACGTTTGTTCATTACTAGTTCTAAAGTGACATTTAAATTCAAATTAGTTACAGAGGCTTGGGCTCAGCTGTTAAAATGTCAAACTAAGATTTAAATCCGTGGCAGAAGGAAGTAGTTCTGCACAAAAGAGGGTTTTTAAACACACCGTGTCGTTGTTTCTTATGTATTTACACACTTGTGCCATCAAACTGTTGCTTAAACACAATATCAGTAGACATGAGATACATATGAATGATTTAAACAGAAATTGTTCTATTTCAATTATCTTTTTTTTAACTTACACAATGAGATTTCAGGACTCCCACAGACTACTGAACATGTTGTAATGTTTCTGTAATTTTCATTTGGTCATACTATCTTTTAAAGGGAAGTAATACAGGTGCAGTGTCACCACAATCTAACCAGAAAGAAACCAGAAATTTACATGGGCACACATCTGTGACTGACGCACTCACCACCGGCTCCCATCTGCCCACACAGCGTTCACAGCCCTCAGCTGCCGCCAGCCATTTTTGGACTGTGAAAGAGGGTGTTAGCGGTTAGCTTTGATATGCACATCCCTATTTTGATCCTGAAAGTGATACTGAGGGGAAACGCAGGTAGTTTCTGCCTCATTGTGTAAGAGGACACTGTCCTCGAAACTTTTTCACACAAATTGCCAAAAATGGACCATTGACCGAAAAACACTGACATTAAAAATAGAGAAGTGTTTTTATGACAGGAATTTATAGATGCTACTTACGAAAATACAGTAATACTAAACAATGCTAAAGCAGAAGTTTCTAAATGTTTTCAGGTTTCAAAATACAAAAAATGCGTTATTGTCAGCACTGTTTTGTTTCAGAGAAATTAATCTTCAAATAGACTGTGGATGTGTTTTTTAGGCGTGTGTTTGGACAGTCACATGAGTCACTAGCATGGTACTTCCAGAAAAATAATTTAAATGCTGCACAACAACGTGGTCAAATGCACCAGGGTGCTGGAGCGTTATAGAAACATACCAGCTGAATATGTAAAACTGTGTGTGTATTTATGTATATGACTATTAGATCTCCAACATCCGGCTTCATTGTTCCAGAGGTGGCGCTACTCATATAGATTGTGTGACTCAGGTTTGGTATTTACTTTTCAGTGGTTGACTCATTCTAATCATTTTGCATACTTTTAATAAGATGGTGGATTTTAGCACTTCACCAGCAGTCCTCCCACTCAACAGGGCCGTCTGCGGCGAGACTTCTTCAGCTGGCATTTTCAGACAGTGAAACCTGGCATGGTGCTGGACTGCGATATTAATAAAGCAATGGAGTAATTAGCACCAAAACAATGATACAGTTATATAATGATAAACAAATTGTACTAAAGTGGCATTTCAAGTGGTGCAACTCTTTTAAGTAGGTTAAGCTATAGTTTGTTCATTAAAGGAAGAATTTCATCAAAAATTAACATTGTGTCATTGTTTACTCAAACTCATGTTGTTCTAAACAATGTCCATTTAGCTCATTGTCCTGGTTGCTTTCTTCCTTGCTATGTGAATGAGGACTGGGCTGTTGAGTTCCTATAAAAGCAAAATATATTTTTGTGTTTTATAGAATATTTTATGCTATAATAGTAATTATAATAATTTACTGACTTCCTGTTGTTCCAAACCTGCATTGAACCTGCATTTTCTATGAAAACTTATTTCCACCATGCAATGACAAAATAAAAAAGGAAATTGCTACTTTTTATCTCATAATTCAGACTTTTAATAAGTATAGAGTGATTTTTTTTCTTCAGAATTGTGATATAAACTTAGAATCCTGAGGTCACATGCCATAAAGGTTTTATTTTTCGAAATAAATGGGGTTTTTTTCTCTTACAACTGTTTCCGCACTGAATAAAAAAAATAAAAAGGAAATTGCAACTGTGAGACGTAAACTCGCAATTGTGAGGTTTATATTGCACAATTCTGACTTAATAACTCACAATGTAAACTCGCAACATCGGGGAAAAAAAGTCACAATCACGAGATATAAACTATTCTGAGAAAGTCAGAAACGCAAGATGTAAACTCGCAATTCCAAGGAAAAAAGTCAGAAATGTGAAATGTAAACTCACAATTCTGAGAAGAAATGATAAAAATCGCAAAAAAGGTCACAGTTGTGAGCAGAGGCGAACCAAGGTGAAGTGGGGGCCCCAGGCAAAATGAATAGATGAGGCCCTTCTAAAAGATTATTTCGTTAATATATCCTTGTTACCTAAATATACATTTACACAACGTACAAAAAGTAGTCAAAACACATAATATAACATAAATAGCTTATTTTTTAAACAAAGTGCATATTCTTTAACAAAATATTAATCTAAAACCTTAAAGATACAGAACAATCTTCTTATTTACAGTAATGGATTGTCACCAAAATGGTGCTTACGAGCCTTAGCTACAGCAAATGCTGTCACAATGTCCTCCATATTCAAAGACCTTCGTATGTTCCGTTCAATTGTTTTTTTTATCTAAAGATTTTTTTTTTCCTCCCAACAAAGCAATGCAACTGCCCACACTGCAAATACATGGCTTGAGAACAAGTTCATCAGGCTCATGTTTGGCCTGGTTAGACTTCAGTTTTAAACCCTATACAAAATATTTGGTCACTGTGTAGATTGTAGAATATTGACTATTAGTTCATTGTTAGTTGACAACTAATCATGTTAACTCAACTATTTTAATGTAGAAAAGCTAAATAAAAATGGCAACTAAGTAAATGTAATGATATTTATTTAAATTGTTTTGTGAGCTCTCCACTGGCAGCAAAACACAGTATCAAAACTTGCCAAGTTTGATGTTCTGCCCTCCAAAAGCAAAGTACAGTAACTACACATTTGGTCAAAATTGAATTGAGGCTTAAAATGGACTTTGTGACAACTGTTTTGTCTCCTGGCAAAGTCTCCTGGTTCAATTTTGTCCCGTTTCAGAGAAACGGGAGAGTGTGTTTGACTAGCTTTTTGTAAAAAAAAAAAGAGATGTTTGACTAGCTGTCAAAAAACTTTAAAGGTATTTTTCTCAGTTTCAGTGTTCGCATAGTTACTGCACTTTGCCTTTGGAGGGCAGTGTTCACCTCATTAACATTATCACCTATTCTATTGCAGCCTATTAATACCTGCATGAAATACATGCTGCTGCTACAGTAAGTGTAACTCTAGCTAGTAACTATTAGAAATAGTAAAAATTAGAAATTAGACAATCTAGAAAAACGAAAATAAGCTGGAACAACAAAAACATTGGTTTGTCATATAATTATCATTAAGTCATTAATGATCATTATCTCCATCACTTAACGTACCGCTGTCATGTTTCCTCTTTTCCTCCTCTTCTTGTTTATTTTTTCGCTTTTGGCTGCCAGATAAATAAGTCCTTTTCATTTTTAAAAAAAAGCCTAGTAATAAGTGCTGCTGTGCCAGTTTGAAAACCGCGGCTGACGCATCATGAAGAAAAAGCAAGCACATCCAGCGTAACGCAAGAGGGAGCCCTCTAGGGGGGATGCGGATATATTGCATCATGTTACGTGTATGTTTTTAATAATGGCATTTCAGATTGTTCAAATGGTCAGCTGTCGGGGGCCTCCTCAAAATGTGGGGCCCCAGGCAATTGCCTGTCTCGCCTATGCTACGCCTCTGGTTGTGAGATGTAAACTCGCAATTCTGAGAAAAAAAAAGCCACAATCGCAGGATGTAAACTAGCAATTCTGAGAAAAAAGTCACAATCACGAGATGTAAACTTGCAATTCTGAGAAAAAAAGTCAGAAACGCGAGATGTAAACGCGCAATTCCAAGGAAAAAAGTCTGGAACGTGAGATTGAAGCTCACAGTTTTGAGGTAAAAAGTCACAATTACAAGATGTAATTTCACAATGCCCAGAAGAAAAGATAAAAATCGCAAAAAACATCACAATTGTGAGATGTAAACTCGTAAAAAAAAATAAATAAAAAAAATCTCAATTGCGAGAAGTAAACTCACAATTCCAAAAAGAAAAGATAAAATTCGCAAAAAGGTCACAGTATTGAGATGTAAACTAGCAATTCTGAGAAAAAAAAGCCACAATCGCAGGATGTAAACTCGAAATTTAGAGAAAAAAAGTCACAATCACGAGATGTTAATCCACAATTCTGGGAAGAAAAGATAAAAATCGCAAAACAAATCTCAACTGTGAGATGTAAACTCGCAATTTAGAGAAAAAAGTCACAATCGCAAGAAGTAAACTCAAAATTCTGAGAAAAAAAGTCACAATCACGAGATGTTAATTCACAATTCCAAGAACAAAAGATAAAAATCGCAAAAAACATCACAATTGTGAGATGTAAACTCGAAATTTTGAGAAAAAAAGTCACAATCGCGAGAAGTAAACTCAAAATTCTGAGAAAAAAAGATAAAAATCGCAACACAGATCACAACTGAGAGATGTAAACTCGCAAAAAAAAAAAAAATCTCAATTGCGAGAAGTAAACTCACAATTCCGAGAAGAAAAGATAAAAATCGCAAAAAGGTCACAGTTGTGAGATGTAAACTCGCAATTCTGAGAAAAAAAAAGCCACAATCGCAGGATGTAAACTAGCAATTCTGAGAAAAAAGTCACAATCACGAGATGTAAACTTGCAATTCTGAGAAAAAAAGTCAGAAACGCGAGATGTAAACGCGCAATTCCAAGGAAAAAAGTCTGGAACGTGAGATTGAAGCTCACAGTTTTGAGGTAAAAAGTCACAATTACAAGATGTAATTTCACAATGCCCAGAAGAAAAGATAAAAATCGCAAAAAACATCACAATTGTGAGATGTAAACTCGTAAAAAAAAATAAATAAAAAAAATCTCAATTGCGAGAAGTAAACTCACAATTCCAAAAAGAAAAGATAAAATTCGCAAAAAGGTCACAGTATTGAGATGTAAACTAGCAATTCTGAGAAAAAAAAGCCACAATCGCAGGATGTAAACTCGAAATTTAGAGAAAAAAAGTCACAATCACGAGATGTTAATCCACAATTCTGGGAAGAAAAGATAAAAATCGCAAAACAAATCTCAACTGTGAGATGTAAACTCGCAATTTAGAGAAAAAAGTCACAATCGCAAGAAGTAAACTCAAAATTCTGAGAAAAAAAGTCACAATCACGAGATGTTAATTCACAATTCCAAGAACAAAAGATAAAAATCGCAAAAAACATCACAATTGTGAGATGTAAACTCGAAATTTTGAGAAAAAAAGTCACAATCGCGAGAAGTAAACTCAAAATTCTGAGAAAAAAAGATAAAAATCGCAACACAGATCACAACTGAGAGATGTAAACTCGCAAAAAAAAAAAAAATCTCAATTGCGAGAAGTAAACTCACAATTCCGAGAAGAAAAGATAAAAATCGCAAAAAGGTCACAGTTGTGAGATGTAAACTCGCAATTCTGAGAAAAAAAAAGCCACAATCGCAGGATGTAAACTAGCAATTCTGAGAAAAAAGTCACAATCACGAGATGTAAACTTGCAATTCTGAGAAAAAAAGTCAGAAACGCGAGATGTAAACGCGCAATTCCAAGGAAAAAAGTCTGGAACGTGAGATTGAAGCTCACAGTTTTGAGGTAAAAAGTCACAATTACAAGATGTAATTTCACAATGCCCAGAAGAAAAGATAAAAATCGCAAAAAACATCACAATTGTGAGATGTAAACTCGTAAAAAAAAATAAATAAAAAAAATCTCAATTGCGAGAAGTAAACTCACAATTCCAAAAAGAAAAGATAAAATTCGCAAAAAGGTCACAGTATTGAGATGTAAACTAGCAATTCTGAGAAAAAAAAGCCACAATCGCAGGATGTAAACTCGAAATTTAGAGAAAAAAAGTCACAATCACGAGATGTTAATCCACAATTCTGGGAAGAAAAGATAAAAATCGCAAAACAAATCTCAACTGTGAGATGTAAACTCGCAATTTAGAGAAAAAAGTCACAATCGCAAGAAGTAAACTCAAAATTCTGAGAAAAAAAGTCACAATCACGAGATGTTAATTCACAATTCCAAGAACAAAAGATAAAAATCGCAAAAAACATCACAATTGTGAGATGTAAACTCGAAATTTTGAGAAAAAAAGTCACAATCGCGAGAAGTAAACTCAAAATTCTGAGAAAAAAAGATAAAAATCGCAACACAGATCACAACTGAGAGATGTAAACTCGCAAAAAAAAAAAAAATCTCAATTGCGAGAAGTAAACTCACAATTCCGAGAAGAAAAGATAAAAATCGCAAAAAGGTCACAGTTGTGAGATGTAAACTCGCAATTCTGAGAAAAAAAAAGCCACAATCGCAGGATGTAAACTAGCAATTCTGAGAAAAAAGTCACAATCACGAGATGTAAACTTGCAATTCTGAGAAAAAAAGTCAGAAACGCAAGATGTAAACGCGCAATTCCAAGGAAAAAAGTCTGAAACGTGAGATTGAAGCTCATAATTTTGAGGAAAAATGTCACAATTACAAGATGTAATTTCACAGTGCCCAGAAGAAAAGATAAAAATCGCAAAAAACATCACAATTGTGAGATGTAAACTCGTAAAAAAAAAAAAAAATCTCAATTGCGAGAAGTGAACTCACAATTCCGAGAAGAAAAGATAAAAATCGCAAAAAGGTCACAGTTGTGAGATGTAAACTCGCAATTCTGAGAAAAAAAAGCCACAATCGCAGGATGTAAACTAGCAATTCTGAGAAAAAAGTCACAATCACGAGATGTAAACTTGCAATTCTGAGAAAAAAAGTCAGAAACGCAAGATGTAAACGCGCAATTCCAAGGAAAAAAGTCTGAAACGTGAGATTGAAGCTCACAATTTTGAGGAAAAATGTCACAATTACAAGATGTAATTTCACAGTGCCCAGAAGAAAAGATAAAAATCGCAAAAAACATCACAATTGTGAGATGTAAACTCGTAAAAAAAAATAAATAAAAAAAATCTCAATTGCGAGAAGTAAACTCACAATTCCAAAAAGAAAAGATAAAATTCGCAAAAAGGTCACAGTATTGAGATGTAAACTAGCAATTCTGAGAAAAAAAAGCCACAATCGCAGGATGTAAACTCGAAATTTAGAGAAAAAAAGTCACAATCACGAGATGTTAATCCACAATTCTGGGAAGAAAAGATAAAAATCGCAAAACAAATCTCAACTGTGAGATGTAAACTCGCAATTTAGAGAAAAAAGTCACAATCGCAAGAAGTAAACTCAAAATTCTGAGAAAAAAAGTCACAATCACGAGATGTTAATTCACAATTCCAAGAACAAAAGATAAAAATCGCAAAAAACATCACAATTGTGAGATGTAAACTCGAAATTTTGAGAAAAAAAGTCACAATCGCGAGAAGTAAACTCAAAATTCTGAGAAAAAAAGATAAAAATCGCAACACAGATCACAACTGAGAGATGTAAACTCGCAAAAAAAAAAAAAATCTCAATTGCGAGAAGTAAACTCACAATTCCGAGAAGAAAAGATAAAAATCGCAAAAAGGTCACAGTTGTGAGATGTAAACTCGCAATTCTGAGAAAAAAAAAGCCACAATCGCAGGATGTAAACTAGCAATTCTGAGAAAAAAGTCACAATCACGAGATGTAAACTTGCAATTCTGAGAAAAAAAGTCAGAAACGCGAGATGTAAACGCGCAATTCCAAGGAAAAAAGTCTGGAACGTGAGATTGAAGCTCACAGTTTTGAGGTAAAAAGTCACAATTACAAGATGTAATTTCACAATGCCCAGAAGAAAAGATAAAAATCGCAAAAAACATCACAATTGTGAGATGTAAACTCGTAAAAAAAAATAAATAAAAAAAATCTCAATTGCGAGAAGTAAACTCACAATTCCAAAAAGAAAAGATAAAATTCGCAAAAAGGTCACAGTATTGAGATGTAAACTAGCAATTCTGAGAAAAAAAAGCCACAATCGCAGGATGTAAACTCGAAATTTAGAGAAAAAAAGTCACAATCACGAGATGTTAATCCACAATTCTGGGAAGAAAAGATAAAAATCGCAAAACAAATCTCAACTGTGAGATGTAAACTCGCAATTTAGAGAAAAAAGTCACAATCGCAAGAAGTAAACTCAAAATTCTGAGAAAAAAAGTCACAATCACGAGATGTTAATTCACAATTCCAAGAACAAAAGATAAAAATCGCAAAAAACATCACAATTGTGAGATGTAAACTCGAAATTTTGAGAAAAAAAGTCACAATCGCGAGAAGTAAACTCAAAATTCTGAGAAAAAAAGATAAAAATCGCAACACAGATCACAACTGAGAGATGTAAACTCGCAAAAAAAAAAAAAATCTCAATTGCGAGAAGTAAACTCACAATTCCGAGAAGAAAAGATAAAAATCGCAAAAAGGTCACAGTTGTGAGATGTAAACTCGCAATTCTGAGAAAAAAAAAGCCACAATCGCAGGATGTAAACTAGCAATTCTGAGAAAAAAGTCACAATCACGAGATGTAAACTTGCAATTCTGAGAAAAAAAGTCAGAAACGCAAGATGTAAACGCGCAATTCCAAGGAAAAAAGTCTGAAACGTGAGATTGAAGCTCATAATTTTGAGGAAAAATGTCACAATTACAAGATGTAATTTCACAGTGCCCAGAAGAAAAGATAAAAATCGCAAAAAACATCACAATTGTGAGATGTAAACTCGTAAAAAAAAAAAAAAATCTCAATTGCGAGAAGTGAACTCACAATTCCGAGAAGAAAAGATAAAAATCGCAAAAAGGTCACAGTTGTGAGATGTAAACTCGCAATTCTGAGAAAAAAAAGCCACAATCGCAGGATGTAAACTAGCAATTCTGAGAAAAAAGTCACAATCACGAGATGTAAACTTGCAATTCTGAGAAAAAAAGTCAGAAACGCAAGATGTAAACGCGCAATTCCAAGGAAAAAAGTCTGAAACGTGAGATTGAAGCTCACAATTTTGAGGAAAAATGTCACAATTACAAGATGTAATTTCACAGTGCCCAGAAGAAAAGATAAAAATCGCAAAAAACATCACAATTGTGAGATGTAAACTCGTAAAAAAAAAAACAAAAAAAAAATCTCAATTGCGAGAAGTAAACTCACAATTCCGAGAAGAAAAGATAAAATTCGCAAAAAGGTCACAGTTGTGAGATGTAAACTAGCAATTCTGAGAAAAAAGTCACATTCGCAGGACATAAACTCACAATTCTGATAAAAAAGTCACAATAGCAGGATATAAACTCAAAATTCAGAAAAAAAAGTCTCAATCCAGGGATGCAAACTTGTAAATCCAAAAAAAGGTCACAATCGCGAGATGTAAACTCGCAATTCTAAGAAAAAAGGTCACATTCACAAAAAAGATCACAATTGTGAGATATAAACTCGCAATTCAGAGAAAAAAGTCACAATAGCAGGATGCAAACTTGTAAATCCAAAAAAAAGTCACAATTCTAAGAAAAAAAGATCACATTCACAAAAAAGATCACAATTGTGAGATAAAAACTCGCAATTCCAAGAAAAAAGTCACAATCATGGGATGTAAACGTGCAATTCTGAGAAAAAACTCACAATTGTGGGATGTAAACTCACAATTCCGAGAAGAAAAGCCACAATCGCAGAATGTAAACGCGCAATTCAGAGAAAAATGTCACAATCGCAACAAGTAAACTCGCAATTCCGAGAAAAAAAGTCACAATCACAAGATGTAAATTTACACTTCCGAGAAGAAAAGATCAAATTGCAAAAAAGATCACAATTGTCAGATGCAATTCTGATTAAAAAAAAAGTCAGTGAACCGTGAGATAAATTGTGAATTGTGAAATTGTGTCGCAATTAACTTGTTTTATTTTTATTTAGTGACGGAAACTGGCTTCCAAATTTCCAATTGACTTCCATGTTGTTGTAGCTGCAAGTTAATATCTCATAATTTGGATTTTTCTTCTCAGAAGTGTGAGTTTACATTTCACAATTCTACTTTTGTATGAAAAAGATAATAGATAAACTCGCAATCTTAAAAAAAAAATCTGAGACAAAATCTCAGACTGAATTCTGAGATTTAAACTGTCAATTGTGAGGAATAAAATATAAAAAGGACCATTTCATTCATATTTTATTTATATCTTTGTATTTATTTATTTTTAAATAAAGAAATTGCTAGTAAATGTCCAAATAATCACTAAGAAGCAGCATGTAACACATTCAGTTAAACGTGAAAATTTAAAGTAGAAAAACCAAAGGTTGATCTGCCTAGAAAACTAGTCCTTCCACTAAAAAGATTTAGACATCTTTACGGCTTTTTGTATGAAAGAATTATTACCAGTGAAATCACATTCACTTTCAAACCTTTCAGAACGTCTTGCACCATTGGCGTCCATTGTAAGTGCATTACCGTAACCGTAATTTTTATTTATTTCGACGAACAGGATGCCACAGATGCCAATGATAGCACTTGTCTGAACAGGAACATTCCTGTATGCAGCTTTCTGTGTATTTTTAGCAAGCCTGATATGGATTGTGTGCTTCATGTTTGCAGTTGGCGTCCCACATCCCTATATTCGCTGGAGAGCGATATGAAGCGAATGACTCATTTTTCTATATTCTTGATCTCAGATCCCTTGGGAGGGCAGGAGGGATGAAGAATCGAAGGAAGGAGGGCTGGAGGGGGTGTTGTGGAGAAAGGCAATGGCAACAGACGGGTGACACATCTCTTAACTGGAGGTTTTCTCCCCTCCTCTGAGGCAGTAGCTAAAAATATCATAACCTAGTGCCTTCATTAGACCAGACAGAGCTCTCCACATAAACACACACACACACACACACACACACACACACACACTCTCTTTGTCCACAACACGCAATACAGCTTTACCAAAACACAACTCATAGCGACCATTACCTACTCCACACGAGCCAATTAAAAGACGGGAGATGAAGAGAAAACCGTTGTGTGTCTCCGTCTGCAGACACTACATGTCCTTGCTATGACTCACCGGGTGATAAGTGCGTGGGCGCGCACATGTGTGTTTATGCGCAAGTGTGTCTGAATGTGTTTCTGGGTGAAGATGACATTCTTCAAGACGAGTTTGGTGGCTCTGACAAACTGTAAACTCACGAAAGTGTGTCACGAAGAAAAACATTAATTACACAGTGCGTGGTATTTCCAAACCAGCCAGGAAGAATATTGAATAACTGTAGTGGTAGATCTATAGTTTACATTATTATTTTTTATTTTAGAAGTAGTAGCATTATATTACATAAAGATTTATTTTCCTCAACAAGAAAACCAGCTTTTGTGCTTTTGACTGTAGAATTGATTCAATTCTTAATTTTTGTTTAAAAACAGTGTTGTTGTCTGTGAAACATAACCACATTTCTAACGAATTAAGCTTGATTCATGACTTTAAAACTGATGATTTTTTGAACTGAGTTTACTGGAAAATACTATTTCAGTTCTTCATTACGTAACAGTATCGGGCTAGTTATACTATGAAAAGTGTCTGAGATTAGTCAAATTAGCTAGTTAAATGTTACGTAACAACAGTATCGGGCCAGTTATTTAGACAATTTAGTTAGCTAAGCTACAAACGACATTATGAAACTGATCTAAATTAGCTCAGAGTTTGCCTGAAGCAAAGCTGAGCTGGTTACATTGGAAAATACCTCACCCTTTTAAAGGTGGGAACTGCATTTTTGGGTGGGTAAATGTTTAGTTGTTCATTACATAACAGCAGTATCGAGTGAGCAATTTGTAAACGTAGCTACTTAAGCTACAAACTTTGCTATTAAGGTGTCCAAAGCTAAATTGAAGTTTACTCTTTAAAAAGGTAGCTGGTTAAACTACAAGCTACATTGTACATTAGTGGTGGGACTATACTTTCTTGCGCGGATGAAACTTTGTACGTGCATTACATAGCAACAGTAGGGCAATTAAGCTGTTCAGAAAATTTAGTAAGCTATGTTACAAACTACAATAAAAAATAGCTAAGCTAAAAGCTATGCTTTAGCTAAATTAGCTGTTAAAGCTACAATCTACATCGTCCTTTTAGTAGCGGGACTACTTTTCTGGGCGGATGAACCTTTGGTTATTCATTACATAATAGCAGTATTGGCTAAGGTGGTCAGTTAGTCAATATGTTATAAAATTAGCCAAGTTAAGCTGTGAACTACACTTTAGTGAAATTAGCTGTTAAAACTACAAGCTACAACGTCCTTTTAGTGGTGGGACTACTTTCCTGGGCGGATGAAACTTTATTCATATGTTACATAGCAACAGTAGGGCAATTAAGCTATTCAGAAAATTTTGTAAGCTATGCTACGAACTACAATAAAAAATATCTAAGATAAAAGCTATACTTTAACTAAATTAGCTGTTAAAACTACTATCTACATTGTCCTTTTAGTGGTGGGACTACTTTCCTGTGCGGATGGAACTTTGTTCATTCATTACATAGCAACAGTAGGGCAATTAAGCTATTCAGAAAATTTTGTAAGGTATGCTACAAACTACGATAAAAAATGAGCTAAGATAAAAGCTATACTTTAGCTAAATTAGCTGTTAAAACTACAATCTACTTCGTCCTTTTAGTGGTGGGACTACTTTTCTGGGCGGATGAACCTTTGGTTATTCATTACATAATAGCAGTATTGGCTAAGCTGGTCAATTTGTCAATATGTTATAAAATTAGCCAAGTTACCCTGCTGAAAAAACCAGCATATGCTGGTTTTTTCAGCAGGGTAAGCTGTGAACTACAGTATCAGGTGAGCAGTTTGGAGAATTGACATAGCTAAGGTACACACCGTTATGAAAAGTTAAGCTGTGAGCTACACTTTAGCAAAATTAGCTGTTAAAACTACAAGCTACAACGGCCTTTTAGTGGTGGGACTACTTTTCTGGGTGGATAACCTTTGGTTATTCATTCTTAACAGCAGTATCGGGCAAGCTATTTTGAAAATGTAGCTATAGCTAAGCTACAAACTACTCTAATCAAATGAACTAGGCTAAACTGAAAGTTAACCTTTAGCAAAAATAGTTGGTTAAACTACAAGCTACATTGTCCATTTAGTGATGGGACTACTTTTGTGGGTGGATGATCGTTTTGTTATTCAGTAACAACAGTATCAAGCAAGCTATTTGAAAAAAAAAAATGGCATAACTAAGCTACACGCTACG
Source organism: Garra rufa (assembly GCF_049309525.1). NCBI lineage: Eukaryota > Metazoa > Chordata > Actinopteri > Cypriniformes > Cyprinidae > Garra > Garra rufa. The sequence continues at coordinate 36,409,131 of NC_133367.1, read as the reverse complement.
TTATACAAATTAGCTAAGTTAAGATGTAAGCTACACTTTAGCAAAATTAGCTGAATAAACTACAAGCTACACTGTCCTTTTTAGTGATGGGTCTACTTTTTGTGTGGATAAATCTTTTTATTCATTACATAACAAGAGTAGGGCAAGCTATTTTAAACATTTAGATAGCTAAGGTACAAACTGCGTTATAAAATTAGCTAAGCTAAACTGTAAGATACACTTTAGCAAAATTAGCTAGTTACACATCAAGATACATTTTGTTATTTATTAACAACAGTATTAGGCAAGCTATTTGGAAAATTGGCATAGCTACGGTACAAATTATGTTAGAAAAAATAGCTAAGCTGTTAGCAAATTTAGTTGGTTAAATTACAAGCTACATTGTTGATTTAGTGGTTGGACTACTTTTCTGGGCGGATTAACATTTAGTTATTCAATAACAACATTATCAGGCAAGCTATTTGGAAAATTGGCATAGCTAAGGTAAAAACTATATTATGAAAGTTAAGCTAAACTGTAAGTGACACTTTAGCAAAATTTGCTAATTACACATCAAGATACATTGCCCTTTTAGTGATGGGACTACTTTTTGTGTGAATGAATTTTGGTTATTAATTACATAACAATAGCAGGGCAAGCTATACTAGAAATGTAGTTTGCTAAACTACATACTGTGCATTATAAAACCTAGCTAGGCTAAACTGTAAGCTACACTTTACCAAAATTAGCTAGTTACACATCAAGATACATAATCCTTTTAGTGGTGGGACTACTTTTCTATTACTCATTAATTGAAAACAGTAATGGAGAAGCTATTCTGCAAATTTAGCTAGCTGAGCTACAAACTACACTGTAAAAAGTTTTCACCAGTTTCAACTTAAAAACTTAAGTTTAGCAGCTGCCTTCAAATTATAAGTTAAATCAACTAGTTTTAAGTTGATTTAACTTAACATTTTAAGGCAGCTGCTGAACTTAAGTTTTTAAGTTGAATCTGGTGAAAACTTTTTACAGTGTAGGTTACAAAAACATGTAAAAGTAAAAAAAAGTAGTAAAAGTAGCTAGTTACATTACAAGCTATGTGGCAAAAGTAGCTTGCTACGTAACCTTTTTTATATTCGATACAGTAAAAATAGTAAGCACACTGTAAAAAGTTTTCACCAGATTCAACTTAAAAACCTAAGTTCAGCAGCTGCCTTACGTTTTTAAGTTAAATCAGCTTAAAACTACAAAACTACAAGTCATTTTAACTTATTACAATCGAAATGAGTTGATTTAACTTAACATTTTAAGGCAGCTGCTAAACTAAATTTTTTAAGTTAAAAACTGGTGAAAACTTTTTACAGTGCAGGTTGTTCAAATGCCTGTTTGATAGAAAAACATCTCCGGACGTAGTATAAAAACATTATTAGTTGGCAACACAAGGTAAAACGTCTTCAACAACATTAATGCTAAAATGCTACCACCCGCTACTGCAAAATGTATCTGCACTATTTTTAGCAATGCTACTATCCGTCTCTACCCCGCAAACACTACTTTTCACATAGTTTTGTCACAAATTTTTCAGACATCATTTTGCGCATTGTATCCAGTTGTTTTGAGTGCAGTGTTACACCCAATAATAGATTTCCATTGTACAGTCGTGGCCAAAAGTTTTGAGAATTACATAAATATTGGAAATTGGAAAAGTTGCTGCTTAAGTTTTTATAATAGCAATTTGCATATACTCCAGAGTGTTATGAAGAGTGATCAGATGAATTGCATAGTCCTTCTTTGCCATGAAAATTAACTTATTCCCGAAAAAACTTTCCACTGCATTTCATTGCTGTCATTAAAGGACCTGCTGAGATCATTTCAGTTATCGTCTTGTTAACTCAGGTGAGAATGTTGACGAGCACAAGACTGGAGGTCATTATGCCAGGCTGATTGGGTTAGAATGGCAGACTTGACATGTTAAAAGGGTGATGCTTGAAATCATTGTTCTTCCATTGTTAACCATGGTGACCTGCAAAGAAACGTGTGCAGCCATCATTGCGTTGCATAAAAATGGCTTCAAAGGCAAGGATATTCTGGCTACTAAGATTGCACCTAAATCAACAATTTATAGGATCATCAAGAACTTCAAGGAAAGAGGTTCAATTCTTGTTAAGATGGCTTCAGGGCATTCAAGAAAGTCCAGCAAGCGCCAGGATCGTCTCCTAAAGAGGATTCAGCTGCGGGATCGGAGTGCCACCAGTGCAGAGCTTGCTCAGGAATGGCAGCAGGCAGGTGTGAGCGCATCTGCACGCACAATGAGGCCAACACTTTTGGAAGATGGCCTGGTGTCAAGAAGGGCAGCAAAGAAGCCACTTCTCTCCAAAAAAACATCAGAGACAGATTGATCTTCTGCAAAAAGTATGGTGAATGGACTGCTGAGGACTGGGGCAAAGTCATATTCTCCGATGAAGCCTCTTTCCGATTGTTTGGGGCATCTGGAAAAAGGCTTGTCCGGAGAAGAAAAGGTGAGCGCTACCATCAGTCCTGTGTCATGCCAACAGTAAAGCATCCTGAGACCATTCATGTGTGGGGTTGCTTCTCATCCAAGGGAGTGGGCTCACTCACAATTTTGCCCAAAAACACAGCCATGAATAAAGAATGGTACCAAAACACCCTCCAACAGCAACTTCTTCCAACAATCCAACAACAGTTTGGTGAAGAACAATGCATTTTCCAGCACAATGGAGCACCGTGCCGTAAGGCAAAAGTGATAACTAAGTGGCTCAGGGGCCAAAACGTTGACATTTTGGGTCCATGGCCTGGAAACCCCCAGATCTTAATCCCATTGAGAACTTGTGGTAAATCCTCAAGAGGCGGGTGGACAAACAAAAACCCACTAATTCTGACAAACTCCAAGAAGTGATTATGAAAGAATGGGTTGCTATCAGTCAGGATTTGGCCCAGAAGTTGATTGAGAGCATGCCCAGTCGAATTGCAGAGGTCCTGAAAAAGAAGGGCCAACACTGCAAATACTGACTCTTTGCATAAATGTCATGTAATTGTCGATAAAAGCCTTTGAAACGTATGAAGTGCTTGTAATTCTATTTCAGTACATCACAGAAACAACTGAAACAAAGATCTAAAAGCAGTTGAGCAGCAAACTTTGTGAAAACTAATATTTGTGTCATTCTCAAAACTTTTGGCCACGACTGTACGCACACTAAACAAGATTGAGCTTGAACAAGTGAGAGCTACAGGACTAAATGGTTTTCTATGGTAATATGACACCTGTCAATAAAGCTTAACCTGCCCTGAACCTGAAACATTCTTTTAGGAAGCATCATTGCCTCTGAAAACATTTCATGTTGCAATCAATGTAGGATAGCGAATGGTTGTCATAATAAGGGTCTTCCAGGGTGGAGAAAGGAGGAGGGCCGTTCAGCCCTAGCCTAAAGCTATATCCCACGACACGGGGCGAGATCCCAATTCCCTGTCTGTCATTTTCTCTTTCTTCTCTCTCTTCACCCCTCCCTTATCCAAGTGAGTCTGTGTGGGAGTCAGAAAGCCAAATCCACTCAACTGGAATTAAAGGCAGTGACCTGCAGAGAAGGACAAGGAGGAAATCAAAGCCTGGATCACCAGCTTCATCGGTGCTAGAATTGACTGAAATCGCTAGCTCTGTACATCATATTCAACCCTCATGTTATGAAGTGATGGGTTACTGTGAATGTTTGAATGTCAACTTTACAGTCCAAGAGTCTGAGGTCATTATGTCTGCAATAGGAATGATTGTCATTAAATTGAAGCTGGACAATAAGTTCATAGCAGGTAGAACAATAGCGTGTTTGTTTACTTCTAGAGATTTGCTTTGGGAAACCCCTGGAAGCCTCGAAACTTCCCAGCTGAATGTCAACACTTCTGAAATAGAAGATTAGCTCACATGCGCATACATTTACAAGAAGGTATGAGAATGTACTTCCGTAAACAAAACAATGCACTTGAATGGCTTATTAGATTGAGGGAACATAGCAGAAACAGCAATGAGGAACATTTGAAACATCTTGTTTGAAAACAAGTAATACCTTTTGACATTGAGTGAAATATAATATTATTTCCTTGAACTCAAAGTCAGCAAATCTGCACTCTTTCCGGAATCTTCCTTTCTGCTCTAGCTTAAATGATTTGTATTAACAAATCTAAATTAAAAGTATAGTTCACCCAAAAATGAAAATTACCCCATGGTTTACTCACCCTCAAGCCATCCTAAGTGGATACGACTTTCTTCTTTCAGACGAAAGTTATATTAAAAAATGTCCTGGCTCTTTTTAATTTTATAATGGCAGTGTTGAGATTTTGAAGTCCAATAAAGTGCATTCACCCATATAAAAACGTACTTCACTTGGGTTCAGGAGTTAATAAAGGCATTCTGATGCAAATCGATGTTTTTGCGTTAAAAAAAAAATCATATCAGGGTTCGTACAAGGTGCTTATAATGCTTTTTGACTTTTTGAAATTTAAGGCCTGGAAAACCTTTGAAAATAGTAATATTCCCGAAGAGGTACTTGAAAAATGCTTGAATTATTAAAAAACAATGTACAGTGCCTTGCAAAATTATTAATACCCCTTCATTTATGATGCCTTATGTTAAACTACTTTAAATTACTTTTTCCCCACATCAATCTACACTCCCTACTCCATAATGGCAAAGCAAAAAAATAGGTTTTTAACATTTGTGCAAATTTATTAGGAACAAAAAACTGAAAAGATAAGTATGCATAAGTATTCATACCCTTTTCTGGGACAATCGAAATTTAGCTCAGGAGCATTCATATTGCTTCTAGATGTTACTACACTTCGAGTGGAGTTAAACTGTGGCAAATTCATTTGAATGAGTATGATTTAGAAAGGCACACACCTCTCAGAAAAGGTCTAACAGCTGAAAATGAATATCAGAGCAAAAACCAAAATAACTGCCTGTAGAGCTCAGTGACAGACTTGCGTTAAGGCAATGATGTAGGGAAGAGTTCAGGAAAAAATCTGCTGCACTGAAGGTTCACAGAAGCATTATCCATAACGGAAGACGACTGGAACAACTAGGACTCTAGAAAATGTCTGCCAGCCCCCATCCAAGCTGACAGAGCTTGAGAGGTGAAAAGGTGAGGCAAAGAATGGCAGATAATTGCCAAATGCAGATGTGCAAAGCTTGTCACATCATACCCAAAAAGACTTGAGGCTGTAAAGGTGCTTCAACTATGTACTGAGTTAAGGGTATGAATACTTATGCAATGTACTTATTTCATGTTTTATTTTTAATAAATTTGTAAAATTTGCAAATCTGGTTTTTACTTTGTCATTATTATGGTGTATGGAGTGTAAAATGATGTGGGAAGCCAGTTTATTGTACTGACAGTGTTGTGTAAACATGACTGAAGAGGCGGAAAGAGAAATAGATGAACCGAATCAATTGAGTCATTTACGCTTGATACGCTCTGATTGATTCAAACTCGTGACTTCAATCATTCATTTCAAGTGAGTCACTAGCAAAAACCAGATCAAATTAAAAGAGCCATTCATTTTCAATTTCAGCATTACTTGTAACAATTTTAAAAAGCACGTATACACTCTTAAAAATAAAGGTGCTGCATGATGCCATAGAAGAACCTATCTTGTTTAAATGGTTCCATAAAGAACCTTATTCCATGGAATGTCTGGATACTGGATTCTGATTGGCTGGCAGGTGTGCAGTAAAACCGTTTAATGCACAGGTAGTTCCAAGTCAGTTTAATCACCGTTCTATATTAATGCGCTGCTTTAATTGATGCACGCAAAAGCACAGAGAGAGAGAGAGAGAGAGAGAGAGAGAGAGAGAGAGGTCGGAGATCGCATTGTGCTGTGCACATACATAAACTTCTTGTCAGCGTTTGCCTGCGATCCTTATTAAAATAGCCTAGATACTAGATCGCTACATTATATTCCTCAGCAACGGGGTAGTAAAGCTGCTGTTTTTGAATGAATCGTTGTTTGTAGAGAGAGACGCACAGCATGCAGGCAGGTAACGTTACGCACACACACAACTGTCATCTCTCTTGCCTTCACACTCTCTCTTGGTCGATCGATAATCTACTGAAGTAAATGCTAAATTTCATTCAAATAAATGTGATCTTACCGGACTATTTAATCTCTGAGTCTGATTTGAAGCGGCCAGAATGCTAGAGCTGCATGTCATAACTGACGAAAATAACCGTCTTTTTTATCCATTCAGTCAAATTTTGCGCTGCAAATATCAATCATGACGCTTCGCGTCGGGCGGTTATTAGCCTCCACGTCGTGCATTTAAAATCCTTTAACGCACGGCAAACCGTTGATTATCCCTTACTTAAACATCTGAAGGACCTTTCTGTTTCACAAAAGGTTCTTTGTGGCGAAAGAAGGTTCTTCAGATTACAAAAAGGTTATTCGGGTTTACAGGTTTTTTTTAATTCTTAAACAGTAGAAAACATCAAAGCATTAAGGCAGTAAAACAAAGAAAAAAAAGAAAGTATACACAAATACAAATCCCTTAAAAAAAATTAACCATGGTTTTACTGTTGTAAAAGTGTAGTATACTTTAGTAGTAATACTTTGCATGTGCTTCTCTTTATTTTTTACCATTTTTCATTAGTATATTTTTATTTATCTATTTCAGGTTTTTTTTAGAATTTGAAATATAAGTAAGATCTCTGATTAAAGTCCTTGAAAGCCCTGTCATATTTAAAACTTTATAAACCGTAATCTCTAGCTTTCACTAATTGTAGAGCGTAAAGGAACACGATGACGAGTGCCGAAGCGCAGAGGAGAGAGCAAAACAAAACACCAGTCACAAATCAGAAGTGCTAAATGAGGATTTGTAAAAGCCAAGAGGAGGCTCGTTTTCCTTTGCTGTAAACTAAACTTGGTTCTCACGAGACTAGTACATTCTCACCAGAGCTTACTTACGCTACACCTACGTCCTGCGTTAGCGGAAGCTAGAGATTACGGTTTATAAAGTTGTAAATATAGATATTTTTCTTAAACAAATGCATCCATTTGCTTCAGAAGGCCTTTATTAACGCCCTGGAGCCATGTGGAGCACTTTTTATGATGGATGGATGCACTTTATTGGACTTCAAAATCTCAACACCCATTCACTGCCATTATAAAACTTGGAAAAGCCAGGAGATTTTTTAATTACAAAAAAGATGAAAGAAGAAAGTCATATACAGATAGGATGGTGTGAGTATAAAGAGTAAATCATGGAGCAATTTTCATTTTTGGGTGAACTATCCCTTTAAACCTTTTGAATTTTGTGCAGAAATTGACTTTTTACCTCAAAATGTTCTTGAAATTCATTCTGTTGGTCTCCTACATGTATCAGCAAATGAAAATAAAGTCATACAGGTTTGGAATGATGTGAGGGTGAGTAAATGATGACAGAATGAATATCTCCTTTCACTCCAAAACAAGAAACATCGCTTCACACCCATTTGACCCATTGTCTAGTACACTCAACGTGATCTGATTACTTGTAATTCTCTGAGCATTAAGCTCTCTGCTGGCTGACTCATGTTTCATTCTTAAATCATATGATTATCTGCTTGTGCATGTAAAAATAAACAACTGGCGCTCTTATCCTGGCTTACTCGATGCAGCTCTAGGATAAAGAAATATCTGTGAGGAATCTTGCGAAGGAGGCTGCGTCTTCTCTGCTGAGGTGGTGATCGAGTTTGTGGCACTTACTCATACATCACTCAGTCAATTTCCACCCTCTCTGGAAGAGAGAATAATGTTGTTGCCAAGTTTTGCAAAATCCCTGCATCAGGAGCTACTGTGAATGCCCTAACAATCAATCAATCAAATTAAATAGTAACTGTCCACCTGAATCCAAATAAGAAGACATATTGTTCAAAATTTGGCTGTAAACGGAATATTTTCCACACATGTGAAGGAAAACAGACGTACATCGAGGCGCAGACCCCGATGTGGTTTCTCGCTCAATCAGACAGCGTCTGCAAGCACCTGGAGTCTGAGCTATTTTTACTGCTCCTGACTAGAGTTGCTTTGTTCTTCTGAATAGAGAAGGCGAGGTACATTTATATCTCTCTCTCTCTCTCTCTCTTTCCATGCCCTGTAGCATTGTGACATGAGAATGATCAGCAATACAGTCAGAGGGGTGTGTAGAGTGACTCAGGCCTGTGTGTGTGTGTGTGTGCGTGTGTGGTTTTAGGAATGAATTCTACTTCAAAAAAAAAATGCAAGCAAACATGATTGTTTGGCATTGAATATTGTCATGTACGTTAAAAGAAACAGTTCACTCTAAACTGAACATTTGTGAAAAAATAGGTCATCCAAGATGTAGATGAGCTTGTTTGTTCATGGGAACAAATTTGGAGAAATTTAGCATCACTTGCTCACCAATGGATGTGAATGGGTGCCGTCAGAATGAGAGTCCAAACAGCTGATAAAAACATCACAATAATCCACAAGTGACTCCAGTCCATCAGTTAACATCTTATGAAGTAAAAAAAGTGACTGTTTGTAAGAAACAAATCCATCATTAAGACGTTTTTTAACTTCAAATTGTCACTTCTGGCTAAATCAGGAAAAAAATATGCACAGATCAAGCACTGTTTACAAGCTAAAACAAACGGTCCAAACAGCTGAAAAACTAATATCTGTACATTTAAAGAAGCAGTTCACTCTACATTGAACATTTGTTGAAAATGAACAGATTCATGGGAACAGATTTGAAGAAATTTAGCATGTCTTGCTCTCCAATGGATGTGAATGGGTGCCGTCAGAATGAGAGTCCAAACAGCTGATAAAAACATCACAATAATCCACAAGTGACTCCAGTCCATCAGTTAACATCTTATGAAGTGAAAATCTACGTGTTTGTAAGAAACAAATCCATCCTAAAGACATTTTTAACTTCAAATTTTCACTTTTGGCTGAATCGAGAGAAAAATATGCACAGATCAAGCACTGTTTACAAGCCAAAATGGTACAAAACAGCTAATAAACAAATATCTGTAAATGTAAAGAAACTGCTTACCCATAAACTGAAAATTTGTTGAAAAAGTACTCAGGTCATCCAAGATAAGCTTGTTTGTTCATGGGAACAGATTTGAAGAAATTTAGTGTCACTTGTTTACCAATGGATGTGAATGGGTGCCGTCAGAATGAGAGTTCAAACTGCTTCAAATTGTCACTTCTTGCTGAATCAGGAGAGAAATATGCACAGATCAAGCACTGTTCCAAAATTATCCAAAATAACAAATATCTGTAAATTTAAAGAAACAGTTCACCCCTAAATTAAAAATTTGTTGAAAACGACTGAGGTTATCCAATATGTAGATACGTTTGTTTGTTCATAGGAACAGATTTGGAGAATTTTAGCATCACTTACTCGCCAATGTATGTGAATGGGTGCCGTCAGAATGAGAGTTCAAACAACTAATAAAAACATCACAATAATCCACAAGCGACTGCAGTTCATCAATTAACATCTTATGAAGTGAAAAGCTATGTGTTTGTAAGAAACAAATCCATCATTAAGATGTTTTTAACTTCAAATTTTCACCTCTGGGTGAATCTGCAGAGAAATATGCACAGATCAAGCACCATTTACAATCTAAAATGGTCCAAAACAGATAAACAGCAAATATCTTTAATTGTAAAGAAACCGTTTACCACTTAATTCAACATTTGGTGAAGATGTACTCAGGTAATCCAAGATGTAGATGAGCTTGTTTGTTCATGGGAACAGATTTGGAGAAATTTAGCATCACTTGCTCACCAGTGGATGTGAATGAGTGCCGTCAGAATGAGAGTCCAAACAGCCAAATCATTAAGATGTTTTTAACTTCAAATTTTTGCTTCTGGCTGAATCGGGAGAAAAATATGTACAGATCAATACTGTTTACAAGCCAAAACGGTCCAAAACAGCTTAAAAATACAAATATGTGTACATCTAAAGAAGCAGTTCACTCTAAATTGAACATTTGTTGAAAATGAACTCAGGTCATCCTAGATGTAGATGAGCTTGTTTGATCATAGGAACAGATTTGAAGAAATTTAGCATCACTTGCTCACCAATGGATGTGAATGGGTGCCGTCAGAATGAGAGTCGAAACAGCTGATAAAAACATCACAATAATCCACAAGTGACTCCAGTCCATCAATTAACATCTTATGAAGTGAAAAGCTATGTGTTTGTAAAAAACAAAAAAAACAAAAAATGCATCATTAAGACGTTTTTAACTTAAAACTGTTGTTTCTCTCTGAATCAGGAAAGATCAAGCATCGTTTACAAGCTAAAACAGTTAAAAAAAAACAAATATCTGTAAATGTAAAGAAACAGTTCACCCCTAAATTGAAAATTTATGGGAACAGATTTGAAGAAATTTAGCATCACTTGCTTACCAATGGATGTGAATGGGTGCCGTCAGAATGAGAGTCCAAACAGCTGATAAAAACATCACAATAATGCACAAGCGACTGCAGTCCATCAATTAACATCTTATGAAGTGAAAAGCTACGTGTTTTGTAAGAAACAAATCCATCATTAAGAGGTTTTTAACTTAAAACTGTTGTTTCTTTCTGAATCAGGGAAGAAATATGCACAGATCAAGCACCGTTTACAAGCTAAAACAGCTAAAAAAAAACAAATATCTGTAAATGTAAAGAAACAGTTCACCCCTAAATTGAAAATTTATGGGAACAGATTTGAAGAAATTTAGCATCACTTGCTTACCAATGGATGTGAATGGGTGCCGTCAGAATGAGAGTCCAAACAGCTGATAAAAACATCACAATAATGCACAAGCGACTGCAGTCCATCAATTAACATCTTATGAAGTGAAAAGCTACGTGTTTTGTAAGAAACAAATCCATCATTAAGAGGTTTTTAACTTAAAACTGTTGTTTCTTTCTGAATCAGGGAAGAAATATGCACAGATCAAGCACCGTTTACAAGCTAAAACAGCTAAAAAAAAACAAATATCTGTAAATGTAAAGAAACAGTTCACCCCTAAATTGAAAATTTATGGGAACAGATTTGAAGAAATTTAGCATCACTTGCTTACCAATGGATGTGAATGGGTGCCGTCAGAATGAGAGTCCAAACAGCTGATAAAAACATCACAATAATGCACAAGCGACTGCAGTCCATCAATTAACATCTTATGAAGTGAAAAGCTACGTGTTTTGTAAGAAACAAATCCATCATTAAGAGGTTTTTAACTTAAAACTGTTGTTTCTTTCTGAATCAGGGAAGAAATATGCACAGATCAAGCACCGTTTACAAGCTAAAACAGTTTAAAAAAAAATATCTGTAAATGTAAAGAAACCGTTCACCCCTAAATTGAAAATTTATGGAAACAGATTTGAAGAAATTTAGCATCACTTGCTTACCAATGGATGTGAATGGGTGCCGTCAGAATGAGAGGCCAAACAGCTCAATAAAAACATCACAATAATCCACAAGTGACTCCAGTCCATCAATTAACATCTTACAAAGTGAAAAGCTACGTGTTTGTAAGAAACAAATGCATCATTAAGACGTTTTTAACTTAAAACTCTCTTTTCTTTCTGAATCAGGAAAGAAATATGCACAGATCAAGCACAGTTTATAAGCTGAAACAGCTAAAAAAACAAATATCTGTAAATGTAAAGAAACAGTTCACCCCTAAATTGAAAATTTATGGGAACAGATTTGAAGAAATTTAGCATCACTTGCATCATGTTTTTTTTGGCCCAAAAGGATCTGTTTCTTACGAAAATGCAGGTTTCCTCTTCACAAGATGTTAACTGAGTCTTCTGTGGATTATTGTGATGTTTTTATCAGCTGTTTGGACTCTCATTCTGCATCGGCACCCATTCACATCCATTGGTGAGCGAGTTATGTAATACTGCATTTCTCCAAATCTGACAAAGAAACAAACTCATCTACATCTCGGATGACCTGAGGGTGAGTAAATAATCAGCACATTTTTATTTAAGGATGAACTATTCCTTTAAAGGCCTGATTTGGTTTGAACCTGACGCAATGAGCAAGATTTTAAACATATGAGGCATTAAAGCATGCAGCCGTTTTATTCGAAGCGCGTAACGTCGTGTTCCTGGAACACTTGTTCGCTCCTGGAATGCGTCCATGTTCTGAAAGGTTTTAAAGCCTCCGCTTTTTCATCTCCTACTATTCTTGAGTGTCTGTTATTGATCAGCTGAGATGGTTTACTGTGTGTGTCATAACGTGACCCACTATATTACCGGCACGCAGCTGTGAGTCTAGGAATTCTGACATTGACCACCGTCATCGTCGTCATCTTCATCATCATCCGCGAGGGGGCGTGGCTTAGTGGGTGCCCACAGAGCACATATATTAGATTAGTGTCAGGCCTCTTTATGTGAAAGAGCCTGTCGTAAGAGCTTGTGTATGAGTGTGTGTTCTGGCAAATCATTTGTGGTGTATATTAAGAAATGCGTAGGTCAGCGAGGAATTTCTGTCAGGAATCCAGGAAACACCTGCATCTGTGACTAGAGCAAAAAAGCTCATGTGGGTTCCATTGTGATTCCTCTTTTTATCCTATAATGTACATACATCAGGAAGGCATTTTATGCACACACACACACACACACACACACACACACACACACACACACACACAACACACACACACACATGCTGTGGATAGAATAGAGAAGAAAGAGAATGACTCACAAAGGGAGAAGAAAATCAGGGGTTTTTAAAATGATACAAACCCTTACATGGCACAATAGCTTACCATGGT
>NC_133367.1:36307656-36395852 GCF_049309525.1 Garra rufa | reverse complement strand
ATAACCCCACATACTCCAAATATTTGCGAGGTTGTTTAAAGGAAAAGGGATCTGAATGACAAGAAAATGACACAATGTGAGTAGAGCGGTGATGAAGCGATGATTTCAATGTTCAGTATTCGCTTCGTTTGAAGGGCGGGTTCAGTCAACAGAGTGGGCGCGCTCCCGCGTCGCCGTGTCCATATATGGTTCGTGACGTCAAGCGCCGGAGGTTCCATTCATATAAAACCGATGGGACGGAATCCCCTTGGAGGAAATGTAGACTCAGGCACAGTACGCAGGGTTCAGTAGGCAACCTACACCCCTGAAAAACACCATCCACGTCCCTACTACAAACATTTCACGCCGTCGCTCCAACATGAAGGTCTCCAGCATAGACTGTCGACGCCTGAGGAAGATCATACGGAAGGAGTGTGGAAGTTGTCTCATTGTGGACTGTAGACCGTATTTCTCGTTCTCCAGCTCGAGCATCCGAGGTTCCGTTAACGTGAACTTGAATTCAGTGGTGGTCCGGAGGTCCCGCGGCGGTCCGGTGCCTCTCCAGTTTGTCATCCCCGACGAGAAAGCGCTCTTTCGGCTCCGCGAGGGCAGCATCTCCGCCGTCGTGGCTCTGGATGACCGCACACCTCATTTACAAAAACTGAAAAAAGACAGTATTGCGCAGATTGTCATTAATAGTTTGTCGCACTTGGCGAGTAGTGCGAGCATCTGCTTCCTAAAAGGTGAGTAAAGATTGCTCGATCTTTTTGGTGAAAGTTTTTTCGAGAGGAAGTGTTAGAATATTTGTCAAGCTGTCACTTTTACGTTTCGGACGACGATTTCAGGACAAAGCAAACCAAATCATTTTATGTTTATAGTAGTTTGAATGTATCGATTTATATATCGAAATATGTGTTTGTATATAATTTTAGCGATTTGTGTTTGTATTTTATATTAATTTAATGCATTTTATAATGTAACAGCGATTTTATTGTAATAAAGAATAACAAAATCATATAATTAAAAATAAAATATATAACATTTGACAATGTAACGTTACAGCAAATTGTGTTTTATTATAATATAAATAATAAAATAATATAAAAATAATATAATGAAAATTAAACAAAAATGTACTATAAATGAACTATATATATATTCATATTAATTTAATGCATTTTACAGTGTAATAGCGATTATTTGTAATAAAGACTAATAAAAATCATGTAATAAAAAATATACTCACTATAAAATGTAATACAATGAATAATTAATTAATATATATATATATATATATATATATATATATATATAAATTTATTACATGATTTTATTAGTGTTTCTTACAAAAAAATCGCTGTTATATTGTAAAATGCTTTAAATATATTATTTTATGAAATATATAAATGTATATAGATATAGATATATATAATATTAAATTTACAACGTAATGGCAAATTGTATTTTATTGTAATATAAATAAAAAATAATAAAAAGATGACATAATAAAAATAAACAAAAATGTAAAACTATAAATATTCATATTCATTTAATGCATTTTAAAATGTAATAGCGATTTATAAATAATAGTAAAATAATATTTTTTTAAATAATAAAAAATTATATATATATATATATATATATATATATAATGTATTTTACAATGCAATAGCAATTTCATTGTGATAAAGATTAATAAAATCATGTAATAAAATAACATAAATAATTATATATATAATTTTACAACATAATAGTAAATTGTATTTTTTATAATGTAAATAATAAATAATACAAAAATGAATAAAATAAAAAATACCAAACAATATTAAAATATATATAAAATTATATAGGCTATATATATATACTTTTACAACGTAATAGCAAATTGTATTTTATTATAATATAATGAATAAAATAATATAAAAATGAACAAACAAATATGTAAAACTATATTCACATTAACTGAATGCATTTTACAATGTAGTAGCGATTTTATTTTGTATTAAAGAGTAATAAAACCATATAATAAAAATAATAATTATATATAGTATTTAGTTTGGTAGTTTGGTAGAATAGATCAGATTTTCGTCTGGTTTTCAAGAGATAAATTCTGTTTGTGCGTCAAAGGATGGATGACTCAGAAAGGGAAGTATGAGAGCATGAGAACCAGCACAGCAATATTTATAGCTTTACCATATCATATTATTACTCCTTTCAATGATAGCAGTGCATTCAAATGTACTTCAGCTTGTTAGGATGACATTTGGAGCTTAACAAGAAGATTTCGATTCATTTTCCCAAACACTCTCCCTCTGTTGGTGGGATTTTCTTCTTGTCTCTCACGCTCTGAAGCTCCTGATAAGCTGAACGACTCAACAATCCTTGACAACTCATAATAACAGCGCTTTTTCTCATTCCAGGAGGCTACGAGAACTTCTATTCCCATTACCCCGAGCTTTGCACTGAAACCAAGTCTGTGGACCCGAGCGAAGACAAAAGCGAAAGAGGCGTCAGCAGTCACTGTGACAAACTGGGTTCTCACCACAAACCAGACTATGATCAGGTAAGGGAGAAGAAAGCGAGCTGTTGTTTCCTCATTTCAACCCACTTCCACCGAAACCACTTCCTCTTAACTGTAGGAGTTTCTGCAACAACTCCCACTCAAATATGAGTCGAAATACAGAGAAAAGACCTTGTGGTTAAACATACTACTCTATACTTTTAAATATAAGTGTATGTAACTCAACCATCCATCTACCCAAACCAAAGACCCCCCTTATAAGCCTTCAAAGACATCCAACGGACATCTGAGGAGCTTTTATGTTTGACCTTTGGTCTGCCGTTCAGTTTTTATGATAAGGTCAAGCGGTGCCTGTACACCAGCTGTTTTTCTATGGGTGTTGAATCAGTTTTGAGAGTTTGAGAGTTTCAGTTTTGATGTTTGTTGTTGTTTTTCAGGGACGGCCGGTGGAGATCTTGCCTTTCCTATACCTGGGCAGTGCCTATCACGCCTGTAGACAGGACTATCTCAGTGACCTCCGCATTACAGCGCTGCTGAACGTCTCACGCAGGGACTCGCGGCCCGCCAAAGGACAGTATGACTACAAATGGATCCCGGTGGAGGACAGTCACAGGGCAGACATCAGCTCACACTTCCAGGAGGCCATAGATTTTATTGGTAAATATTGTATATCTAATATAGTTTTGTGTTGTGTTTGTGTGTGTGTGTGTGTGTATAATTTAGGTTTGAATTATTTATTTTAATGACCATTTAATTTTTAATTTTGTGTTTTTTTATTTAAAATTTAAATCATCATTGTTATTTAATGCTGTATTTTAATTATAATTTTATTTAATTATTATTATTTTATTCATTTATTTTTGTATTATTATTATTATTATTAATTCATTTAAAGCAGTTTTTTAATTTAAATATTGTAAAAAAAATAAGTAATTTTTATTTAAGTTTTATTTAACACATTATTTTAGTACTATAATGTTTATTATAATATAAATATTTATTATTTCATTTAATACTTTTAATTAATATTTATTTAATTAATTTAATTATGTGTATATATTATATATATATATATATATATATATATATATATTTATATAATGTTTTTATTTAAAATTTAAATCGTTATTTTTATTTAATGCAGTTTTTATGTTTTAATTTTTTGAAACAATATTTTTTTTATTTAACAGCATTTAATACTACAATGTTTTTTATACTATATATATATATATATATATATATATATATATATATATATACATAATTTATTTATTTATTTAATATTTAAATCATTATTTTTAATGCAGTTTTTAATTCTAAAACTATTTTATTAATTTATGTATTATTATTATTATTATTATTATTAATTTATTTAAAGAATTTTTCATATTTTTACATTTTTTTGAAAAAATACATTTTTTAGTATTTAACAGAATTTTAGTACGACAATATTTATTATACTAAAATATAAATATATATATATATATATATATATATATATATATATATATATATATATATTATCTTTTTTATTTTAAAAAGGTTTTAGTTATTTAATTATTATAATTACCTTATTTAAAATGTATTTAATTATTATTATTATTATTATTATTATTATTATTTATTTATTTAATTAAAGCAGTTTTATTCATTAATGCCATTTTTATTTATTTTAAATATTTTAGGAAATAATTAATGTATTTTTTATTCAACAATTTTATTTAACAGTATTTTAACGGCTATTTAATACTTAAATTTGTAATTTAAATATGTAATATAAATTTGAATGTTTATTATTTAATTAAATATTTGTATTTAATATTGATCTGCTGCATCAAACAAAATACTAAAGCTACTAAATTTCATATAAATAATTTACTTCTACTTTTTTTTTGGTACATTTATTTATTTTTATATTATTATTATTTATTGATTTAAAGCCGTTTTTATTTATTTAAAAAAAATATTTTAAAAAGTCATTTATTTGTTTTTTAAACACGGTTGACTAATCTGCGCACCTCAAAGTCTCACTGTTGGTTGTGGTCAAAACTGATATGACTTTATGACTTGTTTCACTCTGTTAAGAATAAGATAAGAATAACACATTTTAACTCTCAACCTCTTCACTGTTATGTAAACTTCTCCCGCATGTCTAAAACCATTACCAGAACTGAACACGGACCTATAGATAGTGGAGCTTATTTCAGGCCGCTTTAAAATAAGACTTCCTCTGCTTTACTAACACACAATTTCCATAATCCGACTGGACGGCACCTTTATTTACACCAACAAATCCCATGTTACTCGTACTTGGGGAAATGCAATTAATACCAACTCCTACTGACAAGAAAAAATGACACATATAGATCAAGAGAGAGATAAACGAATGGCGCTGTGACTCACGATTTAGACTAATCCAAGATCTTGCGTATCATAGGCGTGGCCAGTGTGTCAGTGGATGAGTCGATGATTAGTAGCCTTAGGTGTGTTTGTGGGCTATGAATGGACTGTCATGTGTTTTGTAGGTTGTTCACAGCGTCTTTATCAGGTGAATGTGTTTACACAATGATCCAACAGCTATTTTAAGGCTATTTATGGGTGATTTGAAGGAAGCTTGTCAAAAGCAAGGCCATATTTGAAATTAGACTTCCCAAACTCTGACCGGTGTTCATATTTCATGCTGTCATTCAAGGACCTTGACTCGCATATCCCACATTTTATTCGATTATACCCAAGTTTCATTTACATTTGCCTGAATATAGACAGTATTACGTAAGAGGCCGTGAGGCAATTTGGTCTCCCGCAGGAAAAGCGATAGCAGTGAAGTGAAAGAATAATCCATCGAAAGCTTGGGCTAATGAGTGTGTGGTAATATTTAGGCGCATTAGCGAGTGTGATAGTCATTATGACGCCCACAGCTCGGGCCCGCTCTGCTCCAGATGGGCTTCAGGCGTGATTCACACCAGCAGGTTTTGTTTTAAAAAGACCAGCAGTGAGGGATCTCGCTCCAACACGCGCGCTTCGCTTCTCGGTGTGTGCGTCGTTCGGAGATACGAGGCTGGAATCTGCTTAGCTGTATTGAATTAGACAGGAATACGCAATCGGAGCTTTCCATAATGGTGTGAGTGTGTGAATTTATGGATTTGTGCGTCAGAACTTTCGGGTGGAAATGAAACTGATATGACATTATGATAAAAAAGGGTCAGGGAGGAAATGAATTTAGCTCAGCGATAATGACAGAGGATATCAGGAGAAATGTGAAAGATAACCATGATTACGTTTCACTCGTTCCCTCTCACAACTCTATAACACCATTTATACACATTGTAATGTTATGTAAAAACGTTATCCACCTTATTCTTCGAAACTACAAACCAGCATGTTCATAAATAAGATAATACATTAAAATAATATGATAAGACACACCAGTTTGTAATATCAAGCAGCAAAACTGTTTTATACAGCTGAAAATAGCTGGACACCGATGACACCGGAAGCCTGAACCAAAAAGTTTTCAAATGTCCATAAGTCATTCGTACTCTATAAGAAATTATTTTTGTGTTGAGTACAAGAAAATACTATTTCAGTCATTTTTAGTTTGGTATTTCTTTAAATTTATTAGCAATTTCTGAGTCAAATTGTTTTAAAGTAAATCCTACAACAAGTTTTCTCAGTGATTTCCCGCAAAAGTCTGAATGTTTTGTCTCTGTGGTGTTTTCAAAACATTGCTTTGTTTATTTGAAGATTCGACTAGTCCAGCATAGCAACCAATGGTACGAATTTGGAGGCGTGGCTAGTTGTTTGACTGGCCAATGGCAGATAAGAGTCGTGTTTGGGGAAACTTGTTTGCAAACCTTTGTTATTATTCTGTCTGGTGCCACTACTTTACCTTTTATCATTGGCACTACTTCACCTTTTTAGCCTGTGTGTCCCCATGCTGCCTTCCGCGCAGCACGATTTTATTCACGCTGGAAGGTAGCATGGAAACCATGGACCAAATTTTCACCTCAGATAGGGAACCAATCACAGAAAGGGGAGGGAGCAGCAAGACGATGACGCCTTCTATGCGACTCACCGAAGATGGTTTGCTGCGTCCCAATTCGCCTACTTATACTACGCCCTAAAAGTATGTACTCTTTTTGTGAAGAAAAAGTACATACTTTTGAGTATGTAGCAGAATAGTAGGCGAGCTTTGGGACATACTACTTCGTCATAACTGCTTTTTTAACGGACGCTCTGTTGCTTAGTTACCTGAATCCTGTCACTGTTTAAACTGCCCTGTCAATCATCACAGTTAACATTATCTACATTTCGTTTAATTTAATTTCCTATCGTAACAGAGAGAAATGAAGAGGCACGTTCTTTCAGGAGTCTTTCATGCCGAGAACTCTGCTCATGTTTGCATAATTATGCATTTAAACGTTAATGACCAAACCTATCTTTATAAAAGTTCATAATGTTGCTGCACATGAAATATAACGAGGATAACATTTAAAAAATATATTTTTTATCAGGTTACACACTGATTATTTATCACTCAAACCCCTTTCTCTACCTGTCCGTTGGTCGCGCATATCCTCCACGTTTGTAGTTTTTTAACACTTTTTATGCGTGTTTGTAGTTCTAATCGAATCCTCGTTCACCGCGCAATGTGTTGTGGGCAATATTAGCCGTTAGAGTGTGCGTTGATCCGCACTTCGAATTCTGAAGTCAAGTAGTAGACCATCCGGGAATCTTTGGAATACTTTTTTGAACATACTACGATTTGGGACATACTAATTCTATTTTCGAATACTATTTAGGACGGATAGTATGCGAATTGGGACGCAGCATTTGTTTATAACTATGGATCCAGCATGGCAGCAAGTTATCATTCGATGCAGCCGTTCACATGTCGCGCCTAAAAACGCGTGGAAAACGCTAGGCGCGTCGCTTTCTCCTTTCCAAACCGCTCTGTAGCTTGCGCATGGAAAACGCGAGCGCTTCCATTATGCGCGCGCATACCGCGCGTCTACATTTGAAATAACTTTAGCGCGCAAAAGACGCGACGTGTGAACGGCCCCTAACGGTGCGTTCACACTACAGCGTCAAATCCACGCTCAGTGCCGCTAGCAACGCTAACGCCACTGCTTTGGGGAGTGTCTAATTTAGGGCTGAGCACGCCTCTGAAAAACAATGTTCACACCCTGTTTACGTTCCATTGTCTTCTTTTAACGGCGGTTCGAAAACTAAACTGTAGCATATAATGAAAACATGCAAAGTACATTTACTTTTGCTTGACTTTTTCAATAATATGTGATTTCAGCTCAGTAATCCACCAGTTTCAGAAACACGCATCATAATCTTGCCTTGCCTACTCTTCACAGCGATTGGTTGTCGCCGGCGTTTTGCGCTCGAAATTTGCATAAAGTTGAGGAATGCCCAACCTTTTGACGCTCTCAGCCGCTCTCAACGCTTTCTCCGCAACGCTTCCAATCCCAAAATGCACCACGCGACCGTTTACGCTCAACTTCCATATGAATGAATTGAAAACGCTCGCTTCGCCCCGCTCGCTACGTGCCAGTGTGAACGCACCGTTAGATAGTGTTCGAAGTAGTTTAGAACGCAAGTTTATTTTGAAAAAAGAGCAACTTTTGGCGTTAAACCATCGCTCTGTATACGTCATCCGGTATGATTGAAACGATTGGCTATGAGCTACGCACAGGCGCATTTGATAGACATTCGTAGCGCCCAATAAATGGCTCTGGGCATTCGTAAACCACGCCTCAAATACGGGAAAATGAACATGTGGTTCCCAGACCACGAATCATGACGAAGTCATAACGTGGTCTGGCGTTAGCCAGGCTATCACCTTTTTCCAATTTCTGAGTGAAAGTTTGAACATTCAACCAGTTCAGCATAGCAACACTGGCTCAACCAATAGTCTGAATTTGAAGGCGTGGCTATTTGTTTGACTGGCCAGTGGCAGATAAGAGGCGTGTTTGGGGAAACTTGTCTGAAAACAGTTGCTATTATGTTGTCTGGTGCCACTACTTCACCTTTTTTTAATTTCTGAGTGAAAATTGTTTTAAAGTAAATCCTACACAGACTTTTTCAGTGATTTCTCTCTAAAGCTTGAACATTCAATCAGCTCTGTTCACCCTGCCCCCTCTTCCGTTTCTGTGTATTCGGTTGCACGTTATCATCAAAAATAAAACAAATCCACTGCGTCCTCAGTGGCTCTGATGTCAGGAGAAAATTAAGTCTCTTATGTTCTCTCTTTTGTTAAAGGAGTAGTTCACTTTCAGAACAAACATTTACAGATAATGTACTCACCCTTTTGTCATCCAAGATGTTCATGTCTTTCTTTCTTCAGTCGTAAGGAAATTCTGTTTTTTGAGGAAAACATTTCAGGATTTTTCTCTCCATATAATGGACTTCTATGGTGCCCCCGAGTTTGAACTTCCAAAATGCAGCTTCAAAGGGCTCTAAATGATCCCAGGCGAGAAAGAAGGGTCTTATCTAGCAAAACGATCGGTTATTTTCTACAAAAAATTACAATTTATATACTTTTTAAGCTCAAATGCTCGTCTTGTCTAGCTCTGTGTGTACTCTAGGTAAAGATTAAAAAGTATATAAATTGTAAATGTTTTTAGAAAATAACCGATCGTTTCACTAGATAAGACCCTTCTTCCTCGTCTGGGATCATTTAGAGCCCTTTGAAACTGCATTTTGGAAGTTCAAACTCGAGGGGCACCATAGAAGTCCATTATATGGAGAGAAATCCTGAAATGTTTTCCTCAAAAAACATCATTTCTTTACGACTGAAGAAAGAAAGACATGAACATCTTGGATGACAAGGGGGTGAGTACATTATCTGTAAATTTTTGTTCTGAAAGTGAACTACTCCTTTAACTTGCAAATTAAACAAAGATTATTGGAGCACAAGAAAACACTATTTCAGACTTTCAGACTTTAATTCTGTATTTATTTTTAATTCGCTTGCAATTTCTGAGTGAAAACTTTTTTAAAGTAAATCCTACACCAAATTCATTCAGTGATTTACCTCAGAAGTATGAATGTTTTGTATATTATTTGTTTAAATAATTGACTCGTCCAGCATAGCAACAGTGGCTCAACCAATCGTGTAACTTTGGGGCGGGGCTATTTTGTTTGCCTGACCAATGGCAGATGAGGGGCATGTTTAGGAAAACTTGTATGAAAACAATCGTTATTTTTTGTGTATTGTGCCATTTCTTTCTTTCTTTCTTTCTTTCTTTCTTTCTTTCTTTCTTTCTTTCAATAATCATTTAAAAATGGGCACGACTCTGTTGTTGTTTTTTCTGGAAATTATTTAATTGGGTATTTTTTTTATTTACTAGCAATGTCTTATTTACTAGTAAAGTGAATCCTACACACACTTTTCAGTGATTTCCCTCAAAAGTCTGAATGTTTTGTCTCTGTGGTGTTTTTAAAACACTGTTTGTTTGAAGATTCGACCAGTCCAGCATAGCAACACTGACTCAACCAATGGTGTGACTTTGGGGCGTGGCTATTTTGTTTGCCTAACCAATGGCAGATGAGGGCCATGTATGGGGAAACATGTTTGAAAACAGCCATTATTTTGTCAGGTGCTGTCAGAAAATCAAAGCGGCTTGATAAGTGAGACTGTTTTGGTGTATTAGGGTTTATAAAAAGGAGTGAATGGATATCATTGTAGGGCGGTTGTATCTACGCACATTATATGCAAACACTATGTAAAAGACTGTCTGTATTTTTGGTGACTCACACTGTTATTTCGAGAGCTTTGATAATGAATTCATTTTCTTTTCTCTCCACAGAACGTGTGAAAGCAGAGGGAGGTAAAGTGCTGGTCCACTGCGAGGCTGGAATCTCTCGTTCTCCCACCATCTGCATGGCGTACATCATGAAAACCCAGCGGTTGCGCTTGGAGCAGGCCTTTGACGTCATCCGACAGCGGCGTGCCATCATCTCTCCCAATTTTAGCTTCATGGGTCAACTACTGCAGTTCGAGTCGGAGGTGGTTTCTTCCACGCCTCCGTCCGTCACTCCTGCCGCTCAGGAGACACCCACCTTTTTTAGTGGCAACTTCACGCTCGAAGCCGAGAACTTCGAGTCCTCGGTTTTCACCTTCCCTACCTCCTTCCTGACACCAATGCCCATCCAGCCATCGGTTCACCAGTTCAAACTGAGTCCAATAACTGCGCTGCCTTAAAATGGCTGCCTGACTCGTCGCAGTCTCAGTGTACTTGAAAAAATAAAGGATGGGTGGACGGAACAAAGCAATGGACTATCACAGGGAATAAAAATACTTATGTTTTCATATTTTTCAAAAAAAAAAAAAAAAAAAAAAAACTCATGGAAGACAGTGTTTGCTTTTTGATTTTGTTTGCCTTAGAGAAAACCACTGCACAATGATTACACTGCAATACCTGCCTTAGCTCGATGATGTTCTGCCTATAACAGCGCCTAGCTGGGCTAATTAAATTATTATTATTTTTTAAAACAGTTTCTTTTTTATGAATTCTGAATCTGTTAATAAACGTTTTTACAGAAGTGTAACATTTTTCATTGGTGTTGTTTTATTATCAGCAAACACATTCTGCAGATATTACTCAAAAAATATACTTCAGTCAACAACAATTCACGAAAACCCATGCCTTTGTTATTATACTGACAAACACTATAAATGTTTGCCCTCACAATTGAGTTTAGGCCACAGTAAAAAGACACAACAGTGACCTCTGCTGTGATAAATACTCCAGAAGTATTTATGAACTATATATACTTTGAAGTGAAACATACTTAAGCCCTTTTTCACATCACACCCAAATGCAACACAAATTTTTTTTGGTGCTCATTTATAACTCACACTGTAGGCACATAGAAAATTAGAGTTGACGCACAAAACACTTTGAAAATGCGTTATGAAAATATAAATCAACAACAAAAAAAAAGAGCAGTAAAAGCTTTTGATGCAATATTAAAATATCAGAGCAAAATACTTCATTATAAAATAAAATAATTAAAAAATTAATTCTAAATGTGCATTGAACTTCATTAGAGTTTTGCATGTAGGTCTACAAACAGCAATTTCTATTCACCAAACCAAACTGAATCCAGATAATTGAGCAGTTTGAATTATAAATTACCATTTGGATATGAATTTTATTCATTATATATTCCCTCCTTGTGTAAATTTAATTAAACGAGGATTAGGTTTGTGATAATTCTAAAATAATGATAACCATTTTATAACGTACATAATGTAACCCTGGAAATCAAAACCAGTCTTAAGTAGCAAAGGTACATTTGTAGCAATAGCCAAAAATACATTGTATGGGTCAAAATTAGCGATTTTTCTTTTATGCCAAAATCAAAACTTACTTTTTGATTAGTTATATGCATTGCTAAGAACTTCATTTGGACAACTTTAAAGGCAATTTTCTCCGATTTTTTTTTTTTTTTTTTGCACCCTCAGCTTTCAGATTTGACCTATCCTAATGTAATCCCAATTCCAATTACTTTTCCTCCAGAAAGTAAAGTAAGGGATTACTTTGAATTTTTATGTAATTTAATAACAGTGACTTCTAATGTAGTTTCATGCCCATTCTTAAACTAGTAGAGGTTGCTATAGTCTATAGGATTTAAAAAGTAATTAGTAAATACATAATCCAATACTTTTGGAGAGAGTAATTAGTACAGTAACCTAATTACACTGTTGAAGATGTAATTATTTATTAAATACTTACCTGACACTGCTGGTAACCGATAATAATATTCTTTTTTTGTTTCTGTATAGTGGTGCAGTTTGTTTACGTGTGGAAAAAAAATTGCTATATTGACTCGATACTGTATTTAGCCTATATACCTTACGAAAATTAACCATGGTTTTATAAAGGGTTTGCACTTATGTCACAATTTGGTCAGTTACCTGGATGCGCGGCCATATTGGAGAGACTCGGATGTAAACAACAGCATGGATTGCACGGTTAATGTACTGCTGAATACGTTGCTCTGCTAATTTATGCTGTCTGAATGACAGAAAAAACATGTGGAAGCTGCTAAATCATATAGAGAAGGACTTAGTAAGTATGAAAGAGTGCAATATTTTGACAAACTAAAGTTAATAGCTGATAAAGATACGTACAAGCAGTATTAATTAAGATATTATCCTAATATTTCACCTCCCTGACTGGAAATGAAAAGAACAAACATGAAAGTTGTCAAGATTCTTGCTTTGGAAATCCTGGTTTGGGCCAACCACAAACGCCTTTTGTTCCTCAGACAGTTTTTTTCCCACTCTTCTACTTGATTTATTATAACTTTTGGCAGTCTATAGTACTCCAAATGTTTTTCCCGATTAGTACAGCCCAAAATACGACAATAATTGACCATTTTTAGCAGAAATAATCATCAAAATATGCAAGTTTAGTTTGGTTCAGTGGCATTGTTTACATTCAGTGCCGCCAATATGGCTAGTAAAAGTGTAGTAACCATGTTTTTTGGCGTATTGATTACCATTTGTACAACAATTTGTAGTTTTAATACAAATACCACGTTTAAACTATGACTAGTCTAGCAAAACCATGGTTTAACTAGAGTAACCATGTTTTTTTGGTTTTATTTGTGGTAAATCCATGGTTAATTTTCGTAGAGGAAATAACACTGGAATACTATGGTGCTTTTCTGTTGGTGAAATGGATTAAAAATGGGGAAAAAATACTAAATGAAAGATGTGAAATGAAGTATGATGAATCAATGGTAATAATGAATGAGCATAACATGCTTTACTCAAGTGTTTATTCTACAGAGAGCATCTGTCTTGGCGCCCAATCTCTACCTCGAATGAC
Source organism: Garra rufa (assembly GCF_049309525.1). Classification (NCBI taxonomy): domain Eukaryota; kingdom Metazoa; phylum Chordata; class Actinopteri; order Cypriniformes; family Cyprinidae; genus Garra; species Garra rufa. Next base: position 36,382,499 of record NC_133367.1, on the reverse strand, counting down.
TAAACTAACTTGACAGAAATAGGGGTAGCGTTAAATCTAAAACTGATATGAAACTAATGAAAAAGCTTGGAGCTCATTAAACATTTAGTTATTAATAAATATAATAAGATTATGTTGATATATGAAGTTCGTGCGCTCCATTTGCTGTTGCTTTAGACGGTTATATTAAACGATAATTATAACTCCCCCTAAAAAGTCAAGTAGTCTCGTCCGCTCGTCCCGCCTCTGCCGCCATTTTGACTGTTATGTCTGTTTCGTGAGGGGAGGGAAAGTAAAATTTGATCGTACAGAAGAGTAAATATCGGACAAATTTATCCAGTGTGCAAGTGTATTTATCTTCACCTAACCCTTCTTCTCTTTGAGGAGGAGGGTGTTTAATTTGACTTGAGTCGGCTGGTTTCTGAGGAGAGTTTTGTGCATAAGCCGCCATGTACATTAAACAGGTAAGTGACTGAGATGCGGCTCACACGCTGCGTGTGATATTATGATTTATATGTTGAAAATTGCGATTCAGCTAATTACTAAGATATATTAACTGTCAAATGTGCACAGAAACGCATTTTCCTTTATCTTAAGCATGTTGAGTTGTAAGTTTTGACGAGTGCATGGCCTTCAATGAAGTTAGCATTAGCTTTAGCATTAGCTGTCAAAACCAGCAAAACATTGCATCAAAATTATTTATGCCATCTGTATATTAAACATTTACTACTGAAGTTGACTTTCGTTTGCCGCTGATGTTCAAATGTAAGCACGCTGCTAAGTAGAAATGAACTTATAACGGTAGTTAATACTAACAAAGAGTTAACGTTATGTGTTATGTAAATAGTTAATAACGTGCTGTTGGACGTACACAGATAACTCATATCTCTGCAAAAACAAGTTTAGTTTTGCATTACTTCTTGTTTGAGATCTTATTTGACTTTAAGCATATTTGGCTGAAAAGCATTCTGACAGGTTGTATTGCTATAACACTGTATTGATGTTATATTTAATGTAAAGTTTTGTGAAATGTGTTTTTCAGGTTATTATTCAGGGGTTTCGCAGCTACAGAGATCAGACTGTGGTTGATCCCTTCAGCTCCAAACACAATGTTATAGGTAAGTCTGACATTTCATCATAGTAGAAATATCTGAATGAGTTATAAAAAAAAAGTACATTTTTAATAGGCTTCGATGTATAGGTTTCTATGTGAATCTGATTGGGCTGAGGTTTGAGATTTTAGGTTTGAAGCAAAAGAATTTGATGGATGAATAATGTGTTTCAAAAGCATTCACTGAGTATCATTATCTCATTTTTGACTGAGATGTTTATGTGAGTCAAAGATGTTAAGTTGTTCATATCAAAAGAAATTTACAAAAGTCCATAGAAAGCACATTAAATGTAAGTTAAGTGTCTACTTTAAGGTTTCAGATAAGTTTTTGGAGAATAAAATGTCAATTTGGTTGAAATAATGTTACATTGTCATTCAGTGTTACACAATATTTATGTAAAAATTCAAACAGTATGTTTATTCTGACTTGTACGTATTAAAATATATATAAAGAATAAGAGAGCATAATACATTTTATTGTGTTTTAAATAAGTTTACTGACAAATAGGCAAAACCTAGGATAGTGGCACATTTTAAAAATGTAGAATTACACCTAATTAGTATTTGGGGTGAGAGTAATTTGTCTTAATATGTCATAAATTGATTTTTGTTGTAAATATGCCTGATAAGATTGTTAGATTGAATGACATTTTAGTTGGTGTCTACTCTAAATTAGGGAAAATGTATGATATTTATGTTTTGCTCAGAAAACAAAAAAACAAAAATGCAATTAAATTAAACAAAAAAAAAAAGTTTTTTTTTTTTTTGGATAAACAAGAACAATTTAAACGGGGTTTCCGCAGGGCATTAAAAAGCATTAAAAGTCATTAAATTGATTTTGTGAAAATTAAGGCCTTAAATGGCATTAAAAAGCATTAAATTGTTTTATACAGGCATTAAAACTTTAGATAGTGTTGAAGAAACAAATATTACCAATTTATCTTGAATGTAGCCTGTATAATTAATAACTTTGATTCACTGTCGCGAAGTATGATAAACACGGAAGCAGTTTGGTAATTGCTTCTGGCCGGTCCAAAATTGTGTGACACAGACTTTTTAAGAGCGGTCAGTTTTAGCCTCTAAGAGTTCAAAGTTTCTGAAATTTTTCTGTTCAGAATTGATATTTGAAATTTTGAAATCTGCAAATAAACGCTGACATTTTAAGCTGTCTCCTGAGCCATTTCTAATTATGTTCAGCAGAGTCATGTATGTTCATTGTTGCCTCATTGTAAGACCGCATGAAAAAAATGCATTATAATATACACGCATTCATACACAGCCGTGTTAAGTTATTTGTTGCGTATGGCATTAAAAATGTTAGAAATGGCATTAAAAAGGGCATTAAATAAGATTTGAAAATCCTGCAGAAACCCTGTTAAAGTAGTATTACACTTATTGCTTTTATGCTTAAACCCTTTTTTATCTTTGACCCATGTGTGTGTATATATATATATATATATATATATATATATATATATATATATATATATAGTCAAAAATAAAATTTGCTGAACTACTATATTTTATCATTTGTGTATAGTTTTTTTGTCACATAGATAACCATACATGACATGTAGTATAATACAAAAATATAATACAAAATTAAAATATAGTAATATAATATAATATAAAAAAAAAGAAACTAAATAAGAACTTTACCTAAAAAAACAATATTAAAAAGTAGGAAAAGAGTATGTTTATTTATAAATATTTAATGTGTATATAAAAGGTAATCAATATTTCATTGATTTTTTTTTTTTTTTTTTTTTTTTTTACAGTTGGAAGAAATGGATCAGGAAAGAGTAACTTCTTTTATGGTAAGTAAAACTTAATTATTATTATTATTATTATTTAAAGTAGTTTAATACATTAAAAGACTGATATGTGGGTAAATAGTTTGTGATGATGATTTTAATTTTTTCCCCATCAGCCATTCAGTTTGTACTCAGTGATGAGTTCAGTCATCTTCGTCCAGAGCAGCGTCTGGCTCTGCTTCACGTGAGTTATTTTATTCTATTCTATTCTATTCTGTTTATTTCATTTATATTCTATTTAAAAAAAAAAAAAAAAAGTATGAAGTTAAAGGCACAATATGTAAGTTTTCGCCGTCAGGGGTCGCATTTTTTAAAAACAATAACAGAGGCGACGTTCTATGACGCAAGTATGGAGCGTGGAGCGATGGGAAATGTCGTTTTCACAAATCATGTTCACGGATGAGATGCTGTCTTTTTTGCCTACCAACCTGATTGAGCGTCACTAGAAGAAGCTATTGTAGATAGTGTTTGAAGAGGCACTCCATGTCTAACAGAGAACTGCTTAACTTTACACTTACTCACACTAGGCACAATTGCCTTGAACCGAGCCTGAGCGCGATTACCCCCGCTAGCCACGCACTCAAGCTTCGGCCGAAACACAGTTACGTCATGTACGAGATAACGGAGAAAATCACCTTTTCTAATATTTGACCTAATAATTCATAATAATTCATTTATGCCGTTCATTGGTTTTCACTTGTATGTATCAGAGAGTTATTACGGAGAGTGAAAGAATACGAACGTTAGTTAAAGAATTTGCAGTTTTACTCGCAAACTACAATTCCTGTTCATCGATAAGGAGAGAACCAGACCCATTATAAACTTAAATATACATTACTGAATTAAATTATTTGAAAAGTGTAGTGTGGTGGTAATAGCAGGATACGTTTGCGGTCATAATGATGACAGTAGTAGACACAAAATAGTATTTTTTTGTGCTCCGACACGGTTAGCGCTTACATGCGTACCGCCCTGAGCCCAACTGAACTGCTCTCTGGTCCACCCCTTTCAGCCGGGACAGGGCCAGCTTAACGCACGGAGCACTCACACAAGTCAAACGAACCGGGCTTTGGGTACGGTTTAAAACGTCTAGTGTGAGTACACCCTTACATTTCGCGACGCGTCAATTAACAAATACCTATAACGATAGTCATAATTTTAATACAGTAACATTCTTTAATTCTTAGAGTAGCTTCATTTATATTTGTTTAAATTAGGGGTGTGCGATATGACGATTTTTGATCGTGGACGATTAAAATGTCTCCACGATCTGCTTTTGAATAAATATCGTAGTATCGTGCTACAGTGTGCCTCCGTCTTAATATACTGTACATTCACTCACGGGACACTGCACTTATTCATATTCGCGATCACAAAAGTACATTATTTGAATGTGCTTCAAAGTCTTGCCGGTAAAATAACGCCATTTGGTCCGCGCGCTGTTCTGGCATGCGCTTCATGAGCGCGTAAACCTGAAGCACGTGCGCTAAAAGCCTGTCAAACAGCACCTGATTACTAAACTGAGCTATCTTTGGCGTTTAATTTGCTTATACTGTCAAAAACACGCAAGGATTACATATAAACACAGTCGGTTGTCTAAAGTGAAAGTACACAGTTAAGAGAAAAACGGATGCGCGCCTGTATAGATGCGTGCAGCTCTGCAACAGAGCTAAACATGCTGTCGATTGTCATTAAAGGGACAGTACACCCAAAAATCTTGTCACTCACATGTCCTAAATCTCTATTAATTTTTTTCTTGTGCTTAACACAAAAGAAGATATTTTGAAGAATGTGGGTAACAGTAGCTGGTCCCCACTGACTTAAAATAAATAAATAAAATATATGGAAGTAACTGGGGACCCAGCAACTGTTTGGTTACCCACATTATTCAAAATAAGTTTTATGTTCAGCATGTTTTATGCTTAAAAAAATGCGAGAGTGAGTAAATGATGACATAATTGTCATTTTTGGGTGATGATACGCTAATAAAACAAAACGCAAAGGAAAATCACTCACTGCTCTTGACTGAAGAACTTCAATACAGTTGCTTTAAATGTTGCTTCTATGTATAATTTATGTATATAATGTATATAGTGTTTTATTTTTATATTTGTTAATTAAATTTCTTGAATGCTACTGATAAATACACCGACTGTACCTGAAAATTAAAGCACTGTTTGTTTTATTTGTATAGTATGTGTATATGTAACATGTAGCTTATCTTTGTTCTCATTTTTTAAAAACAAAGAAAATAATGACAAAGATTTTTGTCTTCGCCCACTTTGGCTTAAATATCTGCCATTCTTTTTATTTTATATTTTGTTACCTTGTAAGGTTTTGGTTTTAAAATAGAAAAATTAATTTGGCTGTACTACTCAGACAACTTGTAAAAAAGTAAAACCAACATGACAAAGAATCGTGATAAAATCGTGAATCGTGATATTTCTTGAAAAAATCGTGATATGATATTTTTACCAAATCGCCCACCCCTAGTTTAAATCACCTGTACATGACTATTACTTGCATAATAAATTATATATATTTGCTTAGCTGTCTATTAAAACTAGTGGTGGGCCGTTATCGGCGTTAACGTGCTGCGTTAACGTGAGACTCTTATCGTGCGATAAAAAAATATCGCCGTTAATCTATTCTCAAAGTTGGGTTGGGAGCTGGGTCTAAACTACACAAGCTATGATGACTTTCACCTTAATAGTTTAACGCGGATGTATACCAAAGACTATAGAATATGGTCGCGCGTTTACGTCTCCTCCGTCAAAACACAGACGGGGTCGCGTCGTCCTCCATTCATAAAAAACGAATCTACTATAGCGAAATGCCACGTAAATTCGTCGTTTTTTGGATTCATAAATCAAATGTTGGTCTGTCACTTAATTCAAATCGCGATATGGACTAGTGTATGTGAAAACTGAAATGCAAAAAGACCGTTTTAATATGAATCCGATATGTTCCGTTTGCCTAGCTGTATGAATGAATGGTGGAGACGAGCTTTTACTACACGCATACTGAAACACACGTGACGCTCCCGGTAATTTTTGGCATTTGCATCTCACATGAACAGATAAACTTAATCTCCAAAACTGCTGTGAGTGTCACTTTTACCGTTTCATTTGAGAAAACTAGCATCATATCATACTGTATGACACAGAGACTTCACGGCAACCTGTCAAAATAAAAGTACGGTGTAACATGTAACCCCCCCCCCCCACCCCCAAAGCTGGAAACGTAGGGGAAACGCTGGCTACCATAGATATATATATGTAGATGTATATTTTTATCACACTGTACAACAATAATACTGTTTTTTTTTTTATTACAGTAAGGGCTAAATTTAGGGTTGGGTAGGTGTTGACGTTAAAAAAAACACAATCTAATAGGTAGAAAAAATAATTTCATTGTTAGTTAGTTAGTAAACACAAGTACATCTTATTGAACATAATTTATTTTCATCAACAAATTATCATAGAACAGCTTTATGAGCTTTATGATCCATTCTCAAAGACTTACTTTTAGTCATTATTTGGGTAGCACACATATTCTGAATGCCTTCAGCAGAATTCAAATTAGCCATTTTAATCTAGATTAATCTAGATTAAAAAAATTAATCTATGCCCACCCCTAATTAAAACACAGGCGAGAGCCTCTGTCCCAAGTTTTTCGCAAAGCTCTCTCCATTTCAAAAATGCCACGCCGATATTTATTCTAGTTTTATTTCTGTGTTTGTACCAATGCCTTCTTGCCTCAGTTGGTGTATGTCTGTGTTTTTATTATCATTATTTTCTATAGGGGTGGGCGATATGACCTAAAATTAATATCACGGTATTTTTCATCTTTTGAACGGTGACGGTATAATATCACGGTATTGCTTTTTTTTGGTACATTTTGGGAGGAGTAGCCTGTCCTGTCCCTTTAGTATGTGAATAAAGTTAATATTTTTATAATTTAATAAGTAAATGGTAGGTATCCTTATCAAAAAGAGACATGGGAGAGTATTATGCATTCTCAACATATTTATTTTGCAAAAAACCTAAAGATCTTACTTAACAGTGTACAACAAAACAAAAATTATTTTTTATTGAAATTTAATTTCTGCAATATATAAAACCTTTAAATAACTGACGTGAAATCAACCCATAGCAACAGTTTAAAAGTAGACCAATTCTGTGGGGAAAAACGCGGACTTGGCAACCCTGCATCCAACACGAGCTGCTGGCGTTGATGTCATTGCACACATGAGTACGAAATTTTCGTCCGAGATGTTTGCACGCAAAAAAAAATACAGGTTATGTTAATCAAGTTTACACACTGCCTCTGAAACTTTCGTTTCAATTTGGATCTTGTTTGATTTTCTGCATTTTCGCATCCATAATAAGCATTTTGATAAGGATGGCGAACTAAAAAATAAGCATTTTGATAAGGATGGCGAACTAAAAAAAAAATGCATACGAAAATCGGACTCAGTGTACAATGACCTTTAGATTTGAATGATCATGGGTCGAAAGTAAAGAGAGATGACAAAATAGACTGGAGGATTTGCTGCAATCTTGTATTTACTGACAAATATCTATTATAAGATGTGCTGCTCCCTTTACAGAGTGTGCGTTATTGCAAAATCGAAAGTAAAAGTAAACAGCGCGAGCACTCATTTAAAAGCGATTTCTATACCCTGCATATTGAAAGTGCGAAAATGATATACAATATTAGTTCGCCTCGCGAAGGCTCAATTTGTGATCCGCTGTGGAAATCCTTCGGCCGGCCGTCGGGAAAAGTCCCGGTCGTCCCGATTGCCATTCCGCCCCTGATATAGGCTACAGGCCCGACCTTTCTTCACGATGTTTCACCAGTCGTTTAATGGCCACTCCCCTTTTACCTACCACCTGCAAAGCTGATACGAATATGTTTTACTTTTTTATTTACAACAAGATATTTAGTATAAGGACAGGTATTCAGACCACAACTGAACGTTTGAAGAAAATTTAATGCCTTATTATTTAGAATTAGCTATTATTGATGTAAATGCAGCCGTTTGAAGCACATGATTTATTACGGTATTGACGGTACTAGAAAATCCATGTCGTGGTGCAATATCACACCGGTGCTGCCTATGACACTGGTGTACCGCCCAGCCCTAATTTTCCATACTTAATCGTGATCCATGAGAATGCACAACAGCGGCATAATTACTTTCGCATTTGTCCACATGTGTTGCCATAGTATTCTAAGCGGAAACGAGGATAGCGCGGATATTGCGTCACTGATAGGCGACAATGACCAGGGACGAGTCATTATTTAAAACTGGAATTTCTCTGGATTTACAAATCCTTGAGAACTTCTGAGATAACCAAAGTACTCAACTGCATGAAATATATAACACTGTGCGAGTGGTTTTTGGATATTTTATTACAACATTCTTGCATATTGTGCCTTTAAGTTTGACTAAATAAAAAATCAAAGCTTATGAATTTGATTGTTTTTATTTTATATGGGCCATTCTACAGAACTGGTCCAAACTGCTGTACAACAACTAAAAAACACATTTAAAAAGCATTTAGGTACACCATTTTCTATAAAGTAAACACTTTTTCGAGAGTTATTTCATAACTTTTAGATTTTATATTAGTAAAACTGTTCAGAACTATCCATGTGCTGATTAGCATCTTTGAGGTAGGACCAAAAATATCTAAAATTGTCACTACTGAAACAGTCACAACTATAACATTTAGTAAAGTTAGACCGAAAACGTTTGTTGGAGTTTTGGTAGTGACATTTTTGTTTTTTTGGGTGTTATTCCATAAAAATGTCACTACCGTAAAGGTCCTTGCACACTGAGTCTGAAATTTTTGTATGCATTTTTTCGTATTTGTCATCCTTTACTATCAAAATGCTTGCTATTGATGTGAAAATGATCCGAATTTTTTTTATTTTTATGACAGACGAAAAGTTTGTGTGACAGTTTAACCAAGAGAGTGTGTAAATGTGATTGACACAACGTGAAATTTTATTTACTTTTTAATGTGTGAAAATTTCTGATTCTGTGTGCAAAGACCTTAACAGTCACAACCAAAACATTTGGTGAAGTTCTGATAGTGGCATTTTGTTTTTTTTGTGTTATCCCATAAAATTGTCACTTCTGCAACAGTCACGACCAAAACATGTTGTCATTGTTTCAGTAGTGACAAAAGAACATAGAATTCTTTATTTGGAGGTAAAAACTCAATTTTAGTACAGTAATGCAACTTTTTAGTATTTTAGTATATTTTGTAGTGTTTTAGTATGTGGGTTTAAATTCTGTAATGTGATGTTGTCGCTACTTAGGGCTGTTAAAAAATTATTATCACGATTATTTTGGTCAATATTGTAATCACTATTATTTAACACGATTATGACTGGGTCCAAAACTTTATATTAATGATTAATTTAAAGATAGCAATACAGCAGAAAAACAAAACAAAACAGTGCTTTAAAAAAAAATTCCTGAATACTTGTATGCAAATCTAAAGTAATCTAACAGCCTACTACAGAAATTGAATGTAATTATTTCAATGTAAAATAAAACCACGTCTTCACTGTAATATTTAAACATGCTTTGTCTCTTATTAAAACTACAAAAGTCATTCATTCGAGAGCAGTGAGTGATTTTTCTCTTTGTTTTTTTACGTTTTATTAATACGTATCACAGAGACAGCAGAAGGGATGTTATTTGTTGCCGCTTCAAAAGCCACATAGATCCAATGTACTGTTACACACGTATTTTCATTCTCAACTGTTTATAATCATTTAAGTCACAACTGACAAGGGTTTACATGAATAATCACCAAGCGCATCATTTAGAAATACTGTTGTATTTGACCGTTTAGGCGTGCCCCTTGTGCTAAAAGATAACTTTACATGTCCGTGTTCTGCTCTGTCTCTGAGCGCATACGCGGAACAGAGCAAGTTTTCCTTCGTGCTTTTAAAAAACACAACATCAAAAAAAAACCATTAATAAATCAAGCACGTCACGTTCCGCTGGAAAGGGGGCGGAATGGGGCGCAATAATCCTTTCTTCTCGAATACTGTATTTTCATGATTGTTTGAAGCAGAAATCGAATTCGAAACTGAATTTCGATTAATTGCACAGCCCTAGTTGATACCCAAACAGTACTGTCACTACCGAAAATATGCAGTCAAAACCGAAACATGGGATGTTTTGTCAGAAATAAAGTATATTGAATTATCAGCTTAGATGTTATGATAGTGTTTGGTTCAGTGTATATATAAACTAATGAATCCGTAAGTTTGAATCAGTATGATCAACTAGAAACAAAATACAACAAATCTCATAAATCACACTTAAGATATTGTTACAATTGCAACTGTGTTATTGATTTACCTTTGTAAACTTTCTCATAAAATATATATTTACAATGAAGATGTAAGTAAAATCTTAATAGGTCTTAACTTGTCTTATTAAATCATATGTTAGTATGTTTCGGTAGTCACAAATTTGGGGAGAGCACAAATATTCTAAAACATTCTGAAAATACAGTATGAGAATTAACTGCACAATTACTCGAAATGTGTACCTTGGATATTATACAATTTGCATACATACAAAAGTTTTTGTCAAGAAGTTTCCAACTCTGACTTCGAATCAATTCTGTAGAATAGCCCATTTAAAATAATTTTTTTACTAACCATGCTAAACTATGTACTTCCATGTAATTTTCAGGAAGGCACTGGTCCTCGGGTCATTTCAGCCTTCGTGGAGATTATATTTGACAACTCCGACAACAGGCTGCCGGTAAGAAATTTGTCTTAAATGTTGAGAAGTGCACTAAAGTAAAGACAGGCGAGTAACAAAACCCCATTGCTCTCAGATTGATAAAGAGGAGGTGTCTCTGCGTCGTGTCATCGGCGCAAAGAAAGACCAGTACTTCTTGGACAAAAAGATGGTCACGTAAGTTTAGTTCCCGTAACATATCAGAAGACATTTGACTGCTTAGAGCTGTAGCTGAATGTATTGTGTTCTCTGTTTCTTAGTAAAAACGATGTGATGAACCTTTTGGAGAGTGCTGGTTTCTCCCGCAGCAACCCTTACTACATTGTCAAACAGGGAAAGGTACGCAAGTAACACTAATGCTCATTTACAAACAAGTACGTGGCTTTTTCGTTCTTCAGTCAAAAAGAAATGAAGATTTTTTTTTTTTGTGGAAAACATTCCAGGATTTTTCTCCATATAGTGGACTTTAATGGGGATGGTTGAAGGTCCAAATCGCAGTTTCAATGCAACTTCAAATGGCTCTATGCTTAGAAAATGACTGATCTTTTCGCTAGTTAAGACACTTATTCCTCGCCTGGGATTGTATAGAGCCCTTTGATGCAGCATCGAAACTGCAATTTGGACCTTCAGCTCGTTGGTCCCCATTGAAGTCCACTATATGAAGAAAAATCCTGGAATGTTTAACTCAAAAACCTTCATTTCTTTATGACTGAAGAAAGAAATGCATTCGTCTTGGATGAAATCAGGCTGAGTATATTATCAGAAGATACTTCTAAAAGTGAACTAATCCTTTAACACATTCTCAGAGTTTGTTCACTCATTTCATTGTCTCAAACATGAAAACAGATCAATCAAATGGCAACAGCGCCTGATTCTCAGCGTCTGAAGCTGCTCAGAGAGGTGGCTGGAACCAGAGTCTATGATGAGCGCAAAGAAGAGAGTATTTCGCTCATGAAGGAAACTGGTAGGATATGTTTCTGTTCAGATGTGTTATTAATGTAAAAAGCCATTTATTATTAATAAATGCCAGAAACACTGCGGTAGATGCTTTTGCTGTTGTGTTTTACGGTCAGAGTTTGTGACGTGTAGTTTGTTCTTGTGCGTATGTGTGCAGAGGGAAAGCGAGAGAAGATTAATGAGCTGCTAAAGTACATCGAGGAGCGTCTGCACACTCTGGAGGACGAGAAAGAAGAACTGGCTCAGTACCAGAAGTGGGACAAAATGAGAAGAGCTTTGGAGTACACCATCTACAACCAGGAGCTCAACGAGACCCGGGCCAAACTGGATGAGGTACACGCGTCAATTCTTACTTGTCATCACGTTCCCGATCTAATTCGGTCATAACAGTGAATTACCTTAGCATTCAGCACTGTATGGTGCTTTGTTGCTGATAAGTTAAAGATGATGTGATTGTCTTCTTCTAGTTGTCCAGTAAGAGAGAAACCTGTGGAGACAAATCAAGACAACTGCGAGACGCTCAACAAGATGCTCGAGACAAAGTGGAGGTAAACTGGGCTGTTTAGTTTGTTCTTGTTTTGGAAAGGTGCTAAGAACGTTGTGTTCAGAACTAGGTCCAAGCAAGTGTCAGACAGCCTAACGTCATGGTGAAACATTTTGCATGGGAATGTTCAGAAAACGGAAGAAAAAAAAAAAAAAAAAATCCTGTATACTGCACTTTATTTTTAACAAGCTTGTGCAGTCACACATCGATACATAACAAAAAGCTTTTAGATTAACATTCACTGATGAATCAAGCATCATAAAACCAGGAACATTCTTTTTAAATTTTCTAGACAGTTTTAATGGTTAAATTAGAAAAAAAAAAAACTAAAACATGTCTAAATAGTCCAAATCATTAAACTTACAGAATTGAACAGTTTATTAAAAGTTTAACAAACATTACATTTTAAGGCCTTATGAAATACCCCCCCCCCACCCAAATTCAGTTTTATTAAAATAAAAAAGGCTTTATCTATTTATTTTCTCGCTTTCTTTCTTTCTCAAATTCAGTTTTATTTATTTATTTTACCAAATTCTGTTTTCCATTCATTTTCTGGCTTCCATTTTAATGGTTTCATTAAATTGTATTAATCAAAACCATCTCTCATTAATTGATTTTATAAAAAAAAAACATTTATTATTTAATTTCTTTTTTTCCCTTCTCAAATTCAGTTTTATTTTTTAACCAAATTCTGTTCTCCATTATTTTTCTGGATTAAATTTTAATGGTTTCAGTAAATTCTAATCTCATAATTAATTGATTTTACTTAAAAAAAAAATATATATATATATATATTATTTAGTTTTTCTACCTAGTATTTTTTTTTTTTACCAAATTCTATGTTTCATTAATTTTCTGGGTTCCATTGTAATGGTTTCATTACATTTTAATCATCAAAAGCATCTCTAATTAATTGATTTTATTAAACAAAATTGTTTTATTATTTTCAAATTCAGTTTTATTTTTACGAAATTCTGTTTTTCATTAATTTTCCGAGTTCCCTTTTAATGGTTTTATTTTAATTAATTAAAAGCATCTCTAATAAATTAATTTTGTTAAAAATAATTTCAATAAAATAATTTATTATTAGTATTATTATTATTTTTTTTTCTTTTTTTTTTCTAAAATTCAGTTGGTAAATAAATTCTGGTAAATACTTTTTCTGGTAAATGTTCCTTTAAAAATAATGTTAATAATAATAGTTTTATTAGTAGTACTATGATTAATTTAAGTAATATATTTCTGTCACAATTTCTTCATGTTAAACCAAAGTTTTATTTTGACATAAGTTTATGTTAGTATGATATGATGGTAGTTTTTTTTCTCAAAAGAAATGGTAAAATGCTCATGAAGTTCTAGAGATCAGATTATGTTTGTGTTGATGTACTCATATTGTGAGGCGTCGAGGACCCTGTAATTATCTGATTACTTGATTAATAGTCAGAATAATTGACGATTACTTGATTACCAAAATAATCGCTAGTGACTTCCCTAGTCCATCTTGTGTTTTGATTTAAGTGTACTGACCTATGTTTGATTTATTGATCCAAAATGTGGCAAATTCTGTAACATTCCGTGTTATACAGTAAATTCTGTTTTATGACTGTATTCAGTCCGTGTTTTCTGCATCACGGAAATCATAGACCCCTAGTATTAAAATGTGAAGACGCTCTAAGAATCTGCCTTCACACGTCATACAACAGCTTATATTGTGTAATCTTATCTAACCTCAGTCTCTCTGTGTCTCTGCAGGAGACGGAGCGTGTGGTGAGGGAGCTGAAGGCTCGAATCTCCGCCATGAAGGAGGAGAAGGAACAGCTGAGCTCGGAGCGACAGGAGCAGATCAAACAGAGGACCAAACTGGAGCTCAAAGCCAAAGATCTGCAGGACGAGCTGGCAGGAAACAGCGAACAGAGGGTACGACTAGCAGACGCACACACGCGAACACATGCACGCGCTACAGGCACACATATGCACTCGACACACACATTTAGAAGAAAATGTGTTTCCATCTTGGAAAAGAGAAAGTTAGTGTTTGAAAAAAATTGCTTTAGGTTTAAGGTGATTTTATGTTCACCCTGGCTGCATTTATTTGATCAAAAATGTGGTAATATTGTGAAATAATTTTATAATTTAAAAAAACTGATTTCTATTAGAATATATTTTAAAGCGTAATTTATTCCTGCGATGCAAAGCTAAACTATCAGCATCATTACTCAAGGTTTTAGTGTCACATGGTCCTTCAGAAATCATTCTAATATGCTGATTTGCTGCTCAAAAAACATGTATTTTAATAATATCAAGAAATCTGAAAATGCTTTGAAACACTATAAATGTCTTTAACGTTACCAAAAGGGCATATTTCATAAAACAGCATATCCCATATAAAAAGGCTACATTCAATAACATTTTCTTTTTGCTTTATTCTTTGTCGTACAAGTGTATTTCCTCAAACAAATATGCACCTGCTTGCTTTTTACCTATTGCAAAAGCAAAGCGGTGACCGAATTCACATAAGCAAACACGCGAGTTTGATACACATGCTCGCGAATGCAAACACACTCATAATTGCACACGAAAAGCCGGAGAGCTGCAGGAAATGCTGGCAGCCACTAGTGAACAGAGGGTCCGCAGTGTCTCCGTCTGCGTCACTATCTACACACGCTCACTCCAGCCCGGGCTTGTAGCCAGACGCAAACACACACATAACGCTCGTGTATCCCTGTATGTGTGAAATACACACTTTCGGTCGGCCCTCCTGCATCCCTGCCTGGCTTAGAGAGGGATTAGCCCCACCTGGCCAAGTGTGTGTGTGTTTTCCTATGGAGGTGAGGCAGAAGTGCGTCATTTGCCCTTTGATTGGTGAATGCGAATGTACGTTTGCTCAGATGGAGATCCCCTTTGTTCTGCTCGTGACGTTGAATCGACCCACCTGCTTGTGTACGGTTTATTCTTCTACATTTCAGTAAGAACACCTCCTTGTGCATTTGCGTGAAATGAATTTAGGCTTTCTATAAAAAAAGGTAAGATTGATGTCACTATTTGTGATTTAATACTCTGCTTGCTTCCTGTCTAACAGAAACGACTGCTCAAAGAGCGGCAGAAGCTTCTGGAGAAGATTGAAGAAAAACAGAAAGAGCTGCAGGAAACAGAGCCCAAATTTAACAACGTGAAAGAAAGAGAGGAGCGAGGAATTTCCCGGTAAACGCTTTGACGTGTTGAAAGGGCCCGTGAAGTCCCTGTTGTATTTGTTGTTCATTTACATGCTAGTGAAGCAGGATATATAGTTGAAGTCAAAAGTTTACACACCTTGCAGAATCTGCAAAAATGTTAATTATTTTATCAAAATAAGAGGGATCATACAAAATGCATGTTGTTTTTATTTAGTACTGACCTGGGGCCGGTTGCATAAAACTGTTTTAGACTGGTCTTACAAGTTAGTCATCTAATTTTTTTCTTTAAGACGGGTCTTTACTTTGTAAGCCAGTTGCTTAAAATCTTAGACTTGTCTAATTTAAGACCAAAAAGTTAGACTGATTACCCCATGGCTAACTTTTCCTTACAATCTATGTTGCCATGGAAACCAACTGTCAGCTGTGACAGATTTTTAAACAGCGTAGACTAGTGTTGTCACGGTACCAAAATTTCAGTATTCGGTACCAATACCAGTGAAAATCCACGGTTCTCGGTACCAAAGTAAAACACAATAACATTATTAATAAAAAATAGTGTGATGTTCAATTAAAGTTAAAGAAAAATAAAATGTGCAAAAACCAACGTCATTCGTTATACTTATCTAAATATAGTTTCAGGTTTTTCCAAGTAATAAAACTATTTCAAGGATTGTAAACATTTTAATAATTAAATAACAACTGAATAAATTACAGGCATTCAAAAAATGTACACAAGCTTCATCCAAAAGTTTGTTTCTGCTGCTTCTAAAAACATCTGTACTGTTGTCTGTTTTAGAGTTTGCTGGGGTGTTTCATGATCTTCCTCAATCTGCAGTTGTAAAAAGAAAATATAATACATTTAAGTAAAGCAGTGGGCTAAGTCTGACCAGATGCAACATTAGATCATTGACACCAGCAAAAATATTAATTTTCAGTAAATAACAAACCTCAGCTTTTATAATAAATTTAGATAAGATTACATATATTAAGTTAACTGTCTATCTCTAGATAGAAACTGCAGTATTGAAAACTCTTTACAATATGATTTCATTTGTTAGACAACAAACAGTAGTTATATGGCAATTCTTCTTCTTAAGGTTAGGCTCATTTCATCATTTACTAATCCATAAAATCATGTTAAACTGTTAAACATGAACAAACATGAATGATCATGTGTTTGTATTTAATAACATTTTGAATTAATGTTGTAAAAATATATTGTTCACTTAAGTTTGTTAGATAATGCATGAATTTGATCTTATTGTAAAGTATGACAAAACTAAACTGGAGATCAAACGTGTTTTATTTGACTGTACTTTTATTTAATCCAAACTGCGTTCATATTTAATAATAAAAAGCTTTATGAACCTGCTAGAGTTATCCAGCCAAGAATAAGAACGTTTTCTGACAGACTGATATTAAGGACATAAACATTGTTAACGATACATTTGTACATTCTTTAACACACATATTTTGGATAAACAGGTCATTTGTGTATATAAATAGTACATATATCATGTCTTTCTTTTTTCTTTTACCCTAATAAAAATTATGGGAGCGTTAAATAGCTCAAAATCGCTCTAAGGCCCAGCATATTAGCGTTAGCCGCTTATGCTAACGATTAACTACATTACAATCCGACATTCAAATTAAAATATGCAATGTTCTTAACAGAAGCTCTAAATATGAAATCAAATTGAAACATATCGTACTTGAACTCTTTAATTTGATCCTACAGTCGGCCTTCACTGTGTTTTGTTCAGTTTGATGCGTTTCCTTCTTTTGAGAGAACCTAGACGATCTATGATGTTCGCCTTCTTCAGCCGAAATTCGAAAATGTTTGGAGCATGCCTGGCTCTTCCTTGTCAACAAGTGGATTCAGAGCGACCGCATCAGCAGCAGCGCCGAAGAGAGCGCAACTGCGCAGTGCGCACCTTTTAGATAGCGCGTCAAGAACCGGGTCGACCGGATAGTCGGTACCACCGGTACTAAAGAAAACCTGGAACCGTAACATTTTAATTTTTTTAGTACCGACTTGGTACTGAAGTACCGGGACTTTTGACAACACTAGCGTAGACTTTTGTTTGTCTTATGCTATGGCAAATTTTAATCTTTGGGTTTATGAACATGCAATAAGAAGAGAAAGGTTTTTCAAAGACTGATCAAGTCCACTGGAAGTTCTTTCTGAAAAGGAACTGTTTGTTTTTTTTTCGTTTGAATATTTCCTTCTTTGCTTCCTGCACCATGTCCGTGGGTCAGAAGGATTTATACTATTAACTGATCCGTTATTGTGGACCAAGCCTTGTGTTTTTTATTGTTTGCATTGTATTCGCTAAATTTGTTCATTAAAATCGATTTTGCAGCATTGTATTCCTCCAATATGCAAATATTTTCAGCAAAGGAAAACTGCGACGAGCGCCCACTGTCGGCCATTTTGTTTAAGCTGTTCAGCGTCTTACTTTTCCCACAATGCAGTGCAAATTAGACTGTCTTACTAAAGACAACTATGTACTTATTTTATACAACAGTCTTTCCCCACTGACTTTAGTTGGTCAGGCTTATTCTTAGACACAGTCTTAAGATAATGGCTATGTTTATGCAACCGGCCCCTGAATAAGATATTTCACATATAAGACCTTTACATATAGTCCACAAGAGAAAATAATAGTTGAATTTTTAAAAATGACCCCATTCAAAAGTTTACATACTGTTCTTTCTTAATATTATGTTGTTACCTGAATGATCCACAGCGCTGTTTTTTTGTTTAGTGATAGTTGTTCTTGAGTCCTTTGTTTGTCCTGAACAGTTAAACTGCCTGCTGTTCTTCAGAAAAATCCTTCAGGACCCACAGATTCTTTGGTCTTTCTGCATTTTTGTGTATTTGAACCGACAATGACTGATTTTTAGATCTGTCTTTCCACACTGAGGACAAGTGAGGGACTCATAAGCAACTATTACAGAAGGTTCAAACACTCACTGATGCTTCAGGAGGAAAAACAATGCATTAAGAGCCAGGAGGTGAAAACTTTTTAAAAGTGAAGATTAGGGTAAATTTAACATTTTGTTTTCTGGGAGACATGTTACTATCGTCTGTATTTTCTGAAGGGCAGTACTAAATAAAAAATATATATATATATATATTTGGGCAAAATAAGAAAAATGTACACATCTTCATTCTGTTCAAAAGTTTTCACCCCTGGCACTTAATGCATCATTTTTCTTTCTGAAGCATCAGTGAGCTTTTGAACCTTCTGTAATAGTTGCATATGAGTCCCACAGTTGTCAATCAAGTGTATGTAAACTTTTGAACGGGGTCATTTTTACAAATTGTTTTCTCTTGTGGACTATATGTAAAATATCTTACTCAGGTCAGCACTAAAAAAAAAAAAAAAACATGCAGTTTTTTATGATCCCTCTTATTTTGGTAAAATAATTAACATTTTGCAGATTGTGCAAGGTGCATGTAAACTTTTGACTTCAACTGTATTGAAATGCTTGCTGCTTTTTTTTCTTTCCAATACCTAATTTTCTTTGTCACAGTCTTTCAAAATCATAATTTGCTTATTGCCACCACTACTACGTTATTCATTTATAAACTGTAGATTTTGAAAGAGTTTATCAAAATAGCAATTTTTTTTAAGCAGTTGACTTTTTTTTTTTTTTTTTTTTTTTTTCATTTTCGATTGCCCGTTTTTCATGATCCAGTCACATCCGTGTGCATTGAATCAAGTCCCTTCACTTTTTATGTATGCACAAATAGTTTAATTGATTTACAAAATATCATTTTAAGCAGGATAAATGCATTACAAATGCTTTTCTTGTCTTTAACTAATAATTAAAGTATGTTTTGTTCTGGAGTCATTTGTTTTGTTTGTGTTTTTCAGACTGGCTCAAGCCACACAAGAGCGAACAGACCTGTATGCCAAACAAGGCCGAGGCAGTCAGTTCACCTCTAAAGAAGAGAGAGACAAATGGATCAAGAAAGAGCTGAAGTCTCTGGATCAAGCCATCAACGACAAGAAACGGCAGATCGCTGCCATCCACAAAGATCTGGAGGACACTGAAGCCAATAAAGAGAGAAACCTGGAACAGTACAGTGTAAGATTTGGGCTACATTTGGTGCTGAACAGATGAAGTGCAACGTTTGCCAGTTTTATGGGCAGCAATTATACTTTAAAGGAATGGTTCATACAAAAATGAGAAATTGATCAAAAATGTACTCAACCAAGTTTGTCATTAGATTTAAAGAAATACAGCAGCACTTGCTCCCCAATGGATGCTCTGCAGTGAATGGGTGCCGCCAGAATTAGAGTCCAGACAGCTGATTAAAACCTCACAATAATCCGCAAGTAATCCACACAACTCCAGTCCATCAGTTAACATCTTCTGAAGTGAAAAGATGCATGGTTTTTAAGAAACTTTATCCAGTGAAAAAGTCGTCTCTTCTGAATCAGGAGAGAAATATGCTCAGATCAAGCACAGTTTACAAACAAAAAAACAGCTCCTAAAAAATATGTGGGTGGTTTTTGATGTGAGAAGACAGCAGGAGATGGACATTTTCACTGGAGGAAGCATTACTATGGATTATAAACTCATATTTTGGCCAGAAGTGATGGTTTGAAGTTAAAACACCTTAATGATGGATTTGTTTCTTACAAACACACAGCTTTTCACTTCACAAGATATTAATTGATTCACTGGAGTGATGTGGATTACTTGTGGATTATTGTGATT
This sequence comes from Garra rufa, assembly GCF_049309525.1. Lineage (NCBI taxonomy): Eukaryota > Metazoa > Chordata > Actinopteri > Cypriniformes > Cyprinidae > Garra > Garra rufa. The sequence continues at coordinate 36,362,407 of NC_133367.1, read as the reverse complement.
TGATTTTTTATTTTTTTTATCAGCTGTTTGGACTCTCGTTCTAACGGCACCCATTCACATCCATTGGTGAGCAAGTGATGTAATGCTGCATTTCTCCTAGTGATGCTCCGATTGATCGGCAACCGATCATGATCGGCCGATTTTGGCTAAAAATAGCTTGATCGACGAACCCCAAAAGCGCCGATCAAAAAAGCCGATCACTTGACGTAAATTACTCGCGCAACTTTTTCATACGTGCATGCACGGCGCCTAGGTAAACAACAGCAGAACGGAGCTTACCAGTGGCAACATGCAACATGAGTACTAAATTCTTTATTAGTTTTGTAAGGGTAGTCTTGTTATTGGGCATGTGACTAAGTTGTGCGTGTACAGAGCGCTGAGTGTACTTTTGCCGGAGAAGTTAAAGTATACTTTCGGTTTCATTTTGAGTGGTGAATGTGCGTGCTTGAATGTAAATGAATGCATCTTTCTATAGCCGTCATATTGCAATACCGCTGTATGTCTGATTGTTGTCATCAGTTCATGTTGTAGTTCAGTCCATATAGAATGAGGAGAAACGGTGCGCGTGTAATTCACGTGCGTATGTTTAGCGCCATTTTATCGCATCGTAATTCTAATGAACGCATATAGATGTTACTGAGGTGAATGGTTATGTTTCCTATATACAGACAGATGGTTTATGCTGGTCCTTTGCTGGTTCATGCTGGTTCTTTGGCTGGTTAATGCTGGTCCTTGACCTGCAACATGACCAGCATAAACCAGCAAAGGACCAGCATAAACCAGCTTAAACCAGCATCCCAGCACCAAAACATACCTAAGCAGCATATGCTGTTTTTTTTTTCAGCAGGGAAGGCATCAGCAACTGGCGATATCTCTAACTATTGTCGATACACGATACTATCGTCTCCAACCCTAACTTGGTGGTTCTTCAAGATCTTGACTGTAGCCTATTTCTAGAGGTTTTTTTTTTTTCAACATAGTTAATTTAGAGTTAGTTTCATTTCTACAAATGGTGCAAACTCTGCTAGATTATAGATCAAAGATTCCCATTCCCCTGCCATTCTGTGATCGGCAGTGATCGGCAGTCGGCAGATCATGATCTTGGTGATCGGTAATCGGTGATCGGCCCCAAAAATGCTGATCGGAGCATCTCTAATTTCTCCAAATCCATTCTGATGAAAGGGCAAACTCATCTACATCTTAGATGGCCTGAGGACAAGTGAACTTCTGGGTGAATTAGATGTTTTTGAACCTTTAACATTTCTTCCCAACCACAGAAACTGGACCAAGACTTGAACGAAGTGAAGACTCGAGTGGAGGAGCTGGACAAGAAGTACTACGAGGTGAAGAACCGCAAGGATGAACTTCAGAGTGAAAGAAAGTAAGATCCATCATGAGAAAATGTCTGGCTTTGGGCCATTTTTCCAACGTCCCACCCTTTCTTATTACCTGTATGAGCTGTTCCCCTCCTCACCTGGCATTTTAGTTATTAATAATCCACGAGCCATAGGTTTCGCAGCACGATGAGGCTTGACGGATGGGCTATAGAATAGGGTCTCCCGCTGAAGCCAGACGTAGCGTTTTTGAGCCAGGGCTGACTGGTGTGTCCGTGTCCCTCCTCCTGCAGCTACCTGTGGAGAGAGGAGAACGCAGAACAGCAGGCGCTGGCAGCCAAACGAGAAGACCTGGAGAAGAAACAACAGCTACTGCGAGCAGCCACCGGAAAGGTTAGAAACCAAAACAGACCGACGTGTTTTGAACACGTTTATGAATGTTGATGATTTTATTTCGATTAAATCATAGCCTTTGATATTTGATAATCACTTATTATGATTTCAGTTTTTTTTTACGAATAATCGTGCAAACCTACCTCAGAGTTCATTGTATGTAACCAGTGTGTATGTATTTAAAATCACATAAAAATGCCGCCCACATTGGTTCACTGTGTATCATCTGAACTGAACAACATCTACTAAACTTAACTTGGCCGCTGAATCGTTTCTCATGGACTGAGTCAGTCACTAATTATAGCAACTCTCCCACGTTATAAAAATACATACCAGTGTAGATAAAAGTGGGATTTTTCAGAACTACAGATCATCAGCTTGGCTTGAAATGAAAATACAAACTTTGAAACACAGAGTTTTGCTTTTTCTCCAGGCTATTCTGAATGGCATCGACAGCATTAATAAAGTATTGGAGCATTTCCGTCGGAAGGGCATCAACCAGCACGTCATCAACGGTTATCACGGCATCGTCATGAACAACTTTGAGTGCGAACCTGCTTTCTACACCTGTGTGGAGGTGACTGCTGGCACCAGGTCAGACACATTGATTATTACTAATGTTTTCTGCTTAATATGTGCACTGAGAGTGATGGAGTGTGTGCGCGCTGGTGTTTGTTCAGGTTGTTTTACCACATTGTGGAAACGGATGAAGTGAGCACCAAGATTCTGATGGAGTTTAATAAGATGAACTTGCCTGGAGAGGTCACCTTCCTGCCCCTCAGCAAACTGGACGTCAGGGACACAGCTTACCCTGAGACTAACGTAAGCGTACACTACTGAAATGACGTTTCAAATGCACTGAATTTCCTAAATGCATCTTTTCTTGATCTTATTGTGAACCATTCATCTGTATTGTTTTTAAAACATTTTTGAGCTCATAATATTTAATCAAAAACTCAACCTTCAATGAAATACCAGAAAGTAATGTTTCACTTGAATGTGTCACAATACAGAAGAAAGGATCTGTGGTTATGTCTGTTATTTTGAAACTGATTATACGCATTTTTCAGTACAATAGGCGCAGTCACGCTGACTGCTACTTGGCAAACATTTAGTCATTTCAGTCCAGTCATGAGGGTGAAAAAGATCTACACACAGATTTTAGTCACATTCAAGCTGGCCACGCAAATTCAACACACTAAGCAACAGAGAGCTGTTTAGTTTGAAATTGACTTCTTTGTGAGTCTGTTATTCCCCAAAGAGAAATATTGGACCAAAAAAAGTCCATATTCAGCAAGGAATACCCACTTTACACCATCCATTCAACTCCCAATGGACAAACCCAAGTCCTCTCCTTCATATATTTTTATTATTATTTTGTTTATTTTAAGACTGAAAAAAAATTGAGACTTATCATTATTATACATTATTATTGGATTTATTTATGTAAGTTTTCTTTTTCTGCTGTATTGACAACACTTTTTCAATAATGTGATAATACTGTATACACTGATAAAAGCTTTAGCAATTAAACATGAAAATTTAATACTGTCACATGCTTGTACTAGCCACGATGTACTGATTCGTTCCCTCATTTTAGAAAATCGTGGTTACGCTGTACTGATTTGTTCCCTGGTTTTAGTAAATCCTGGCCATGCTCTACTGATTCGCTCTCTCGTTTTAGTAGATTGTGGCCCGCTGTACTGATTCGTTCCCTCGTGAATTTCCAGTAAATATCTGGAAACTTTCCAAAAATCCCAGGAAGATTCCAAAAAATCCTGGAAACTTTCCAAAATTTCTGAACTGTTTCTGAAATTCACTAGAAATTGTCCACGTTTTTGCAACCCTTGTACTGTTTTGCTATCTCTTTCAATTGATCGTGGCCACACTGTACTGATTTGTTTTCTTGTTTTAGTATATCGTGGTCACGTTGTACTGATTCGCTCTATCGTTTAGTAGATTGTGGCAAAGTAGTAATACAACAAGGCCACAATTTACCTAAAACTAGGGATTAATTATTAAATCTTTAAAAAAAATGCAGAATATTTTTTGTTATTCTGTTAAGAGGAAGGGGTGGAAAATTTCCAGTAAATATATGGAAACTTTCCAAAAATCCTGGAAAGTTCCCAAAATTTCTGGAATGTTTCTAAAATTTACTAGAAATGTATCCACATTTTTGCAACCCTAATCGTGGTCTCGTTGTACTGTTTCACTCTCTTGTTTACTTGATCGTGGCCACACTGTACTGATTCGTTTCTTCGTTTAATTAAATCGTGGTCACGTTGTACTGATTCGCTCTATCGTTTTAGTAGATCGTGACCAGGCTTTACTGATATGTTCTCCTGTTTTAGTAAATCGTGGTCATGTTGTACTGATTCATTCCCTGGTTTTAGTAAATCATGGCCACGCCGTACTGATTTATTCTTTAGTTTTAGTAAATTGTGTCCGCGTACTTATTTGTTCCCTCGTTTTAGTAAATTGTAGCCACGTTGTACTGATTCGTTCTCTCGCTTTAGTAAATCCTGGCCACGCTGTAGTGATTTATTTACTCATTTTAGTAAATCGTGGCTATGTACTGATTCATTCTATCGTTTTAGTAAATCATGGCCATGTTGTTCTGATTTGTTCCCTGGTTTTAATAAATCGTGGCCATGCTTTACTGATTTATTCCCTTGTTTAGTCAAATTGTGGCCATACTGTACAAATTCATACCCTCGCTTTACTTCAGTTAAATGATTTAATTTACTAAAAACAAAGTAGTAATACAACAAGGTCACAATTTACCTAAAACTAGGGATTAATTATTAAATCTTAATTCTGCATTTTACATTTTTGTGATTCTGTTAAAAAGAAATCTATGAAAATAGCCTCTGATTCTTCTCTACATTTGCTGTAGGATGCAATCCCCATGATCAGCAAGCTCCGTTACAGTTCGAACTTCGATAAGGCCTTCAAACACGTCTTTGGAAAGACACTGATCTGCCGCAGTATGGAAGTGTCCACTCAGCTGGCTCGAGCTTTCACCATGGACTGCATCACTCTGGAAGGTAAACTGGCACTGTCCTATTTGTGTACTTCTTTTGTTTAATCCATATGATTTCTAAACCCTTGTTTTGGTGTATCAGGTGATCAGGTGAGTCATCGTGGTGCTCTGACCGGTGGCTACTACGACACGCGTAAGTCCCGTCTGGAGCTGCAGAAGGACATGAGGAAGGCAGAGGAGGAGCTTGGAGAACTGGAGGCCAAACTCAACGAGAACCTGCGTAGAAACATTGAACATATCCTCCTCATATAGACCTCAAACACAGGCTTACTTGTGATGCAGTAGCGTGAAATCGAATTGATTGTTGGGTCCTAATTGTGTTTGTCTTGACCAGTAGAGCATTCTGGTATAATCAGCCTAGTTGACACAAGGTCACAGAGGATCACAGAATGAGTCAGCTAGTTATTAACGTGTGCGTGGTCATGTGTTAGCTGCACACGTGGTGTTATTTTAGTGAATAGAGGGATGAGACATTGTGTGTCTAGATTGGTGGATGTGATTCTCAAGGTTTCGAGTGATGTTCATTTAAAGTTTTTGGTCAGTTCACATTGGTTTTGTGTGGTTCATACTCTGTGAGTAATTCAGAGCTAAAATGATGTAATCATTGCTCAGCTTCAGCAAAAACAGGCCAAAAAAAAGTGTTCAACAGCTTGTCAAAATATTCGCACAGCTGAGATAAGCAGATTTAGTTCAATCGGATTTTGAATATATTTTTAGTATTTCAAAAAGCAGTGTTATTGTTCTTTTTTAATAGAAAAGTTAAATAGGAAAAACAAAATCTGAAATTATAAAAATAAGAGTATTACCATTGAATAAATACTATAATATAAAAATAATGCTATAAAAATTACATAAGCAAGAAGAGAGTTCTTGTCTGCTCCTTAACTCGGTTCTTCACGTATCAACAATGAAATTGACCAGCTGATGAATCAGATGCAGCAAATTGAGACTCAGCAGAGGAAATTCAAGGCGTCCAGAGACAGCATACTGTCTGAGATGAAGATGCTAAAGGAGAAGAGACAGCAGTCAGAAAAAACATTTATGCCCAAGGTAAACCATGCTACTCTGCTTCAGGCATTAATACTAGAACTGCAATTATTTTCAGTTATATTATTTGTGTACAATATCTTTAATTTGATTTCTCTCTGTTGTTTTGTCCAGCAACGCAGTCTTCAGAGTCTAGAGGCCAGTCTGCACGCCATGGAGAGCACACGGGAGTCTCTGAAAGCAGAGCTGGGAACAGACCTACTCTCTCAGCTCAGTTTAGAAGACCAGCGCAGAGTGGACGACCTCAACGATGAGATCAGACAGCTGCAACAGGTTCAACAACACAATTAACACAAAAATCATGTTGTCAATAATAGGGCTGTTTCAATTCCTTGAATCAGTTTGAGTACTCTTTTTTTTAAATCCTTGATTGCATTATGCCTGTGTCGAGTAACCGGCAAAACACCGGAAGTGGCGCATGTCTGAAACTGCATGTTGTTGTTAGCTTGGGTTTACTATAACGTTTATCTGGAAACGCAATGTCTGCCATTTAATCAGATTTGGAAGGTAAATCGTTTATTAACCTACACAAACAAAGATGAATACATCAATATCTTTCTCAAAATGCTAACTGTTCATTGCGATTTCAAAATAAAAGCTCAAATCGTCACTCTTGAGTTTATGCGTTTTGATGTCCACATATTCAAGGATTGAGAGTGGCTGCAGCATTTTTGTTGTAAAGAAATAGCCAAATATTAAAGATTAAGTGGACATTTCAATTATGTTGTTTAGTCGATATTAAACAAGGATTAGTAAACAAGTGTAAAAAAAAAAAAAAAGTTGTTGGCGCCATCTGCAGGCATTTGTTATGTGTAATGTACATTAGCTCTATTGTTTATAATACATTATGTATATCAACAGTTTTATTAAGTAAAACCATGATTACTTACCTTTGATACTTTATTTCTGTATCTATTTATATTACCTTATACAAATTAATTATAATTACCCGATTCATAGTAAGAATAATCGACAGAGTACTATTACAAAAAATTATCAGATTACTCGATTGATCGTGAGAGTAATCAACAAATTATTCAATAATAAAAGTTACCTGATTAATCATCAGAAAAATCACAGATCACTACATTACCAAAAGTATCCGATTACTCAATCAACAGATCACTTGATTATTCGTTAGAATACTCAGTTACCAGAATTATCCAATTACTCGATTGATCATCAGAGTAAACAACAAATTATTCAATCTGATATAGAAGTGTATTTGAAACTCTATATCAATGTTTTTATATTTGCATGCAAATGTTTTCATTGCCCCTAGAAATTTTGCATTTGAAAACTGTTGTATTCACCCAGGAAACTTTTGCATTTGTTTGCATTGTCACATTCCCCTGAGAGCATCTGCCTTTACTTTTAAAATTGTCTTTTTACCTTGAGAAACTTTGCATTCTCTTTTTTTTTCCATTTTTTCCATTTGCTTGCAAAACTTCAGTGTTCCCTGCAAAACTTGCATTCTCTCACAAGTTTTACATTTACGTTACAAAAATCGTCAGATTAATCATCAGAACAGTCAACAGATTGCTCTATTACCTAAATTATTCAATTACTTGATTAATCGCTAGAATAATCGACAGATTACTTGATTACTTAAATTATCCAATTGCTTGATTAATCGTCAGGATACACTGTTACCAAAATTATCCAATTACTTGATTGATCGTCAGAGTAATCACCAAATTATTCAATTACAAAAATTATCCGATTACTTCATTAATATTTAGAATAATCGACAGGTTACTCGATTACAACCCACTCGATTACAAAATATAAAAATCTCGATTACAAAAAAATCTGATTGATACTCGATTGATCATCATAGTAATCAACAAATTATTCTGTTATAATATAAGAGAGAAGTGTATTTGAAACTCAATATCAGTGTTTTTACATTTGCTTGCAAATGTTTTCATTGCCCCTAGACATTTTGCATTTGCTCATTTTTAAAATTTGCTCACAAAACTGTCGTATTCCCCAAGATTACCTAAATTATTCAATTACTCGATTAATCTTCAGAATAATCAACAGATTACTTGATTACCTAAATTATTCAATTACTCGATTAATCTTCAGAATAATCAACAGATTACTTGATTACCTAAATTATTCAATTACTCGATTAATCGTCAGATATTCAACAAATTATTCACTTACAAAAATTATCCGATTAATCATCAGAATAATCGACAGACTACTTGATTACAAAAATGATCCAAATACTTGATTAATTGTCAGAATAATCGACAGATTACTCAATTGCCAAATGACAGCCCTGGTTGATCATTAATTGTTACAAATTGATTTTGAAAATATAGCATATTTCCTTGAAATATAAAATAAAAAGCATACAAAATATAAAAACAGAAAAAATTATTCAATCACTCGATTAATCGTCAGAATAAACGACAGATTACTTGATTACCTAAATTATTGAATTACTTGATTATTCGTCAGAATAATTAACAGATTACTCGATTGGTCATTAAAGTAATCAATTGCAAGGAATTATCCAATTGCAAAAATTATCCGATTAATCGCCAGAATAATCGAGAAGATTATTGTCCAAATAGTTGTTAATGACTTTGCAATTACTTGATTGCAAAAAAAAAAGAAAAAAAAAAATCAACAAATTATTCAGTTACAAAAATTATCAGATTAATCATCAGAATAATCGAGAAATTACAAATTATCCGATAACTCGATTAATCATAAGAATAATCGATAGATTACTCAATTGCCAAAATAGTTGTTAATGGCTTGATTGAAAAAAAACAAACAAACAACAAATTATTCAGTTACAAAAAGTATCAGATTAATCGTCAGAATAATCGATAGATTACTCGATTGCCAAAATAGTTAATGACTTTGCAATTACTTGATTGCAAAAAAAATAACCAAATTATTCAGTTACAAAAAGTATCCGATTAATCATCAGAATAATCGGCAGATTACAAAATTATCCTATTACTCGATTAATCGTCAGAATAATCGTCAGATTACTCGATTGCTAAAATAGTTGTTAATGACTTTGCAATTACTTGATTGCAAAAATATTCAGCAAATTATTCAATTACAAAAATTATCCGATTAATCGTCAGAATAATCAACAGATTACTTGTTTACCAAAACAGCTGTTAATGACAGCCCTGGTCAATTATTAACTGTTACAAATTGATTTTTGAAAACAGCATATTGCCTTGAAATATAAAATAAAAAGCATACAAAATATAAAAATAGAAAATATAATAAACCATTGTTTGTCTCCATTATTGCCCAAAACGTATTTGGAAATAAAACCCACTGAGTTGCCTGGCCCTACCAGCAGGTACAGATGGCAACATGGACTGTTCACTGACCATCAGATGTGAACCAAAATTAATCGTCAATTTCGATTTGATTAGTGACGTTACAGTGAATTATCCCTGAAGCCACAGCTGCAACTCTTTACCACCTCCAGCTCGACACACGACACACACAGCAGACAATTGAAAAGCTACTTTAAATGTTGTATAACCGGCCCACATCATTAGCCTTTGTTATTTTCGTATGCCCTTCAATTTGGTTTGCTAATTTGTCTGCTTTTGTATTCTCAGACAGGCTTAGCATTGAAGCATATGCATATGAGATGTATTTATTCCTTCAGATGTGCGTTCATGTGGCCAAAAGCCACATGTTCTGTTTTTAGTCTAAATTGTTGTTTTTAATAAACGATTAACTGACCCCAGACTGAAGGGCCAAAAGCCATGTGTTCAGTTTTAAAGATGTTCGTTTTTCATGTGTGGCCTGTTTTTGCTATAGGACAACAGACAATTGCTGAATGAGAGAATTAAGCTGGAGGGAATCATGACCAGGGTGGAGACGTACCTCAACGAGAACTTGCGCAAACGTCTCGACCAAGTTGAGCAGGTAAAGATACCTTTTTAGCAGTATAACCTTTATGAAACAATGTCATGTAGTGCAGTAAAAAAAAATAAGTATGTGTTTGTGTAGGAATTGAATGAGCTGAGAGAAACTGAAGGAGGAACCGTTCTCACTGCGACAACGTCAGAACTGGATGGCATTAATAAACGCGTAAAAGACACTATGGCTCGATCGGAGGGTAAGTGAAGACTCAAATAGGCCTTTATTTTCTTAAAAAGCCCTACTTCTGTCCTGCATTTTGTTTATAATCTCTTTTTTTCAGATTTGGACACTCTCATCGATAAGACGGAGGTGGAAATAAAGGACCACCAGAAAAGTATGGAGCGTTGGAAGAACATCGAGAAGGAGCAGAACGAAGCCATCAACCACGACACCAAGGAGCTGGAGAAGATGACCAACAGACAGGGCATGTTATTGAAAAAGAAAGAGGAATGCATGAAGAAGATCCGTGAGCTGGGTTCCCTGCCGCAGGAGGCTTTTGAAAAGTACCAGACGCTTACGCTCAAACAGGTATGATAACCATTAACCAAGGCTTTTTCCACTTTAGTTAAAAGTTCTGTCTAATTTCCTGTGACTCATTTAGAATGATATTAAACCGTATTTCCCTCCTCGCTCAGAACAAAAAGCCTGTCGCAAATGAGGTCATAAACCAGTGTTACGCAATCGTACATGACCATGACATGACCGGGTGCCCTTGCAGAATCTCTTGCCTCCTCCTCGGCTCATTTCTGGCTTTAGATTTCCCTCTCATCCCCCTCCAGTCTCGCAGCCCTCCCACCTGGCTCTCATTTTCGTTCTCTTAGTTGATCTTCCTCCTTTCTCTTCACCGCTCTAGTCAGGGGCTCTATTGTGTGTCAGCCCTCCTACACAGAGGTGACTCATTCTTCATTACCCCATGCCTGCGCTCTTGTTTTTTTTTTTTTTTACCCTTTCTTGGTGAACTTGAGTACGTGGAGTTGAGGAGGGAGGTTGAATTGTGCCATTTCTTTTTGTGTTTCTTTAGCTGTCTTCTGGAATTTTCTTTCCTGCAGTTGCAGAAGTGGGACTTGCATGAATTTAAGTGATTTTGTAGTTTGCAAACTGATAATTAGGAGCTGATCCCAATCTGTGTTTAGTTTGTAACTGTTCTATTCTGTAGAACTTCTAAAGGGGATGTGATGTGGTGATGGAAAAAATAAGAGATATTGGAAACTCTTGAGTGTTTTTTTGCATTTGCTTGCAAAGGTTTTCATTGCCTCTAGAAATTTTGCATTTGCTCATAAGCTTTTTACATTGCTTGCAAAACTGGTATTCCCCCAAGAAACTTGCCTTTACTCTTTACCTTGATAAACTTTGACATTTGCATGCACAATTTTAATATTTCCTCAAGACACTTTGCATTAACTTGCAAAATCACAAAATGTTCATTCCTCTGAAATTTTTTGCATTCACTATACTCTTTCCCTTAGAAACAGTTTTATTTAATTTGCTTTTTATTAAAATTTTTATATTTTCTCAATTTTTTTTACAATCCCCTGAAAACACAAACTATTCTCTTACCCTCAAGAAAACTTGCAAACACTCACAGAATTTTCATGTTCCCTCAGAACCTTTGCAAACGTATGCATTTTTTTAAAATTCCTTAAACCTTTTTATTTACTTGGTAAATTGTCTCTTTACCTTGAGGAACTTTGCCATTTGCATGCAAAATTTGTTTCCTCAAGACACTTATAAACTTGCACATTTTTAAAAATTTGCTCACAAAATGTTTTCATTCCCCTGAAAAATTTTGCATTCACTATACTCTTTCCCTCAGAAACTTTGCAAACTTGCACATTGTTTTTTTTTCATTCGCCAAAATATTTGTATTTAACTGAAAACCTTTGTATTTACTTTTGAGAAACTGTGTTCTTTCCCAAAATGTTTACATTTGCTTGTAAAACTTCAGTATTCCCCAAAAATCTTTGCATTCGATTAAGATTTTTTTTTTATTACCCCAAGTAACTTAGCGTGAACTCGCACAATTTTTAATTGCTCTGAAAACCAGCTACATTTTTATATTTTATATTTCCTCAAAAATTCCTCAAATATTATTACTATCCCCTGAAAATACACAAACTATTCTCTTACCCTCAAGAAAACTTGCAAACACTCACAGAATTTTTTTGTTCCCTTAGAACCTTTGGAAATGTATGCAGTTTTTTCAATTCCCTTTTTATTTACTTGGAAAATTGTCTTTTTACCTTGAGAAACTTTGAGTTAGCTCGCAAAATTTTTACATTTGCTTGCAAAACTTTAGTATTCCTTAAACTTTATATTTGGTGAAAGTGAACATTTTTACATTCCTCTGAAAATCTATGCTTTTCCCTTTTAAAATTTTTATATTCCCAAAGTGTTACAGTCTCTTATAAATTTTTTACTTTCCCCCAAAAACCATTGCGTTCACATACAAAATATTCTACCAAAATATAAACCTTGCAAACACTTTTTTTTTCTTTTTTTCTATTTTCTTTTTCCCTCAAAAAGTTTTCATTACCCCAAGAAACTGCACAAATGCGCAAATTTCTCTGAAAACTTATGTATCTGCATGCAAAATTTAATATACCCTTAAACTACTTTGCGTAAGCTTGCAAAATGTTTACATTTGCTTATGAAATTTTTACATTCCCCTGAAAATCTTGCAACACTCAAACTTTGCAAACTTGCACATTTTTTTTCATTTGCATGTTTTCAGTGCAATTTTTTTGCATTTTCCTGAAAACCTTTGTATTTACTCAAAATCTTTTCAATCTGACAAAACGTTTTACATTTGCTTGCAAAACTTTCACATTCCCAGAGAATCTTTGCATTCGCTCACAAAATGTTTTCATTTTCCCAAAAAACTTTGCACAGACTTTTCTCTGAAAATTGTCTTTACCCTGAGAAACTTTGCATTTACTCGCAAAACTTGCAAAACCCTGAGAATTTTTGCATTCGTTTACAAAATACCCCAAGAAACTTGCATGCAAAATTTTTATATTCTCTCAACAAACTGCATAAACATGCAAAATCTTTACAATCGCTCACAAAATCTTTACATTCCACTAAAAATATTTGCGTTCATACTTAAAATATGATCTTTCCCTCAAGAAACCTTACAAACATACATCATGTTCCCTAAAAAAAAAATTAAGCAGTTTTTTCCATTTCTTTTTGCGTTTTACTGAACACCTTTGTATTTACTTGGAAAATTACCTCTTTACCTTGAAAAACTTTTATTCGCAACATTTTTACATTTGTTTGCAAAAATGTAGTATTCTCTAAGAATCTTTGCATTTGCTTACAAAATATTTTCATTACCCCTGGAAACTTTGCATAAACTCTCAATTTTTACATTCCTCTGGAAACCTATGCATTCACATGCAGAATGTTTATATTCCCTCATAAAACTGTATATGCTTCCAAAATTTTTACATTCTCTTATAATTTTTACATTCCCCTGAAAACCTTTGCGTCCACATGCAAAATCTTCTTTTATGTGAAACTTTGCATAAAATTGCACATTTTTATATTCGCCCACAATTTTATATTCCTCAGAAAACCTGTTCACATGCACAATATTCTCTTTTTCTTGAAACCTTACGAACCTTGCAAATATTCATGTTGCCTCAGAAATGTTGCAGGCTAACACAATGTTTTATAATTTGCTTGCAAAATTTTTGCTTTTACCAGAAAAGCTTTGTATTTTCTTGGAAAATTGTCTCTCTACGTTTTTCCGTGCACGCTATTTTTTTTTTTTACACTGTTTGCAAAACTTTAGTATTCCACAAGAATCTTTGCATTGGCTCACAAAATGTTGTTTCATTACTTCAAGAAACTGCCTAAACTCGCAAAATCTTTACATTCCTTTGATAACCATTGTATTTGCATACAAAGTTTTCTTTTTACCTTCAGAAACTTTAAGATTATTTGCATTCACTCACATAATTGTCACATTTCTCCCAAGAAACATTGCTTTCACTTTTTTTAAAACCATTGCATCTGCTCACAAAACTTTTGGATTCCTATGAGAAACTGCGTTCTCTTGCAAAATTTATTTGCTCACAAAATTTTCATGTTTCCTTCAGCATCTGCATTTGCTTGAAAATAATGTGAAAAGATTATCAGGGGAGTGAGAGAACGTAAAAGCATTTGAATAGAAGTCTTCCTTCTATTTTATTTTCTATCACCATGTCCCCTTAGAGGCTTCATGCTATCTCATCAATTACGTGTTTATTTACGTGTCTTTTTTTTGTGTGTGTAGTTGTTCAGGAAGCTGGAGCAGTGTAACACAGAGCTGAAGAAGTACAGCCATGTGAATAAAAAAGCCCTGGACCAGTTTGTCAATTTCTCAGAGCAGAAAGAGAAGTTGATTAAGAGGCAGGAAGAGCTGGACAGAGGATACAAATCCATCATGGAGCTCATGAACGTCCTGGAGCTGCGCAAATACGAGGCCATCCAGCTCACCTTCAAACAGGTATGACTTTAAGAAATACCTACTCAACCTGATATAACTTCCTGTTAGAAGTGTTTAAAATGTTCTGTATCCTGTTTAATATCTTTGTCTCTCTGCAGGTGTCTAAGAATTTCAGCGAGGTATTTCAGAAGCTGGTGCCTGGCGGTAAAGCCACTCTGGTGATGAAGAAGGGCGACACTGAAGGTGGCCAGTCTCAGGACGAGGGCGAGGGAGGAGACAGCGAGAGGGGATCTTCCTCCCAGAGCAACGTGCCCAGTGTAGACCAGTTCACTGGAGTGGGCATCAGGGTAAGGAGATAACGGAGAATCCCATTTTTGCATATGCTGTTATTACATGCTGATATTTGACCAGTCGTGTGTTTGTGTGTCAGGTGTCGTTCACTGGCAAACAGGGAGAGATGAGAGAGATGCAGCAGCTTTCTGGAGGTCAGAAGTCTTTGGTGGCTCTGGCTCTCATCTTTGCCATCCAGAAATGTGACCCTGCTCCTTTCTACCTGTTTGATGAAATCGACCAGGCTCTGGACGCCCAGCACAGAAAAGCAGTGTCAGGTACTATCAGTTAATACATTGTTGACCTTAGAGATGCACTAACATTTCAGCTACTGAAAGTCAGTTTAATAGAGGGAAAAAAGACTTGGCCAAAAATAAACTGTTACATCACCACAACAGTTAACAAAAGAAAAAGCAGCGTACATGTAAAATTATCCAGTTTTAGTAATAAATAAATGAATTTACCATAAATGTTGCAGTTTCTTTAAGTTTCTGATGTTAACAACAGACAAAATGTTGTTGTTTTTTTATTTTATTTTTTTACTAAAAACAAAATGTTTAATTTTTAGCTTTTTTTCACAATTTTTTCACAATTTGTATCTGTCACAAATATTTACATTAATTTAACTCTGATTTTGACACTTTTTTAATGTAAAAAGTTTACATTTTGTTTCTCAGTTTTTGTTTTCATGGCATTTTGTTTTCTTTTCACGTTTTTTTTCCACAATGTTTATTTTTGTTTTTTTCACAATGTTTTGTTTTTCGAATGGCTTTTTTGTTTGTTTTTACTGCAAGCAAAATGTTGTCTTTTTCCACTACAAACGAAGGTTTTTCCCACGTTTTCTTTTTACAACCTTTTTTTTATGTTTGTAATTCTTTCTTTAACATTTTGTTTTCACTGAAAAAATTACGTTTTGTTTGTCATTTGTAGGGCTGGGTATTGTGACCAATTTGGCGATTCCATTCTTATTTTTATGATTTCGATTCGATATCGATTAGCTATCAATATTTCATTTAAAATGTTAGTTTTGCAGACATGGGATCTAGGGATGCACCGATACCGATACCGGTATCTAGTATCGGCCTCGATACCACGTTTTCTAAAGTACTCGTACTCGTTAAAAGTCCCCCGATACCGGGGATCGATACCACAGTATGAGAAATGTCCATGTTTGAGCGGCGTGTAAGGGGTTAATCACAGGCGCAGAGTGCCCGCCCCCAGACCCCGGCTGCAGCTCAGAGCGGGGAGAAGGCGAGGCAGTGAATGAAGACGACAACAAAACAAAGGCGGACTGCAAATTCTGCTCAGCGAAATTGTCCAGAGGAGGCTCAAAATGTAGCGCATTTAACACAAGTCATTTAATCAAGCACCTAAAATCCCAACACAACGAGTAACGTACAAAGAGTTTACACACGCTTCTAAACAAACACAACACATGCTGCTGCAAACTCTTGCAACTCGTGTTAGTTGCAGTGCATTATGCAACAAGCTATGGTAAACAAGCAAACGTTAACTAGATAAGTAATCTTTTAATCGCTAATATTGCAGATTCATTGAAAATTACATCGGTGACGCTAATCAGCATTTTTGCCGCAACCAATTTATGAATGAGTCTACATCAACTACATTAAAGAGAATCGCTTTATTTAGAGTTAATAAAATACCCTACTTGCTGGAGTTCAACATTTATTGAGCCGCAGCCACACACCTGACTCGTGTGTGTAGAGCAGGCAGTGGGCCAAACCACTGTGAGGAAGGGGAGGGGGAAACTCAACTGTTTCTAAATGCATTTTTTGCGTTTTTTTTTTTTTTTCTACTTACATGAGTATTGTAGGTATACATATATATTTTTCACAATAGAGAGTGGGATTTTTTTTTTTTTTAATAATTTTTTAGACGGAGGGATTTACGCCCATGATTGTTTAAATTTGTTTCTATAATTATTCTGTAATATGTTGCATACAACATGCTTTTCATTTTAAATAAATGTTCTTAATTCCAAACTAGTCCCTTGTTTGTTTTTTTGATAAATTATATGACTAAAGCTGTTACCTGTAAATTTAAATCATGTTTTTATTAAGTACTCGGTATCGGTATCGGCAAATACTGAAATGCAAGTACTCGTACTCGTACTCGTTTTCCAAAAAAGTGGTATCGGTGCATCCCTAGTAATAAGTAAATGTTTTTAACTACAAACAAAATGTCCTTTTCCACTACAAACAAGGTTTAGTTTTTCTTTTTCACAATTTTTTATTTTCGTATTGTAATTTTCTATTCATATGTAATTCTATCACAATTATTTACGTTCCTTAAATTGTCTAATTTAGACCGTTTTTTTTTTTCACAAAAAAATACATTGTCGTGTTTTCTCACATTTTTTTTTCTTTTCACGTTTACTTTTTTTTTCATTTAAAAAAATGTTTTGTTTTCACTATAAATGTCTTTTTTATTTTTACTGAAAGATGTTCTGTTTCCACTACATGTTTGTACAGTTTTTTTCATGTTTGTAATTCTCACAAATATTTTAATTCCATTAGGTGTTTGATTTACAAACATGAAAAAAAACAGTTTGTTTCTCACATTTTTATTTCACTTTTTTATTTTCGCCAGCTTTATATTTTTTCTTAAGTGTCTGATTTCGACATGTTTTTGTTTTCACTAAAAACTTTTACATTTTGTTTCTCACATTTATCTTTTCACAAGTTTTTTGTCTATTCACGTTTATATTTGCATTCAAGTGCCTGATTTCAACATGCTTTTTCACTAAAAGTGTGAGAAACAAAGCGTAGTTTTTTCTTTTCACGTTTACTTTATCCACTACAAAGTAAATGTTTTTCATTACAAAATGTTTTCACTACGAATGTCTTTTTTTTTACTACAAACAAAATGTTGTCCTTTTCCACTACAAAAAAGGTTTAGTTTTTCTCTTTTTCACATTCATAATTTTCTATTCATATGTAATTCTATCACAGTTATTTACATTCCTTAAATTGTCTGATTTAGACACATCTGTTGTTTTCACAAAAAAAATAGATTTTCATGTTTTCTCACAATTTCTTTTCTTTTCACGTTTATTTTTTACTTAAAAAAAAAGCTTTTCACTGTAAATGTCTTTTGTTTTTACTAAAAGATGTTCTGTTTTAACCACGTTTTTTTCCACAAATTTTTCACATTTTTTCACGTTTGTAATTCTCACAAATATTTTAATTCCATTAGGTGTTTGATTTCTCCAAAAAATATTTTTTTTCACGTTTCAGTTTTTCTTTTCACATTTAGTTTTTTGTTTGTTTGTTTTTTTTCACCTTGTTTCACAAACTAGATGTTTTTCACTACGAGTGTCTTTTTGTTTTTACTACAAACAAATGGTTGTCTCTTTCCACTACAAACAGGGTTTTGTTTTTTTCACCACCATGTTATTTCAACGTTTTGTTGTTTCACTACAAAATTATTTTGTTTCTCATGTTTTCTTTATTTCGACTTGATTAAAATGTTACTGCTTTAAAAAAAAAAACGTACAAGCTTCTGCTTGTAAGTGAATTAGATGCAGTCTTTTATTGTATCAAAATGTTGTTTTGTCTTTCAGACATGATCGTGGAGCTGGCTGGACACGCTCAGTTCATCACCACGACCTTCAGACCGGAGCTGCTGGAGTCAGCCGACAAGTTCTACGGCGTCAAATTCAGAAACAAGGTAACAGCCATCATTAACACTCAGATGTGCCAAGCAATTAGCAAATGCAAATGAGTCTTCAGCGCAGAAATTTGACTATAAATGGAAGTCTTGTCGAGTCGAAGCTGCACAGATGAGATCCCAAGACTTACTAATTTCTGTGTGTGTGTTCGATAGGTGAGTCACATCGATGTGATCTCAGCAGAGCAGGCGAAGGACTTTGTGGAGGACGACACCACTCACGGCTAAGAGAGAAACAATACACAGCCATCAGTCATTTCCTCGTTTCTCACCCCCGTCTCAACTGGTGTGTTTCCTTTTAAAAGCCCAGTTGGAATGAACGCGACGTTTTCTTCTTGTACTCTAAACAGGATATACTGACTAATTGTTGTTTTACAGTTATTTTATATTTTCTTTCCTCTTCGTTGATTCTTGTATTCCAAGGATAAAACACTGAACATGTTTTTTCAGTATTTTAACAAAGTGTGCCATGCTTTACACCTGCTTCAGCCCGAGTTATTTAAAGTCGAGGACGTTCAGTCGCTCTGTTTCAGAGTTAAGCTTCCGTGAGGAAACATAAGTAGACCTGAATACACAGGTAGGTTTATGTTAAAGTCATTCGGCACCAGTTCTTTCTTTCTCACTACTTTAAACCAGCATGAGCTGTTCCTTAGTACTACCCTTTTTTTAAGCGATATATGAAAACGGCTTGTTTTGTAGTTTTCCGAATGAGCCTAAATGTTTTTATCATTGTTTTTGTTGGTTTCTTTAGCTCATTGTGATTTAAAGTCTTTAATGTGTTTTCTGTTAGCCAAAAAGAATAAAATAACCTTGGTCTTTATCAACACACACTGGTTTCTTGCCACTAGAGGGCGCTGTGTCATATATTTTACTCTTTTGATGTTATTACATCATGGAGCTGTGCAAGGAAAAATCAACTTGGAGGCTGCTTTTGACTTGGGCATGTAAGTACTTTATTTATTTATTTATTTATTTATTTTTTTTACAGACTCTATATTTGTGTGTTTTTATGTGCTTTTTAATCATTCGATAAGCTCCTATGGCATAAAACTCAAGGTAAAATATACACTTAAATACCCATTTCTATTTTATAACACTTCTGTCATTGTTTTCTATCCTAGTGTCTCGGCGTGTGGAGATAAGGCTTTGGAAACGAGCGTGCTTGTCTGTAATAGGCTTGTAGTCGTTCTGTTGAAGGTGAGTCATGTTCACTGAAACGTTGAGGGGAAATTGGATCCTTTTTCCATCTGCCAGCAACACAAATGCAATTTTATCTGCCAGATCGGCTCAGCTGATCGCTAAACCGGTCCAAGAGTCCTTTGGGCCCGTCCGTCTCTCGTCTCTTAACTGCTCACGCGCTCGTCTCTGCCAGAATGGCTCTCTCGCGACCTAGAGCAGCCCCTCGGCATAATCAACCACCCCATAATCACGGCGAGGCCTCGATAAACCTCGCATAAATCTGTCTCTGCTTTACAGTCGTTCGACGCACAAGTTAATTTGTTGTCTGACAGGTGCCGTGTCAAACCTATAAGCACTTGGTCTTTCCGTGTGGCCTTGACTCTGTCTGTGTGTGTGAACAGTGTTAGGGTCCCATTAAACTTGTCAGTTTTGTGAGCTGCGGCCTGCTGGGAGAACAGATGCTGCTGTCTCAGTGGCTTTTTAAGCACTTTACTGTCATGGGATGAGTACAACATAACGTTCAGCTGCCCATGTGGTCAGCATCTTTTTTGGGGCATTTAAAAAAAATAATAATAAAAGGGTCATTCTACAGAAACGTCCACTTTTGGTATGGCAAGATGTCTTAAAATGTATTTCTTTTTTTAACTTT
Source organism: Garra rufa (assembly GCF_049309525.1). Lineage (NCBI taxonomy): Eukaryota > Metazoa > Chordata > Actinopteri > Cypriniformes > Cyprinidae > Garra > Garra rufa. The sequence continues at coordinate 36,342,389 of NC_133367.1, read as the reverse complement.
TAAACTTAGACCACATTATTAAATTACCTTTTGATTTTTTTTTTTTTTAGGTTTTTTACATTTATCCATAAGGAAGGTAACACCAGTGACAATTGTCATGAATAATTGCTATAATGGCTGCTATTAGTTATCAAACCACATGTTGTCAATCATGGTATACTTATTAAATTAAGTAGTTGTATCCATTTGTACTCTAGTTTTTTACAATTCCCTAACAATAAAGTTGGTCACAATAGTGACGTCAACTAAAAGCTTCATATGAAATCAGGAGATGAATTAGAAAATTTCTGATAATTGGAAGGAGACAGTGGACTTAAAGGAGTAGTTCACTTTCAGAACAAAAATGTACAGATAATGTACTCACCCCCTTGTCATCCAAGATGTTCATGTCTTTCTTTCTTCAGTCATAAGGAAAACATTTCAGGATTTCTCTCCATATAATGGACTTCTATGGTGTCCCCCTCCCCCCCGAGTTTGAACTTCTAAAATGCAGCTTCAAATGACTCTAAGCGATCACAGCCGAGGAAAGAAGGGTCTTATCTAGCAAAACGATGGGTTATTTTCTAAAAAAAAAAAAAAAATTACAATTTATATACTTTTTAACCTCAAATGCTCATCTTTTCTAGCTCGGCAAGAAGAGCGCTTGAGATTATATTGTATATAAATTGTAAATTTAAACTGCATTTTGGAAGTTCAAACCCTGAGAAATCCTGAGCTAATGTACATTACACATCAACAAAGGCCTGCAGAGGACCTTTAAAAGTGTCGTCTTTTATGTAAAAAAAAAATATTTATATATATGTTTTATAAGCTTTTTACAATTAAAACAACAGAATAAGTACAAGTAAAATAAGTTATCATACAAATCAGTATTAACAAAATGTATTTGTACTACAGAGGTGGCACAGAAGAACACAAAAGTGGCTTGTAGCTGTATTTTCATATGTTTAATGAGGCTTAGAGGTGGCAATCAAATTCAAAAATTCATGTTGAGATTAATGTTTTAAATACAAAATTTTGAATCTGGAAATGTGAAGTCATTTAAATAACTGAAAAGACACTAACAATGAAAATAAATGAAATGTACCTTCCAACGATATAGAAATACATGGTTAACCTACAGAGTAGTAATTCTAATAAAAATCAATGTTCATCAATATTGATGCAATGTTGAAACACTACTTAGATCTGAAGTGATTTTTGTAAATAAGTGGTCGAAAGCTGTCGTGACCCGTCTAGTGACTGATCTTTGTATGATAATCCACAAAACGTGAAGACTTTCTGAATGTATATAAGCAGTAGGCTAGTTTAAAAAAGAACATTTAAAAAGGTGAAAATGAGGAATTGGGGAAAATCAATTGATTATGAATAATTGTGTAAATAATATGTAATGTAACTAGTCTGATTGCAAGTATTTAAAAATGTAATTTAATTTAATTACAAGTACTTAATTTTTGGAATCTGATTACATAAAACAAATTACATGTAATCAGTTACTACCCAGCTCTGCAGATACATATGTTTTATTTCTTAGATGTTGACATGTCTACATGTTTCTATACATTAAATTAATAAATCACTATATCAATTTTTCTTTTGTGCCAAAAATCATTAGGACATTAAAGCTCATGATCCATAAAGATATTTAGTCAATTTCCCACCGTAAATATATTCAAACCTAATTTTTGATTAGTAATATGCATTGCTGAGAACTTAGTTTGGAGAACTTTAAAGGCGATTTTCTCAGTATTTTGATTTATTATTATTATTATTATTCATAGACCCATCTCTTTCTTACTTTTTAATCTAAAGAACCCTCTTGCGTAATAAAGAACCGTTTGTTCATTATTAATGTTAAAGATTCTTTATGGAACCATTTAGACAAAAAAGGTTCTTCTATGGCATCGTGAAGTACCTTTATGTTTAAGAGTGTATATGAAAATCTATCATAAAATAAACCTAAACACTTTTTCAAATTTAATTTGTAAAAATGATTAATGCAATTTAAATAAATAAATAAATAAAAATTACAACGGGCCTCCTTTAAATTTTTGTTTTTTATAAATTAATTTCTTGCTATTAAATAAGCCTTAGTAAGACCAAGGGGTCTGCTATTTTATTCCAGACACAGTAATTTGAGTCTTTTAAAAGGTAAAAATAAGGACTTTGCTAAGAAAAGTCACTTTTACTTAAAAGAAAAACAAGAACTGCAAATGAAATGCAAATATAAATAAATAAATAATATATAAAAAATAATAGCAGCAATTTCATATTATTTCTGTAGAAAACCAAAGCAGAATACCATATCTATAAATTGTTTTAAATTTTCTTTTGTGACCCTTGATTCATAAGGGTCAAAAAACTGAATAAATAAGCTTTCCATTGATGTATGATTTGTTAGGATAGGACAATATTTGGCCGAGATACAAAATCTGGAGTCTGAGGGTGCAAAAAGTATTGAGAAAATGTAAAAGTTCTCAAAATTAAGGTCTTATCAATGCATATAACTAATCAGAAATTACGTTTTCATGAAACATGATCTTTACCTAACATCTAATTTTTGGCATAAAAGAAAAGTACTTTTAAAAAAAAGTAAAAAAAAAATAAATGACTGCATGAAAAAAAAAAATACGTTTTTTTTTTTTTGTTTGTTTTTTTTCATTTAATATAAAAATGTAAATCAATTGAATTCATAAAACAAACTATTTTCATGTGCAGTTTCTCATATCATTTAGGTTAAAACTAAAAAATTCCAAATCACATTGGGACAATTCATTCAAAAATGGGCCTTTTTTTCCGATTCAACACAAAATCAAAGCGTTTATTATAGTGCAATCCACCAGCAATAGAATAATACACATCAAAAGCACAAGTACAGACAGGGTTTATTATGTTTTATTATTTTTGTAACACTTCCTAACTTCCTCTATGGTTGTTGCACACAAAAAGAAAGTGTCTGCAAAGAACTCAAATCTCATACAATGAAGTTAAAGGAAAACCTCTTCCATATTTAATTAGCTGTAAATTTCACAACATGCAGATCCTTCAAACTTGACCCAGCAACTACGAGCTCCACATATAACCACTCGCTGAGGCGTCATTGTGCCATTCCCGTTCCATTTATACTCCCTTAAACCATCACAGAGCCTCAACCCTGTGTGAAAAGGCATTTACAACTTGCCATTTTAAGTAGGAACTGCATTTGTTCCTTTTTTAAAGCGATTTTACGAGGTCATATAGGACCTGCCAATCACCCGCCGATCACACCTTAAACTGGAGTTGAGTTTTCACTCTGAATAACAGTGTTATGTTATATGCACTCTTTAACCATTACTGCTTTGCTGATGAGTGAGCGCTGAGCGTTTACATCCAGCATGGCATAAACATTGGGTCTTATAGTGGGAGTCATAATGAATGGCATTCGCAGCTGTGGCCCAGGCTTTTTTTTTTTTTTTTTTTTTTCCTCTCTCTCTGAACAGCGATCTAGTGCAAAGGGGCAACATCATGACTTAGCACAGGTCTAATGAGCGAGGGTGCTAATTTGTGGGTGTTGCTTTCTGCCCTTTTTAGAAGATAAACTTTTTATACTACTAACACTGGCTAAAAATAGATATACATTCCCTTTTTTTTTTCCCTCTGTAAGTCATTATTTGCACCACAGCATCTTTCAAAGACAACTATTAGATGCAATTATGTAATTCACAGTTTAAACTGAACAAAATTTATATTAGAATGTATTTAAATGATTTTCTGACGGATTTTCGTCTGTTGATTATAGTAATTCGGTAAGTCTTAGAAGCGTTATATGAGCTCTTTCATGCGCGGCTCCACCTGTCATTGTGGTTACGACTTTTTCTGAGGGTTTTCTCTGTGCAGTTGTCCTGCTAATGTGGAACATTTTGTTCAGAGCTTGTTTTCGTGTCAGTCAATCCCTGAAGCAGATTTGCTTTCCTGCCGGTCAGGAATACTGCGGGATTGTTTGCAGGTGGTTAATGGGGGTGTCAGAAAGAGTCTAATTGATATCTTCTGCATTTGCCGTTGATTCGTTTAACAGGCATGAGAGTGATAAACTAATCAACAATTCTTTATGCTCATATATTATATAGTGACCCTGGAACACAAAACCACTCTTAAGTGGCAATAGCCAAAAATTGGTCAAAATGATTTATTTTTCTTTTATGCCAAAATCATTAGGATATTAAGTAAAGATTGTGTCCCATGCAGATATTTAGCAAATTTCCTACCTTAAATAAATCAGAACTTAGTTTTTAGTTAGTAATATGCATTGATAAGAACTTCAGTTGGACAACTTTAAAGGCGAATTGTCTCAATATTTAGATTCCAGATATTCAAATATTGTCCTATCCTAACAAACTATACAGCAAAATAAGTTTATATCTCGTAGTTTGGACTTTGTAACTCGATTTAATTTAACAATAGTGAGTTTGTCAATTTTGAGGAAATAGAAAAAAAAACAAAAGTGTGGGATGTAAACTTGTGATTCTGAGCCGATCAGAAAAGAGAATGACGAGTTATTTTTTTTATTTTTTATTTTTTTCTTGTAGGAATTGCGAGAATTCAGAGTTTTGAAATATAAACTCAAATGGCTTCTATAGAGTCCTACTTGAAAATGGTCATGATTATCTTCACCCACAAAAAAATGTCAGGACTGTTTGCAAATACTGGTTTGGTCTGTTTTTCTGTCTATATGTCTATCACTCTATCTATCGTTCTATCATTCTATCTATTGTTCTATCTATTCTATTTATCTGTTTAATTTGTGATCTATCGTTCTATCTATCGGTCTATCTGTTTAATTTATCGTTCTATCTGTTTAATTTGTGATCTGTCGTTCTATCTATCATTCTATTGTTCTATTTATGTTTAATTTATCGTTCTACCTGTTTAATTTATCTTTCTGTCATTCTATCATTCTATCTATTGTTCTATTTATCTGTTTAATTTGTGTTCTATCGTTCTATCTATCATTCTATTTGTTTAATTTATGATTTATCGTTCTTTCCTTCTATCATTCTTTATATCGTTCTGTCATTCTATCGTTCTATCATTCTATTGTTTATCTGTTTGATTTGTGATCTACCGTTCTATTTGTTTAATTTGTGATCTATCGTTCTATCATTCTATCATTCAATTTGTTTAATTTGTGATCTGTCTATTGTTCTAGCATTCTGTTATTCTGTCATTCTATCGTTCTATTATTTTATCATTCTATTTTCTGTTTATTTTGTGATATCTATCGTTCTATTTATCTCTATGTTTTATTTGTGATCTACTTATCTATTTGTCGTTCTATCATTTTATCGATTTCCATCTTTATCTACTTCTATTTATCTGTTTACTTTGTGATCTATCTGTCTATGTGACTGTTGGTTGCTCTATTTATCTTTTGTATGTAATTTGTTGTCTGTCTGTTCTATTTATCAATGTTTAATTTGATCTGTCTCTCGGTCAGTCGTTTTATGTGTCTGTTTAATTTGGCTGTCTGTCGTTCTATTTATGTATGTTTAATTTGTTGTCTGCCTATCGATCTAACATTTGTTTTATCATTTTGTCTTTAAAACTCTTAAACATATTATATGTAGTCTGACTATATCAATCTGTCTATCATTAAACATTTAACATTTGTTCATTCTAGCATTTGTTGTGTCATTCTGTCTGTATCTATTACTCTGTAAGATCGATCTGTCTGTCTTTTGATCTAACATTTGTTCAATTTATCATTTTGTTTTTCTGTAAATCTATTTCTTGATTCTATCTATCTAATCATAGTTTTGTTTTATTTATCATGTAGTTGGACATTGATTTTTCACTAATGCATTCAGCAGTGAGCGTTAGTGATTCAAAGTTTCCAAGACTACTTAAAGCCTGTTATCCAGGTTCAACTTCTTCACACATCTTTGTTACATTTAGAAGAAATCTCACCCAGTGTTTTGAGTCAGATGAGAGCCAAACGCAAAACCCTTCAGCCTTCATCCAGACCTCCAGCAAATCTTTGTGCCTGGGTCTCTCCGTCAGCAGTAATGTTCCACAGCTTTACAGTGCGAGAATCAAAGGCTTTGCACGTAGACGGGCCGCAGGGGCCCCATTGTCCCCCACAAAATGTTAATGGTAGGAAATGTTAATAATCTGCGCACTGGGGTCTGGCCTTTGATGATCTGTTGACGAAACTGATCCGCCACTTTTGAGTGACTGACTAATGGCATTCCTCACACTTGCTCTATCATTGGCTGGAGAGAGAATGAAAGTGTACAGCAGCCCTCGGGGACTCCCAAATGGTCAAGTGCCTTTAACGTCCCCGCTTCATGTCTTATTCCTCCAGCTTTATCACCAGCCCCTTTGAACACCCTTTTTTATCCACACTTTTTTTAGACGTTTGAGGGTCTGGCAGAAGCTCAGTGAGAGGGCGCGAGTGGGCTAACTTTCATTACCGCCGCTGATCCCAGAGGCACCGGAGGCCAGTCCAAAACAACACGGCTGATCGGAAAGACTGGACCTCCATTGGGATTCAGAGCGGAAAAAACTCTCGTGACTCCCAGGAAGCAACTCATTGGATTTTCTAGCGGGTAGAAAGTTGTTTCTACCATGAAGCAAACTTGGGAAAAGGGTGTTTTTGAAAACGGCCAGTTAAAAATTTCCGGAAATGTTGGGAAAGCCTCCGCTGAACACCTCCAGAGGTAAGGAATGCGCTGCTGTGGGAAAAGTAGTTTGTGTTGCACGGAGATCTATGAGAAATCAATTTGTTCGAGTTTTTCCGCCAACGTTTTAGTGGATAAATCACACTTAAGTAGCAAGAAATCTTCTTTAAATGCTTGAAGTCGCACGGTTCTTCTCAAGGCACTCCAGAATGATGGATGGGTTCGATGAGTGTAACTTGGAGTACTTTGCCAAAGTGTAATTCCACTGCGATTCTGAGCAATATTGTAGTAGCCGAAGATCTCCAACATAAACACAGTTATCATTCCTCCAGCTTATCCCATCATGCTTTCTGTCTCATCACTAATCTAACCATATGTTTCATCAATGCAATTGCTTAATGTCCACTTTATTTTAAGGTCCAGTTCTCGCTATTAACAAACTGACTTTTGCCTTAAACTCTTAACTTGCTGCTTATTAATAGTAAGGTAGTTAAGTTTAGGTTTTGGGTATGGTTAGAGATGTAGAATATTGCCATGCAGAATGTGTGCTTTGTAAGTGCTAATAAACAGCCAATATGTTAATAGTAGTCATGATAATAAGCGATTAGTTATTAGTGAGAATTGGTCCCTGTTTTAAAGTGTTACCCTTATTTTGGTTACTTTTTTTGACCAATTTTTGTTCAAACACACACTGGTTCTGATTCTAAGTTTTAAGTTGCACATAAAATATATTTACTTGGTTCAATTGACAATTATTATCAATTATTATCATTAAATACATTTAATAACGAACAATCCTTACTAATAATTGTGGAATAAATAATAGTATTTATTGGTAATGGATTTGGTCAAGCTAATTTAACTTTACTAATAGTTAACAGGACTAAGTATTGAAAAACAAAAATCCATATATATTTAAATACAGTTAAATTAAAAGCAAACATTAACAAGACTTTTAAACATAATTATCATTAACATTCCTTATGACCACTCTAGTGGTCATAAGGAATGTTAATGATAATTAATAAATATAATTAATAAAATATAATGTTAATGATAACTAATAAATATACTAAAATGTATTTGCAATACATTTCTTTTATGCTAAGTATACTACGAATAAATTTACACCTACTTTATTTATCTACTTAATAAAAACACTTTGCAGTTGTACTTTAGTGTACTAAACTAGTATACCTGAAGTCTGCTAAATTGGAACTAATTTTGTACTTAACACACTTTAATTGTGGTGAAGTCTGACTAAAGATATACTGAAGTATATTTAATTGTGCTAAAGTGGAACTGTTGCAAGTATACTTTAGGTACACTTTAAATATATTGCTTTTAAGGACCAATATTATTCAAAGATCACACAATCCTCATCAATAGTGACTTTAAAACATTTTAGCACAAGTAGTACTCCAAATAATGTTATATTAGGAAGTTTTACGCGATATGTCAGTACATATCTTAATAGATTTAAACTATACTTAGTATAAAATAAATATATTACTTTTTTGCTTGGACAATTATGGCATAAGTAATATTTCATTTTTAAACTTATCTTTAGGTCAGACAAAAGTGTTGAAAAGAGCTAATTAGTACATTTACATTTCTCACAAAACACTAAAAAATACTGTATCAAAACAAACTCAATCAAGCCCAGTATAAGTTTGCATGATTGATAACTGATCTAAAAGTAAATCAATTCAACGCATGCACTAAAATGTCGTTTCAACCAAAAATTACATAGCTGATTTTTTTTTTCTACAATTTGAATCAATTATAAAGAAGTGAAAAATGATTAGCATGGGTCTCCACAAACGGGCAACACATGCGAGTCATGTATGTGGCCCCCGTTGAATGTTTTCAGCAGATGTTACTGGTGACAAACTGCTATTCGCTTGTACCAGATAAATGGCACACGGCGTGATCAGTGCTGATGTGCGCATAAGTGATGGCCACATTCCTGCAACATGCCTCTCTATGAAATCACTTAGCACTGGTCGAAATATAATAATGATCATGCAAAAAACACTTGTGTTCGATAGTATTGCAATATTTAGACGGTGTTGCATAAGCAAGGAAAAGTATCTTTTTGTAAATATGCCATAGTACTTGAAGTACTACGTAACTTGCTTGAGTACAGGCGAACCAAATTAACATTGTATACCGTACGAACATGGCAGTAATATGCAGTCTTGACTGAAAACCCCCCTGTAGGGTCTCCAGCGGCTGACGTATAGAACCACGCGGCTCTTCCGTGTGTGTTACTGACAGAAATGTGGGCGTTAATTTTGTTGCAGCGCTAAAAAGGTGTCCGTTTATGGACGTGCCGTCCACAAAGTCTATTTTAACCCATCAACATTCTCTGTTTTTGCATAACCCTTTCTGTGAGCCATGTGGAAGGTGTATTATGTTGAATCTGACCGTTTTACATTTCATATTCTGTTTTAGTGTATAAAAAATTATGAAAAGCAAATATATGCACTGCAAAAAAAGCTTTTCTTACTTAGATTTTTTTCTTGTTTCCAACCAAAATAGCAAAAAATTCTTAAATCAAGGTTTTTCTAGACGAGTAAAAATTATTTTCTTGTTTTCAGAAAAAGTCAAAATTAAGTGAGTTTTTGATTAGAACTGGCAAAATTACCTGCCAGTGGCAGATAAAAAATATATATATAAAAAATATATAAAAAAAAAAAAAAGATTTTTTTTCTTACCCCATTGGGAGATAATTTTGCTTGTTTCAAGCAAAAACACACTTAATTTGGACTTGTTTTTTTCTGAAAACAAGGCTAATTTTTATTCGTCTAGAAAATCCTTCTTGATTTAAGAATTTTCAGATATTTTGGTTGAAAACAATCTAAGTAAGAAAAGCATTTTTGACAGTGTAGACCACAAAACCAGTCATAAGTCGCACGGTTATATTATAGCAATAGCCAAAAACACATTGTAAGGGTCAAAATTATACGCCAAAAATCATTAGGATATATAAGGATATACAAGTAAAGATATATTGTAAATTGTCTACCATAAATATATCAAAACTTAATTTCTGATTAGTAATATGCATTGCTAAGAACTTAATTTAGCAACTTTTCAAAGATGATTTTCTCAATGTTTTTTTTTTTTGCACCCTCAGATTCCATATTTTCAAATAATTGTGTCTCGGCCGAATATTGTCTTATTTTAACAAACCATACATCAATGGAAAGCTTATTTATTTAGTCACATATTTCAAATATTGTTTAGTCAATTGCATATTTGCAATGTGGAATACGTATGCAAAATATACCTTTTAGACTTTAAAAGTACATTTCCACTTAATCTCATGTTAAAAAAATGATCAGAGATATTGTTTAAATTGGAAATGAGTTTGAAATTACTATTTTTTTTTTTTTATGCACTTTCAGTTAAAAACAATTCAAACATGACTTTTACAATTTCGTGGCATTGCTTGAAAAATCTCCGCCATGCTTAATTGCTAAGTCTGCTTAATTGTTTAACAGTGCCTTCCAGGTTGGCTCTTGCGTTAAACGCCGCAGTGCATTAAACCCTCAGCTGCCTGAGTGAGGCTTTTCACAGCCAGCGAAAGGTCGTGGGCTCTGACAGTGCGGTGAAAGATGGGGTATTTTTGATGGATTGTTTTTAAATAGCGCAGTGGGCCGTAGCATTAGGACTGGTATTGTCAGGATGTATCGGGACTGTTGTGCTGGCCTTTTTCCTCTTGTCCGCCGCGCAGTATCGCTCCCTCTCTTTTCCCATATATCCCTCCTCAGCTGCTCTCTCTATATCACTCTGCCAGCTAGACCCAAAGGGGGAAGTTGCCTCGTACCCCCGGGAACGTGAGGGCTGATGGGAGTCCCAGACGCCATTCTGGGTTACAGCGCTTTTGAGTTTTACGGATACTGGTGTGAACTGCCGCGAGAATATGCCCCTGGAAAGGTACATTTGTGTTTCTGTTAGATTTTATTGTGACTTTTAATAATTTTTTCAAAGCAGTCTTAGTTGTGTGGTGTTTGGTCTTTAAAAGGTTCGATTTAGATGTTTCAAACACTGTATAAAGTGGTGAAAGGTTTTAAGCTCGTTTCTTAGTCAAGGCCTGAGCGCCGTGTTGACCTTGGCTCTTCATAGCATGCGTGTTTGCTGGTATTACCAGGGATGCTTAAATCACAGCTGGGAAATATTTTGTGAATGCCTTTGTCCCTTCAGCTCTTAAGACTACCGGCTATTCGGTTGCCTTTTGTCATTAGCTTCATATGTATGCGGTCATCAAGCCGTATTGTAACACAATGCTGCATGGAAACACTTGTGTTTTGAGCTGTTTGATGTGTAGATGCGGCAGCAGAGGCCTATGAAGTTCTGAAATGACAGGAAAGAGTTGAACACGTGTGCCGAAGATGGTCAACATGACCTTTTAAAGCAAGAAATGCTCCTTTTGTTGGTCCTGGAACAACAATAAATATGTAAATTTGAAAAGCAGGAAACAAAAATGGTTTGTACAATTGGTGATCACTGAATACAGACCTGTTCTTCAGTCAAAATGGGATGTAGGATCTCCAACTACACTCTTAAAAAAATAAAGGTGCTTCACAATGCCATAGAAGGTCTAAATGGTTCCATAAAGAGCCTTTAACATCTGAAGAACCTTTCTGTTTCACAAAATGTGCTTGGTGTGAAAGAAGGTTCTTCAGATTATAAAAAGGTAAGAAAGAGATGGTTCTTTAAAGAACCTTTGACTGATTTGTTTTTTGTTGAACCAAAAATGGTTCTTCTATGGCATCGCTTGAAGGTGATTAATTTTTAGACATTGGGCAACACTTCATGGACAATGGGAATTACTTCCCATCATAAATTAATTCCCAATGTCCTTGTAGTGTTGTCCAATGTCTGGACGATGGTGTGCTAATCAAAAACTTGCTAAGGTAATTATTGCTTTGCTGTTTTATTTCTTTATACGCCATCTTTTAAACACTGGACAGCCTTTCATGAATGTTAGGAATGACTTCCAGTCCTAAATTAGTTCCTGACATCCACAAAGTGTTGTCCAATGTCTGAACGATGGCGTACCAATCAAAAATGTGTTAAGCGAACTGTAGAGTGTCTTTATATGCCATTTTTTAGACATTGGGCAACACTTTATGGATGTTGGAAATGACTTCCAATCTTAAATTTGTTCCTGACGTCCACAAAGTGTTGTCCAGTGTCTGGAAGATGGTGTACTAATCAAAAACTTGCTAAGGTAATTATTGCTTTGCTGTTTTATTTCTTTATACACCATCTTTTAAACATTGGGCAAGCTTTCATGAATGTTGAGAATGACTTCAGATCATAAATCAGTTCCTGACGTCCACAAAGTGTTGTTTAATGTCTGGACAATGGTGTACTGATCAAAAATGTGCTAAGCTAACTAGCTTTGCTCTTAAGACATGCCCAAGATGCCTGGATGATAGCGTACTAACAAAAAATGTGCTAAGCAAACTTTAATGTTGGTGTTTAATTTCCAAAACACCATCTTTTAGACATTGGGCAATACTTTATGGATGTTGGGAATAACTTCCAATCATAAATTTGTTCCTAACGTCCACAAAGTGTTGTCTGATATCTTGACGATGGTGTACTAATCAAAAACTTGTTAAGCTAACTGTAGCATAGCTGTTTTATTTTGTTTTAGACCATCTTTTAAATATTGGCCAACACTTTATGGATGTTGGGAACGATTTTCAATCATAAATTGGTTCCCAATGTCCACAAAGTGTTGTCCGATATCTAGATGATGGCATACCCATCAAAACCTTGCTGAGCTAACTAGCATTGTTCAATGGTTTTAGACATTAGGCAACCATTCATTATTGTTGGGAATGACTTCCAATCATAAATTCATTCCCAACATCCACAATGTTTTCCGATGTCTGAAAGATGGCGTAATAATCAAAAACTTGCTAAGCTAACTGTAGCATTGCTGTTTTATTTTTTTAAACACCATCTTTTAGACATTGGGCAACACTATATAGGTATTGGCAATGACTTCCAATCATAAATCCGTTCCCAGCATCAACAAAGTGTTGTCCACTCTCTGGACAATGGCGTAGTAATCAAAAACTTGCAAAGCTAACTGTAGCACTGCTGTTTTATTTCTTTATACACCGTCTTTTAGATATTGCACAGAAGTTTATAGATGTTGGGAATGACTTCCGGTCATAAATTCGTTCCCGACCTCCACAAAGTGTTGTTCAATATCTGGGCGACAGTATACTAATCAAAAACTTGCTTCGTTAACTTTAATATTGCCGTTTTATTTCGTTATACACCATTTTCTAAATATTGGGCAACACTTTATGGATGTTGGGAACTTCCAGTCAAGCAATTAAACACTGCAATAGAGCATTTGTTCTGAACACTCTTAAAAATAAAGGGTTCTTTATTGGCATTAATGGTTCTATCAAGAACCTTAAACATCCATGGAACCATTCAAATGCAGAAAAGTTTCTTTAGTTCTTCAAAATGGTTCATTTAGGATCTGTTCATTGAAAGGTTCCTTGAGGACCCAAAAATGGTTCTATGGCATCACTGCAAAAACACCGTTTTGGAACCTTTATTTTTAAGAGTGTAGATGTTGCGATCATCAAAAAAAAATGGTCTGTTTACTATAAAAACTGCAAACAGTTTTACCTTCATGTATTTGTAAATTACTATCTAAATCTACATGTTGACACGTTTGTGACAACCCTGCAAAACATCTTGACGCTTCCATTTATTGCGTCGTCTTCTGATGTCTCCTTGATCTCTCTTTGTAATTGCCAAGCCCAAATGGTTCTGACGCCATTTGGCTAAATCTTGGGGTTCAGACAGTCTGTCTGAATGTGCCTTGTTTCCTCCTGTGGCTTGGATCAAATGACGGTTTATTCAGGAAGGTGTGATCTCTCAAATATCAGCACTCGCCCTTTCAGCAGCCATAAGACGGGTGCTGTCAGCTGCTTTGATCGATGGACGCTGGTAAAAAAAACGACGGCCATTAATTATCAAAACCAGTTTGGTCAGTGAGGTTGGTTAAACAAATTTGGGAAGCGTCAGTGTTTGAAAAGACAGTGGGCACAAGTGCCATTTCCTTCACGTCCGTGGACAAATGCAACAAATACAGTGTGAAAAGATTTGTCGCCAAGGCGCCACGTTAGCTTGGTGAAAAAGTGTTAGGCTTGGCCCTCAGCTGGTGTCAACCGCTATCAGCCTATTTGTGGTGGCACTTATTTGTTTCCATCTTTGCAGAATTGCGAGTTTCCTGCTGTGGCCGTTTGGGGTTCGGGCCTCTGAGCAAGTGTTCATTGCTTTGTTGACACGTAGAAGCAACTGGACTAATCTTTTAAGTTAAATGTATGACAGTTTTATGGCACTAGCAACTTCTATTTCACTGAAAGGGAATTTCTAAACTTTGAAGTGCTTTGGAAGCAAAAGGCACTTTGGTAATTCTGATGTTGAAAGTACATCACATGATATTGCCATAGTCTGAGTCAAAAGAGAGAGAGAAAAAAAAAAGAAGAAAACCTCCACAAGTCAGTATTTGATGTAATTAGAAATGGGAAGCCCTGATCACTGCTTCACACCAATCCCGATGCGGTTTCCCTTTTCGGAAAGTGCTCGATGTGACGTCACTGACAGCTCTATATGTGTTTGATTGAATTATATGTAATGAGCTCTCGCTGTCGGGACCGTCCTGCTGTGTGCCGAACATATCCTGAAAACACGTCGGCCAAGTGTAAAGGTCCCTGGGTAAACATTGTCTAAATTTAAAGAAGGTGTTTATCTGAGTTTAATTGGACGTCTGTCCCTGAGCAGAATCGAGGCATGAGGCAGATCTGCTTATAAACTAGATTTAGCCTTTATTCGATTGTTAAAACACAAGGTCCTCCAAGGCCAGAATTAAAAATCATTGTCATGCCGCTGTAGGTGCGTTCAGTGTTCAATGTCAAATTCCTTTGTGTGACATTGTGTGTCTGTCTGATAACTCCTGACAATACAGTATCACATATCACATTAAAGTCAATACCGTTTCCCTAAATAACTGTATACCAGTTTTGTCCCTCACATCCCAATCAATTAGTGCTCCTTAATTCTGTGTCATAACTTTAGTCCTTTCAACTCAAAAAAGGAGGAATTCTGTCATTATTTATGCTCCTTTAAAAGTGTTTAAAGTCATTAATTACTCTCTCTCATGTCGTTCCAAACCCCCAAGACCTTTGTTTATCCTCAGAACACAATTTAAGATATTTTTGATGAAATCTGAGAGCTTTCTGGCCCTGAGACAGCCACGCAACAGAGACGTTCAAGGCCAAGAAAAGGTACTGTGATAGCAACAACGTTACTATTAACCAGTTAGATTTTAGAGTTATGACCCAGGTTGTACACTAATAAAACGTTACAAAGACAATTGCGGTTTACTAATGAATCATGCGCCAAAAAAGACGGCAAATTGGCATTGAGTGCACTGTTCCCCCATCTTTTCATGTAACTAACATGTCACAGACCTTGACAACACCCCCGTCATGCCTTAATGCCAGGAATGTGTACGGTTTCTCTCTTTAAAGACTTTGAAATCTCTTGTCTAAAGCTCAGGGTTGCACAGATGCTACAGCTCTGTGAACTGTGAGGAGTTTGTAGCATGTGTGCTCACCATAAAGGCATTTTGCTTTCATCTACGGGCATCGCAGTTCAGGAACAACATATATATATATTTTTTTTTTTTTTTTTCTGTGGAATTATAGTAACATGATAATTCTCTGTGTGAGTTTCTGGGATGTCAAGCCAAAATATTGAAATGAGGATAATACTTTAATGTGAAACACAACTAATTCCAATATATGTAGTATGTTAAAACACATACTAGTTTAATGTACAGAGACGGCTTTAAGTAAGCCATTTGTAAGTTGATTTCCCTAAAAACATTGCGTCTCTGTGGTGTTTATAAAACATTGCTTTGTGTTTTTTGGACCAGCTCAGCATAGCAACAGACTCGGCCGATGGCACGAGTTTGGGACGGGGCTATGTGTTTCCCTAACCAATGGCAGGCAGAGTCTCTGGGTGAGGGGAAAAGGGAAAAAACCTGTTTGAAAACAGTTAAGTCTGTTCCCTCTTAGAGACACTGATTACTCTTTGAGATAATATGATTATATTATGTGATTATGTTAAATTATATTACATTTTATAATTAACCTATTAAAACTAATAATATTAAAGCACAAATTCTTGAAGCTTATCTGAGATTCAGGGTGATGTTGTGACTCATCTCCGCTAAATATGATTATGACAATTATTTTAATTACAATTATTAATAGGTTCTCTGGTAAATAAGCTGTTATCATTCTCTCATACTTGACACCATCACACGTCGAGAATAACTGTGAGCCATTTTCATCAAATAATAAGTGTTTCTGCTCAAGGTTGATTGAATTTCTAACACCTCGTGTGTAGGCAGTAGGTAGCAGTATGGGTTTCTCTGTGAAGTCTTTACAGGGTTTAGCATAGGCTTGTAAGTGTTCGGGGTGCTAAGCACCGGGCTAAATATTTCTTTTGTTGTTCACCGGTTTATGGTATTTTCACACATTCTCTCTTCTCAGATCTTTAATGTACCATAAAACGGTACGTCATGTCCATCTAAAACAGATGTGGCCTGTTCAAAGAAAGTCCAGAGGTCACAAAAGTGCTTTTCTTCAGAAATCAGTCAAGTTCTAAAAGAATATATGAAGAAGAATGAAGAAAGATGCACTTTGTCCAAATATCGTTCCATCTACTAGATGGGACTTAGTGATTGACTGACTGAAATGTGTTGGGAATTCCTCTGGACAGCCGTTAAAAACTAGTGAAACCGAAGAGCCCTATGCGGGAAAGCTGTCTCCTGTCAGCAGACAGGTCCGCTTGGCCCTCAGAACCAAAGCACATGATTAACATACAGTGCGAATAAAACTAGACATCTACAAGATGCAGCTCTGACATGGTGACAGAGAACGGTGGGCGCTAATAATAGAATGACGCCACATGGTTTGATTTACGAATTTGACTTGCAAGGCCCAGGTGGAATCTTAAGATGTTTTGAGTTGCGTTTTCAGAGCTGTTTTGTGGATTTAAAAAAAATGAATTCTGTGGAATGGATTGGTCAAGCAGAGCTGAGAGCACTATAATATTAGCCAAAAATAAATACAAAATTGGTATTTAATTTTTTTTTGTCCACCATATTCAAAAGAGAGACCTGTTTCTCGACATCAGTTATATATTGCCTCCACCTGTTTCCCCGTGATCATATATGATGTGCATTGACACTTGGCCCTAAATTCTTGGATTATTAATTATCTATCCTTCAAACCCTGACTAGTCTTGGTTGATTTGTGGTGTATTAAGCTACAGATCAATGTACTACATTGGATGCGTAACCTACTTTTGCCATATTAAGCCAGTATAAGGTTCATCCACATCTGAAACAGAGAAGGGCCTGCTAGCAGGTTGCACTGAGGTCTCATGGTCTGGCCAGGTGTTCGGCGTATAAATTACGAGACAGGGCAGTGCCTAATGCAGTGCCCACATTTGCCAGCAGGTGTGCTGAAGGGAAGAAAACCGCAGGGGTCCATATATTTCACTACTCACCATTTGTAATTTTAGATGCTGACTGCTGCCGATGTTAATGGATAGCAATGCCTGATATTCCTCATGGACTAACAGAGGTGTTCGGCTCTGATCACATGACTGGGGAGCGCCTATAGTGTGTACTGTGTCACCGACGTGTTGTTGACTTGCTGACTTGCTGACAGTTTAAAATAGGTTACCTTTTAATCACTGCCAAGACCGCGGTAGCCGGTAGCCATTGTTCAGCAAGTTAGATAAATGAGGAGGAGCGAAATACATGGAATAATTGCCCTGTAATCCACTGGTGTTGGCACCTGGAAACTTGTTTCTCATTGGTGGTCGCTGTTGGACAGTTTATATGATTTTTAGTGATAGTTATATCACTAAAAATATCTTTGGTGAAACACTTGTACAGTATTTCTTTAAATTAAAAGCTGACGCAAACACAAAGCTATAGAATAGACCACATGCTTGCAATCTCTGAGGGCTTCAAGATTAATTTAGAGGGCACGGTGGCAACAGGCAAGCCATGTTTTACAGCGGCTTTACAGACCCTGTGACAGCTTGTCTTTCTCTGAGACTATATGATCTTCCTCGTAACACAAACCCACGTGGCCATGCCAAAAAAACTCCTCACCATATTAGCAGCAAAATTAATAGATGAAGGGGTGTGGGGATGATCTGAAAAGTAGTGGGCACTACATAAAACTTGTCTGCTTTGCCTATGAATATTAATTAGTAGGTTGCTAATCAATTATCATCACAGAGTGATGTTAACTCATTGCTAAATAGGCACTAGCCATAGTAGCATTAGTATTTAGTTAAGTCCACTGTGGAATTTACTAACAAGGTTCTACTTGAGGACTACAAATACCACAAGGATGCACGTTTGGGCTTTACATCAGGACTACAAAAAATTGTTTATGGAAAAAATGGCAACCTCTTCTAACAAGGTTGTACCACGAATATATTGCAACAATGCAAGTTCATGTTCTTGACATATTAGCTTTAGCATAGTAGCATTAGTGTTTGTGTTTTTGTCAACTGCGCTAGTTAACAAGGTTCTACATGAGGACTACAAATACCATAAAAACACAAGTGCTTGACAAATTATCATTAGCATAGTGGCATTAGAGTTTGTTCACTATGCAATTTAAGGTTGTACATACAGCTACAAGTACCACAAGGATACAAGTTGATGTTCTTGACTTATTAGCATTAGCATAGTAGCAATAATGTTTGTGTTTTAGTCAACTGTGCAAGTTAACAAGGTTTTACATGAGGACTACAAATACCATAACTCAAGTTTATGTGCTTAAAAACATGGCAACCTCTGCTAACAAGGTTATACCACAAATTACGTAAAAATACTAGGTTATTTGCATAACAAATTAGCTTTAGCTTAGTAGCATTAATGTTTATGTTTTAGTCAACTATGTTACTTAACAAGGTTCTACATAAGGACTACAAATACCACAAGGTTGCATGTTTGTGTTTGGCGTAGCATTGGCATAGTACCGTTAGTTTATTTGTTCACTCTGCAATTTAAGGTTCTTCATACACAAAATCCAAAAGAGCGCAAGTTGGTGTTCTTGTAGCATTAGCATAGTAGCATCAGTGTTTGTGTTTTAGTCAACTGTTAAAGTTAAAGTTCTACATGAGGACTTTATAAAGTTCTACATGTTAAAGTTCTACATGAGGACTACAAATACCGTAAAATCGTTTACATGCTTGACAAATTAGCATGGTAGCATCAGTGTTTATTTTTGCTATGCAATTTGTTAATGTTCTACATAAAGACTACAAATACCACAAGGGCGCAAGCTGATGTTTTTGACATTAGCATAGTAGCATTTGTGTTTGTTTTAGTCAACTGTGCAAGTTAACAAGGTACTACATGAGAATTACAAATACCATAAAATGCAAGTTTGTGTGTTTGACACATTAACATTAGCATAGTAGCATTAGTTTGTGTTTTAGTCAACTGTGCTAGTTAACAAGGTTCTACATGAGGACTACAAATACCATAAAAACACAAGTGCTTGACAAATTATCATAGCATAGTAGCATTAGAGTTGGTTCACTATGCAATTTAAGGTTCTACATACAGATACAAGTACCACAAGGATGCAAGTTTACATGCTTGAAAAATTAGCATTAGCATAGCAGCATTAATGTTTATTAATGTTTATTTTAGTTCACCAGAATACTATTTAATTGACTAAACTTAGCTGAGCTGGGTGACAAATAATTTTAAGTTGACTCAACAAATAGTTTTTATCGGTGTGTGTAAGTACAGTTGCAGTTATAGTCATTATTTCTTTATAAGAATTAAAAAGTACAAAAGCAGTCTTGTTTTCTAATATGTGACCTTGGACCACAAAACCAGTCAACGGGTCAATTTAAAAAAAAAATGATATTTATACATCATCTGAAAAACTGAATAAAAAAGGATGGGGACAATATTTGGCTGAGATACAACTATTTAAAAATCTGGACAAAAAAAAGTTCTTAGCAATGAATACTAATAAAAAAATGTGGTTTTATGATAGGAAATTTACAAAATATCTTCATGGAACATGATCTTTACTTAGCATCCTTATGATTTTTGGCATAAAAGAAAAATCAATCATTTTGACCCATACAATGTATTTTGGCTATCGATACAAATAGATCCATGCTACTTAAGACTGGTTTTGTCGTACAGGGTCAAATATCATGATATTTGATTCTTACTTTTTACATTAAGGTATTTTTTTTTTTTGAAAATGATAATTAAGAACATTACTTTTTGTTTTTGTTGGTTACAACACTTTGACTAGAGTCATTCATTGAAAACTTTTGTTTTAAAAAAAACACAACAACTTACAGTAACTTTGTTTGTTGCATCATCACTGTGGTGTTTGAAAGAAACGTCAGGTCTACCTGAGTTCTTGTTGGTGTGTGTGATGTTTTGGGTGTTATGTAAGACGGGCTGTGGGTGGACATGAGTCACCTCGACCCTTAAAATGTCTACATGACTCACTCTTCATACATCTGCCTGATATTTACATTGTGAATGAACACGAATAGCCCGTACCTTCGCACGGCCCACCCCGCAGACAATCAACGCCAACCTGCAGCTGTGTCATCCGCTCAGACTGCCTCCAGAGGGAAACTTTAGCTTTTTTGTCATCTTATCAAGTTGAGCTAATGACACCAGAAGCACAGGGTTGGCTGGCCCACCACGCTAAACGAAACAAACAATGTTTGGCAGGAGCCCACTGAGTTTGAGTCAGAAGAGATGTGGCGTAGAAAGAAGCTGTTGGAAAACACTGCAGTAGAACCCTGTAGGAAACAGTTTGGGAATGTAAATTTGGGCTTTCATTGTTCAAACATGAATGAGTCTCCTCCCAAAAAAAAAAAACAATCCAAAAAAAAAAGCCGTTTCATCACGATGTCAATTTGGAAAGCTAATGGAAATCTGTAAAGTTAATTCTCCATGTGTTCCCTAGAGAATTTCCAACAGGTTTTTAGAATAGTTGCTTGTTAGCAACTACAGTTTTCTGATATATCAAGCACATGAAGTTACATCTTTGTGGTATTTGTAGTCCTTATCTACAACCGTGTTAGCTTGCATGGTTGACCAAAACACGAAAACACTATTGCTACTATATATGTTAATACTAGATGACAAGCCCATAAACTTACGTTCTTATGTTATTTGTAGTCCTCACATAGAATTTTAACTTTTACAGTGATTTCAAACACACAAAAACTGATGCTACTATGCTAATACTTCATTGTGTCCTTGTGGTATTTGTAGTCTGTTTGTAAAACCTTGTTAAAAAGTGTTAGTTTGGACAAACACTAATGCCACTATGCCAATGCTAATTGTCAATTTTTTGTTTTTATGGTGTTTGTAGTCCACATGTAGAACCTTGTTAACTTGACTAGTGGACAAACATAAACACTAATGCTACTATGCCAATGCTAATTTGTCACACAACCTTGCATTTTTATGGTATTTGTCCTATTTGTTAAATAGCTAAGTTGACTTAACCACAAACATTAATGCTACTATGCTAATATGTCAAGAACATAAACTTGCATTTCTGCGGTAGAACCTTGTTAGCAGAAATTGCTATTTTGTCAAGCACATAAACTTTCGTATTTGTAGTCCTCATGTGGAACTTTGTTAACTTGCACAGTTGACTAAAACACAAACCCAAATGCTACTATGCTAATGCTACTTTATCAAACATATATCAACTTGTGTCTTGGTGGTATTTGTTGTCTGCATATAGAACCTTAAAAAAAAGTTTAGTCAACTTGAAATTTTAGGTTGTACTAAGTGACAACAAACCACATTTTTAGTTTAGTCAACTCAAATATCTATAAGTTCCTCAGTACAACGTAACATTTCAAGTTGACTAAACTTATTTGAGTTGACTAAACTCAGGGTAACAAATAATTTTAAGTTTTCTCAACAAATTTTGTTTTTTACAGTGCGCATGTATGATTATGTATATCTGCTATAGCCGTGGCCTAATGGTTAGAGAGTCGGACCCAAAGGTTGCAGGTTCGAGTCTCAGGTCCGGCAGGGATTGTTGGTGGGGGGAGTGAACAACCAGCAATACCACGACTGAGGTGAGTCCCTTGAGCAAGGCACCCCACTGCTGTGTGTGTGT
Source organism: Garra rufa (assembly GCF_049309525.1). Taxonomy (NCBI): domain Eukaryota; kingdom Metazoa; phylum Chordata; class Actinopteri; order Cypriniformes; family Cyprinidae; genus Garra; species Garra rufa. The sequence continues at coordinate 36,320,452 of NC_133367.1, read as the reverse complement.
GTGTGTGTGTGTGTGTGTGTGTGTGTGTGTGTTCACTACTGTGTGTGTGTGTGTGTGTGTGTGTGTGTGTGTGTGTGTGTGTGTGTGTGTTCACTACTGTGTGTGTGCACTTGGATGGGTTAAATTCAGAGAACAAATTCTGAGTATGGGTCACCATACTTGGCCTCACTTCACCTCCTTTCCTTTCCTTATAGATTTTAACACAATACAACAAGACAAATGTGTTAGCTAACATGACAAAAATTACCATAGTTTAAAAACCTGTAATATTAAGTTATAACATATAAAACATATAACAACACAGACCAACACATTCTCACCTGTGAACCCATTTCTTACCTATCCCATTTTTTTGCGCTTTTTTTTTTTTTTTTTTTTTTTTTGGACAACCTGTGACTGCGCAATGTTGTGGCATCTTGGAAAACTGATAGATTTTTACAGTAGCTATGTTTCCATAACCCTGTTTTATGCGCATTTTGAAGCATCATATCAGAAATCAGTAATGGAAATGCTACATTTCAACAAGCAAAATTTCTTAATTCGTAAAAAAGTTTTTACATTCGCTAGAGGTGTTTTTGGACCCATGCATAAAAAAAAGATAATGCGTATAATGAGAGATGGAAATGCATTTGCAGAATAAATTCCTCCATGTGCATTAAAAAAGTCATGTGATTTTATGCTATGAGATGGCATAACGCAAGTAATTTTCCTATAATTTTATAGGAAAATTCATATATTCAATGACCTCTCCTACTTTTCTTTGTGATATTTAGTGCCAGTTTTTCAGGAAGTCACAATTTTGCTCTCTTTGACTCATTGGATGGAAACAGTGCTTTTCATTATTTCGATGACATCAAATGGTTGCACTCAGCGGTCTACTGGTGCTACCTGTTGCTATTTTTACTGCAGCACAACTCAGAAAATAAAATACTGATACAATGACCGCAGCTACTGAAAGAGGTTAGAAATGGCGATGGATATAAACGTAGACTTAAGCCATCAATTTTCTGCACAAGGAGTCTAAACGCCAATAAATGGATATCGAGTGAAATCCACGCTGAGAAACTCCTTCAGTGTTCGTGGTGTCATGACAAGCATCGACATGTTTACATCCTGCCAGGATGGCATCTAGCGTTTCTCGTCTCTGCCATTTGTAAGCTCTTTCAGTAGCTGTGGTCTGCTAAAAGCCTCAAAGGCTTCAAGGTTAAAGTGGAGAGAACAAAGACGCTGGTCTTTAGGGAGGTTTATTCGTCCACAGGCATCTTCCCATTCTTTTTTCCTCTTCTTATCGCTAGAAAAAGCAGTGAAGACTTATCGCTTCTCTTGTTGTCCTTCGACTGAAAGTTACAAGCAAAAGCTGCACAATGTGGCATCATATCTATTTTATTTATAAGTTGTGTTGTAATAAAAATAGCAACAGGTAGTGGCAGTAGCTCACTGAGTGCAACCATTTGACGTCATCGAAATAATGGCACCCCATAGTCCAAAATATGTATAGAAAAATGTCAATTAATTTTGCACATCATCAATTAGGTTATATTAAGCCATACAAGTCTTAATACCCGGGTTTGCCTTTAAATCACTGGCCCGATGTGGTCTATGGAAACAAACAGACCGTCACTGCTCTATTCTCAGCTGCTGCTATCAGTACAGCTCATGCTTATCTCGTAAGAGCTTTGACAGAGACAGTCTAATGGAGGACGTGTGTCTAAGAGAGGGTGTCCAGTTTCATTAGACTTTTGTTGCCTGCCTTTGTCCGTCACTGATAAATGGAAGAATCTGTATCTTCTCAGTTTTGTGGATGACGGCAGTGATGTCTGTGAATGAGACAGAATGTGCTTGTGTGATCTCCAAAAGCGTATTAATATCATCTTATAACCCCAGGTGGCCAGAGTGAGGTCTGGAAAGTGTACAGCTGTCACCAGCTGTAACCTCTCATCAGATGATCTTTTCTAATCAATGGGCCCAGTGGGGAGGAAGTGATGTCAGGGGCCTCTCGTAATGGCCGGTAGTAATTAAATGGCTGCAAATGGGCCCCAGATGCAAAGTTAGTGTCACCCCCCCCCCCCCCCCCACCCCGATTGTGATGCTAAATTCAATTTATCAGTTGCGGTTTGATTGATTAGCATGGCCCACTTAGGCTGGTAGATATGGTAACATCATACGCCTGCAAAAAGCATCTTTCAACACTGATGACCATTTGAAAGAAGCTACTTGCCAGCCAAATGTAGCTGTGTGTGTGATGCATTGAGCTACACTGTAGCTCAATGCATTAGTGTGTGTGACTGTCAGATATGGCTGTTACTGGACGGAAGCAGGCAGGCTGCCAGACAGTGATATTTTCAGGCTTTACTGCAGAGCTAACTTTATTTTAATAGGGCTTATTTAGGGAAGTGCAAAGTGCAAGCTCATTGTGCGTGTATGTGTGAACTTCATCCGCAATATGCTTTAAGACATGATAAAGGCATTTCATGAGCTACAACTTTATAAACTCTTTTAATGTCATTTATTTGCATGTGCAATTGCTTCAAAAGTTTGGATGACTGACACACTTATAAAGGGATAGTTCACCCAAAAATGACAATTACCCCATGATTTACTCACCCCCGAGCCATCCTAGGTTTCTATGGCTTTCTTCTTTCAGACGAATACAATCAGAGTTATATTTAAAAAATGTCCTGGCTCTTCCAAGCTTTGTAATGGCAGTGAATTACTGTAGATTTTTTTTTTCCAAAGCCAAAAAAAGTGCATGCATCCATCATAAGAAGTGCTCCACATGGCTCTCAGGGGGTTAAAGGAAAAGTTCATTTTCAGAACAAAAATTTACAGATAATGTACTCACCCCCTTGACATCCGAGATGTTGATGTCTTTCTTTCTTTAGTTGTAAAGAAATTGTTTATTGAGGAACACATTTCAGGACTTCTGTGGTGCCCCAAGTTTGAACTTCTAAAAAGCAGTTTAAATGTGGCTTCAAACAATCCCAAATGCGGTTGTAAACGATCCCAGCTGAGGAAGAAGGGTCTTATCTAGCAATAAATAAATAAATAAATAAATAATTACAATTTATATACTTAACCTCAAACGTCTTGTCTTGCTCTACCTGAATTATTTTTTTTTTCCCGGTTTAAGACCATTCAAATCTTATTGTCTTCCCTTAACTTCAAAAATCATTCCAAAATCATCCTACACTGCAGAAGTACCGACCCAGTGTTTGCAAAGTGAACATGCAAAAAAGTTCAGACACCCTTAAGAAAAAAGGTAAAACAGTGATGTAGGGTGATTTTGAATTTGAGGGAGAAAACGAGACGGGAGTTTTTCAACGTATCCTAACTGCCCTGAACCGGAAAAAACAGAGTTCAGGCAGAGCAAGACAAGGTTAAGAAGTATATAAGTTGTCTGGGATTGTTTACAACCGCATTTAGGATCGTTTGAAGCCGCATTTAAACTGTATTTTGGAAGTTTCAAACTCGGGGCACCATAGAAGTCCACTATATGGAAAAAAAAACCCTGAAATGTTTTCCTCAAAAACATAATTTCTTTACGACTGAAGAAAGAAAGACATGAGAATCTTAGATGAAAGTGAGTACATTATCTGTAGATTTTTGGTCTTGAAGTGAACTTCTCCTTTAATAAAGGCGTTCTGAAGTGAACTGATGTGCTTGTATAAGAAAAATATCCATATTTAAAACTTTAGAAAATTTAGAACCAAGTCTCCAAACCAGTCTTCTCTTGGCTTATATACATCGAAATTCTCAATTTTTCTTTAAAAATCTGGGTAAAATGTTAGTTCTGTATGCATTTTGTCCATATAATAATAGCCAATGGGGCCCAAACCCAACACATTTTTTTTTTAATATTATGTTCTCTGTAAGAAATGATCTCTTCGAGTATATCCTTGATAATAAGAAGTCTTTCTACGCTGGCATAAACTCTCTCCAGCTGCTTACAGCTCTGGTGTCTGTCTTTTTGCCAGCGCTGCATTTGTGTAACGGCACAACAGTGGAAAAGTAACAGTAGAGTTTCATCCTCCACTTCCTCATTTGTCTTCTCTGACAGTCTGCGTGTCTTTATTAAATCCAGTAGGGAAATGACACCAGTGCGGCCCTTTTTATATCCAACTTCCTTGAGTATGTGGCAGCTGTTCACAGGTTTTCTGTAATCTTCTGTATTTACATTTAATGGCTATTTGACAAAGTATGGTTCCGCTCATGTGGCCTTATAGGTTTTTCATAATTGCATCTTGCTGAGAGATATCATGGAATAGATGTTCTGTAATATGGGTTTTGGCTGTGACTGTAATGCATCCAGATTTATCGTTGACTCTTAGGGTTTGAAATAAAGCCAGAGTGTATCAATTTGTCTTCAGTGATGTGTTAACAATGTAAAGCTACATTCCACAATCCTAGTAGTAAGCAAACTGCTACTGTTAGAGATTAATACTTGTATTTAGCGATGACAAATATTATCATACTAATAGTTGTCTGAATTTGTGGTTGATTGTAAACTCAATACATACCTTCTTTATCAAAGTTATTTGACATTATCAAGTTGATGTTCTTATATTTTATGACCATCTTAACTCTAGCAAACAAACTGATAATGTGTGAGATGTTGAAGGTGTCTGAATAAATTTAGGTTTGACTGTATACCAGGCTCTCGAACTCAGCTTCTGGAAGGCCACAGCGCAAAAGAGTTTAGTTCCAACCCTAAAACAACACACATACCTGTAGTTTTCAAATAACCTTGAAGAACTTGGCTAGCTGGATCAAGTGTGTAAAAGGTTGAAGCTAAATTTGCAGGGCTGTTCCCTCCAGGAACTGAGTTTGACACCCTTGATATAGACAAATATTTTGATGTCACAACTTAAGCTTGAGGCTGTATTTGTTCAGTTGGATCTGGTGTGCTAATGGATTGGGAGTAGCTTGAGAATGGAAAGTTAATGGACACTGTCTTTCTCCAAGCATTTTAGACTGCCTTGATGGTGCATTCAAGTCCTCCTGGGATGGTCCTGTTTATGAGGTCTTGTCCACACTAATATGTATCTTTTTCTCTTCGTTTTGGCCTTCTGTCCACACTGAAACAATGCTTTTGTCAAGAACAACAGAGTTTTTTGAAAACGTTCTCTTTGTAGTGTGGACTCTGAAAACGGAGGGTTTTAAAAACGATGACACATGTTTGTATGAGCTTTAGTAATTCGCAGTAAGGCGTTTTTTTTTTTTTAAGATTTATTTATGGGATTTTTAAGTCTTTATTTGGACAGTACAGTACAGAGTAGACAGGAAAGCATTGGATGGACAGAGAGGGACTCGAACTCGGGTCGCCGCAAGTGCAGTTTCGCTGTATGTTGGCGCACTAACCAAGAGGCCATTGGCGAATTTAACGTTTTCCGTCATGTATTTGGAAAGTGCATGAAAACGCTAATGTGGAAAGAAAGTGTTTTAAAACAAAAATGCAGTTTTCGCCTGTATCTGTATTAATAGATGTAGCCTGAGTTGGGTCATAATTACAATATGAAGTCCATTCAAATTGCTCCGGTTGAAGCAAGATGGCAGATTTTTTAACTCTACATCTACAAAAACATCAATTAATGAAGGTGCTTTTCATAATTGTACAATACTATGGTATTTTGCGCATGCAAAAAACTGGCATGCCCCCAACCAGGAAACTTGGGGCTCAAAGAAAATCCCAAGTTTCCCACTTATAATTACAATGTTGTGGTGCCGTTCATGTGCGTTCAACTCATAAATAAGTTTTCTGACATGACTTGAACATGCCATTTGATTAGAGTTGGTACTTAACGTCCAGAAATGGAGAAATCCACATTTATTGCACACTGTCAATCTTGTGCATTCGAGTCCTCCTGGGAAAATCCTATTTTTAATTTCTCTCAGTTTTGGTCTTCCGTCCACACTGAGACAGCGCAAAGATATGTTACTTTGTAGACTCTTTATATCACAGTCCTGCAAAGATGACAGAAAATGTACTCACAATTGCTGTGCTGTGTCAAAACTTGAGGGCAGTTGCATTTTAGATCAAACAAAAAGTTTGAGTGAGTGCAACCTGGACGCATTAGTGAAATTGATGCGATTTTTACATAAATAAAACAATCCTGTCTGAAGAATTGCATTAAAACTTAAATGGTCTGTTCTGTCTGTTTGAGCTTTTAAGTACACTACCAGTCACACTATCAGGACACACTTCCCCATCAAAGAAAATAGGGAAGTGTGTCCAAACCTTTGACTGGTAGTGTAGTTTTCGCAGTATGGCAAATTTAACGTTTTCCGACGTTTCAGTGTGGATGAGAAATTTTTGGAAAACACGAATGTGGAGAGCATTTTAAAACAAAAACGCCGTTCTCAAATGTATCCGGATTAATGTAGATGTAGCCAGAGTTGGGAAGTCATAATTACGGTATGAGTAGAGGTGTCCGGATAGATCGATTAGAGGTTAGATTCTGGTACTTTCCCAATGCATTGCGATTCTCTCTGGAATCAATTCTGAGCTTAACGTTTTAAAACAAATGTAGATGTAGCCAGAGTTGGGAAGTCATAATTACGGTATGAGTAGGGGTTTCGCGATAAATCGATTAGAGGACGGATTCTTTGATTTTCCGAATGCATCGCGATTCTCTCTGGAATCGATTGAGCTTAGTTTTTAATGACAGATGGCGCTCTAGGCTAGTTTTTAACTGCAGTATTTTAAGTGTTTAAATGTACTCGCACCTCAGCTTTTATGACACGAGATAAATGGCAAAATAGCCTACTGTGAACACTCTTGTAATCCGGTGTGGATGAGAAATGCTAATGTGGACGGAAAACGTTTTAAAACAAAAACGCCATTCTCAAATGTATCCGGAATAATGTAGACATAGCCTGAGTTGGGAAGTCATAATTACGGTATGAGTAGGGGTGTCATGATAAATCGATTCGAGGAACGATTCTGCCATTTTCCGAATGGATTGCGATTCACTCTGGAATTGATTCTGAGCTTAGTTTTTAACAGCAGATGGCGCTCTAGGCTAGACCACACACTCAAATGCTCACAAAGAAGAGATTAATGTAAACACTCTTGTAATTCGCTTCAAACTTTTCGAACTTTATGAATGATTATTTTAAGTTCAAGTGGTGTGCGAAAGGAACTGGAAGCAAGTAGAGTACAGCTTTTCTAAAGCACACAGTGCCATCTGTTGTAAAAACAACAATAACACTTAACAAAATCAATTAAAGAGATAATTGCGATGCATGATTTGGAAAATCGCTGAATCCATCTACAAATCAATTTATTATGACACCCCTAGTATGAGGCTGCTTTGGATGGAACAATGTACCCTTTCTACATAAAATTCAATGTTTCTTAACTCTACATCTACAAAATGATAAATAAAGAATCTTATGTTTTTATTCAAATTATAAAGGTGCTGTAAGTTTAATTCGGAATTGTACAATACTAGGGAATATTGTGTATGAAAAAAAACTGACATTCCCTCAACCAGGAAATCTGGGGATTTACGAAAATCCCAAGTTTCAGTGTGCCATTTGATTAGAGTTGGAGAAAGTTCCAGAAAGTTAGATCTCCAGGAGCAGAAGTCCCCATTTTTTGCACACACTGGGAATCTTGTGCATTCAAGCTCAAAAGAAATGCGAAAAGGAACTTTGGCTGTCTTTCTGAGAGCAAGTGTGCGTGTATGTGTAAGTGTGGATGGACAGGCATAGATTTCCATGTGAGGACAGAGACAGGTGGATGAGGCACTGGATCCTGATTGGCAGGGGGGGACATGTTTCTAGGTAGTTCTTCGCGGCGATTGGCTGAGGGAGGCGGTATCGCTGGGGAGTGACAGGGCGTGATTGGCATCCACAGGCTGATGGTGCTGACAGATGGTAAAATGCTATGCAAGCTCTGGACAGATCTTACTCACAGGGTGGTGGTGTTAGTTGGGGCAGTCAGGGGGCATAGTGTGGGGTGGCGGGGGCAAAGAATGCAGGAATGGATGCCTCCAGAATGTTGCCCTGAACTTGGATAAAATCCGCTTACGTTTGGAAACGTCGCCTCTTTATAAATACAGAGATGAAACTGTTCACTTGTCAACTTGATTCACTGTGACATTGCAATGAGCTGCATTTCAAAACCGGTTAGCCTGCAAATCGGCCAATTAATCTATTTTGGTTCTGCCTCGTCAACACGAAAATTTACACCATGCCTTAGGGGACCTCCTTTAAAGGAATAGTTCAACCAACAATTGAGATTATTTATTAATATTAGAAAAAGTCATGTGGTGCAGCTAAGATTTTTAGTGCCTTGACTGTGTCAAGGTCAGTAAATCTCTTGGAATATTAGATAGTTTGACCTTTTTATGTCGAGGCAAAGCTGGTCCAGTTTGTAAAATGTGTTGCGGTGCAACTTCCCTAAAAAACGTAATGCTATTTTGGAAGTAATTATTTATGATACTTTTAAAAAATATATGTTCAGCTGTGTTGAAAGTGTGTAGGAAATTATTTAATTATTTCATCATTCATTGAATTTTTAATCCACATTAAAGCGACAAATAATAATATAAGAATATTAAAAGACACGAGTCCCAACCTGAAGGTGGACCTTTTTTTATATTTACAGTACACTAAAAGGTATTTTTTATTTTTTATTTTTTTTGCTAAAAATGATCAGTCAGACAACAGGTTTTACGTTTCCATTATATTGATAATTTAAAAGTCTGTTCCAGTTGTGGTGGTCATATTGCTTTTGCTCTTTCAAATGTTTTTTAGGAGATGGTGGAAGTGCACATCACCGAAGTCCATCCTCAGTTTGAAGGTTTTTTTTGTCTTGTGCACGCTGGACTTGAGACGGCGTTGAACAGACTGAAGGCCGTCTGTGTTGGCCTGAGTGTGTGAATGTTGACTGTAGTCCACATTATGATGTGCTGAGCTGGCTGGACTTAGAATATTCATAGGCTGGTGGTCCCAGAGCCAACCGCTCTGCAATCATCTGGCCTTTGCCCTCAACACGTGCTGTGACATGTACTGTCAGCAACCTGCAGGTAGGTGGGCGTCTTTTTCCTGTGGCTGTCAGCGCAGGGGTTGGAGCCAGATCTCCACTGCCCAAACCGACCAATCATACCAGTGTAGTGTGTCCAAGAACACTCAGACAGAAGGAACATTGGACCTGCTGTTAGAAGCTCCGTTCCAAAACCTAGCAAGCGGCCCCGCCGCCTATATAGGCAGCATCCTGAAATGGAACCTTGCGAGTGACCGATTTGGAACGCTCTATATATGCAGCAGCTCTGCACGCCTCACGCCTTCTCGCAGATTTCAGTGGATGTTATGTGATATTCTAATTATGGAAAATAAGAACACAATTACAAAATCCAGTCATAAAAAGGAATTGACTGTATAATGTGGAAAAATTTGGATGAATAAATCAAAAGTAGAGTTGTACACCTAGACCACATTTATATTACATGGTTCAAGTGACCCAATTCTGATTTTATCCCATGTGGCACAGATCGGATATGTATGGAAGCCCCTTTCCACCACTAAATAAAAAAACAAAAATGGGTAATTTCAACTTTATCTCACAATTCTGACTTTTTTCTCGCAATTGCAAGTTTATATCTTGCTATTCTGACTTTTTTCTTAGAATTGCAAGTTTACATTTCGCAATTCTGACTTTTTTGAGTTTATAATTGAGTTATAAAGTCAGAATTGCAAGTTTGTCATATTTCTGACTTTTTTTTTAGTTTTCAATTGCAAGTTAAGTCAGAAAGATATAAACTTGTGTGATACAAACTTGCAATTGTGAATTATAAAGTCACAATTACAAGATATAAACTTTTTCTCAGAATTGCAAGCTTATATCTCAAAATTCTGACTTTTTTCTCAGAATTGTGATGTAAACTTGCAATTCTGACTTCTCAGCATTGCAATTTTAACATTTTTTTCTCAGAATTGCAAGTTTAGTTTTTTCCAGTTTTCAATTGCGAGTTGCAATGAAGTCAGAGTTGCAAGATGTAAACTCGCACTTCTGACTTTTTTCTCAGAAATGCAAGATATAAACTTGCAATTCTGACTTTTTTTTCAGAATTGCGAACTTATATCTCAATTTTTAATTATTATTATTTTATTTTTGTTTGAGTTTTCATTTGCGAGTTATAAAGTCAGAGTTGCAAGATATAAACTCACAATTTTAACTTTTTTCTCAGAATTGCAAATTGCTTATTTCAAGTTTTCAATTACGAGGTAAGTCAGAATTGTGAGATATAAACTTGGAATTCTGACAAAATGTAAGTCTTTTTCCCCCTCAAATTAGGACTTCATAACTCACAATTGCAAGTTTATATCTCACAATTCTGAGAAAAAAATGTAGATATAAACTCACATTTGCAAGAAAAAAGTCAGGCAGTTCTGAGTTTATTACTCACAATTGTGAGTTTATATCAGCATTTTATTTCTCACATTTTTTACTTTTTTTCTCAGAATTGCGAGTTTATATCTCGCAATTTTGACTTTTTTCTCCGAATTGCAATAAAAACTTGCAATACTGACTTCTCAGAATTTTTTACTTTTTTCTCAGAATTGCAAGTTTATTTCTCAAAATTCTGACTTTTTTCTCAGAATTGTGATGTAAACTTGCAATTCTGACTTCTCAGCATTGCAATTTTATATCTTGCGGTTTTAACGTTTTTTTTCTCAGAATTGCAAGTTTAGAGTTTTTTTTCCAGTTTTCAATTGCGAGTTGCAATAAAGTCAGAGTTGCAAGATGTAAACTCGCACTTCTGACTTTTTTCTCAGAAATGCAAGATATAAACTTGCAATTCTGACTTTTTTTTTTCAGAATTGCGAACTTATATCTCAATTTTTTTTTTTTTGAGTTTTCATTTGCGAGTTATAAAGTCAGAGTTGCAAGATATAAACTCACAATTTTTAACTTTTTTCTCAGAATTGCAAATTGCTTATTTCAAGTTTTCAATTACGAGGTAAGTCAGAATTGTGAGATATAAACTTGGAATTCTGACAACTTTTTTCCCCTCAAATTAGGACTTCATAACTCACAATTGCAAGTTTATATCTCACAATTCTGAGAAAAAGATGTAGATATAAACTCACATTTGCAAGAAAAAAGTCAGGCAGTTCTGACTTTATGACTCACAATTGTGAGTTTATATCAGCATTTTATTTCTCACATTTTTTACTTTTTTTCTCAGAATTGCAAGTTTATTTCTCACTTTTTTTTCCTTTTTTTTCTCAGAATTGCAAGTTTATATCTCGCAATTCTGGGAACAAACTGAATCTGAACAGAATTTATTAAATAAAATATTTTAAAGTTCACACTTTTCCCTCAACTCCTTCACCATCTAGGATTTTTACATTTTATAGAGCTTGTCAAAGTGCATTCTGGGTTTGCTTTCTCTGTGAAAACATCTTAAATGATGCCTCAAAATGCTCCCTTCAATAAGCAGCTCACTAGATTTTAACCAAAAGAATCTCATGTCAATTCATAACTTTTTTTTACATTGTGCCTTATGGTGGCAGAATACAGATCACATTGTACAAATTCATATGAAATCACCATCTTGAAAAAATACATATTTCCTCATGAGATCAGGCTGGTTTTGGATCACAACCAGAGTTTCTTATTCTAAGGTCGAAAGCAAGTAACTCTGAGTATTTAGTAGGCACTAATTCAGTCTTAAAGTTTTATTCCTATGCAGAGGCGGTGACAATTTTTAGGCTGCTTGCTTTGTGCGAACAGCAGTCATCACCTTTGACGCACAATTATATCACAGCTACATTAGTAGTTTACATTTATAGCTCGGTATCATTACACAATCAGGAGTCGTATGTAGGAATTAGGTAACACAATGTGTGACACAATGGCCTATTTGTTCACGCATGTTTAGAAGTGCTTGTAAAAGTCACCATATGGCATGACTAAATGTGGAGCTCGGTGATATGATGGTTGTGACGTTGCTACAACACATGAATCACATTCCTGCGAAGGTACGCTGTTGCCTCTTGGACTAGACTGTGGTTTGGGTCACACCAGAATATCGTAAATCACTCTCTCCTCAACGGTTTGGCTCAGACACTCCCCACAACCCGACTAGCCAATCCGCACCGGCTCTAATGACTTGGCCAAGTGGCATAGGCTGCGTTTGCTGAAAGGTTGTTAATGTCGGAGTGACTTATTAAAAGCTGGTTCAAAATTATTCACATGCTTCGGTTTTTGCTTTCTAAATTTTGATTTTGTGCTATAGTTGTATGTGCTTTTATAGTGTAACCACAATGTTTATGAAACGGACAGTTGCGACATTAAAATCTGATTGGTTGAGCCATGCATCAATTGAATTTTAGTAGACTTGGACTTTAAAGGAGAACCATTTTTGGTTCCACAAAGAACCATTCAGTCAAAGGTTCTTTAAAGAACCATCTCTTTCTTACCTTCTAAGCCACAAAGAACCTTTTGTGAAACTGAGAGGTTCTTCAGATGTTAAAGGTTCTTTATGGAACCGTTTAGACAAAAAAGATTTTTCCATGACATCGTGAAGCACCTTTATTTTTAAGAGTGTACACAAAAGGTTGAGAAGGCTCAAAAAATGTCTTTTTTTTTTTTTTAAAGAGTATGGACTCTAAAAGTTGTTAATAAAGTAGTAAAGAATATAGAAGTACAGCAAATAAGATGTAACAATTATTGAAGTATGTCAGATTTAATTCAATATGTAACCCTGGAATACAAAACCAGTCTTAAGTAGGAATAGCCAAAAATAAGCTGTATTAGTCAAAATGATCATTAATCGTTAGGATA